>NC_085897.1:3059160-3365076 GCF_034447905.1 Colletotrichum destructivum | reverse complement strand
GGTGTCAGCGTGCTGCGTCTCGAGCGAGCGATAGCGCTCGTTGTGTTGGGCAGCAAGTTGGGCATTAGCGCTGTTCATGCCCTCATTGACCTCGGTCAGGCGGGCCACCTCCTTTTGGAGGAACTCGAGGGATTGCTTGAGGACGTCGATTTCGGCATCGCGTTCAGCCAGAATGCCAGAGGCTCTGTTGCTGTTGTGGGAGTCGGTGTGGGATCGTGCGTCGGCGAGCATCCGGTTCTCAGCCATCAATTGCTCGACGCGAGACTCCAGCTCGAGGACTTGCATGCTCTGGCGTCGGCGCATACTGTGCGGTCGGGTCGGCGATCGGGGAGAACCGATGCGGCCTTCACCGAATCCATCCTACAACCAGGGCAGTCAGTCAATTGTCGGTGAGAACGGGTGGCTGGGGAGAGGCGCGCGCAGAAGATGTTGATGATTGCTGTGGATACAGAGGCAGAGGACGAAACGACAAGGGAGAGAGAGAGGGGAAAAAAGAACAACAACTACTTACATATACGTCGGCCATGTCCTTTGTGCGGACACGACCTTCGTTGGCGACGGGGGTGTTGGAGGAGGAGCTGGTCAGGTCCTTGGGGTCCTGGTTGTCCTTGGTGAGATCGAGCTGACTTCGTTGGCTGAGAGATCGCAGGTCTCCGCTGACACGCCTGTCGGCCCGGCGGAGGGGCGGGGTGGCAGTGGCTGACCGCTGGATGCCTGGGCTATCAGGCCGGAACTTCAGTGGCTCGGGGGTTGGCGTCCCCATAGCCCGCCTGTGCCGTGACAGGCTGCTGTTGGACGTCGACCTGCGCGCTGCAACTGGCTGTGTAGGCGCTGGTGACTGCAGCCGTGCAACCCTGTCGGAAACGCTGCGATTGCCTGGCGGGGGGGTGCTGCGCGGTGACGAGCAGGTGCTGCTAATCGCTGCACCGGCCAGTGCCGCCGAGGCAAGGTCCTGGTACTTGGACCGCTTCCTCTCCAGCTCTGGGCTGATGGTTCGTCTGTACTTGTGCGGTTCGGGAGTCAACTCTCGTCCGTTGGGCTCTCGGAGTACGGGAGTCTTGGAGAGCGGGTGGTCGTGGGCCTCTGCTCCTTCAACGAAAGGCGACCGCTGCAGACTTGTCGTCTTGTCCGTTGGTGATTTTGCTCTCTCCAACTCGCGCGATCTCCGCCTCTCGCTCCTGTGAATCCTCAACTCGGGCGTTCGTCGCCCATCCCGGTCTTGTGGTCTCTGTTCTTGCCACTCCCGAAGATGGACGCCGCTGTCTCGCTGTTCGTTGTCGTCGAAGCCGCTCCTTCTGGAGGGAGGATGGGGTGAGCCGGTAACGAATCCGCTGTCGCGAGTCGGGTCCGGAGAACCAAGTGTCGTTCGAGAGGCCGGCCTGTAAAGAAGTCGGTATTCCGTCTCGCCTCCTTCGTGAGCCTCCTCCTGTACGGGCGGCAAGATGGTCGGAACCGGGCTGCGGAAACCGCTCACTTCGAAGGTCCGTTCTGGGCTCTTTAACGAACGCCCGCCTGACAAGTCGCGGCGAGTCTCGGCCTCGAAACCACGATCAACGGCTTCGTCCATGTCGCTAACCATGGTATGTGTCCCGGACGGGTTTGCACCCCGGCTTGATGAACGCTCCTGGGTCTCGTCGACGGCCATCACACCAGCTGTCTCTGTCCCGGTTTCCCGACCAAGGATCGGGCTTTCGACGTTATCCTCCTGAGCCTTCTCCTTGAGCGGTGCAGCCAGGCTCAAAATGCTCTTGTTCTTGCCTTCTGCATCGTTTGATTCCAGCACCCGCGATGCTGAAGATGTGCTGGGCTCCGCTGGCTGAATCGCAATGTCGTGTGGCTGGCTTGAATGAATACCCAAACCTCTTGTCGTAGGTCCAAAAACATCGTCCGCCTTTTGCGCCACTTCGGGAGCAGCGGCTTCCCCATCACCATCACCACCCCAGAAATCGTGAACTTCTGCGCTGGCAACCTCGTTGACATGCTTCCTGTCGACACCTTCCCAGAGAGAAGGGTCGTCAAACATGTCCTCGTCTTGCGGCGCGCGCTTGTCTTCGTACTTGGACTTCTTGCCCTTCTTCTTTTTGGCCGCGCTACTAGATTCGTTCGCGAGGACGACGGCTCCTGCAACAGCTGCCGCTGCCGCCGCTCCGACTGCGATACCCGTTCCGGAAGACTCGGGCTTGTGCTGTTTGTCAGGTGTTCTTGGCTGGGCAAGCTCGCCCGTCTCCTGGTCAGTCTTGAGCTCAAGGTACGGAGTGGCTACGTCGCCGGGAGAAGAGACAATCGGCTTTTGTTGAGACGCATCTTTGCCCGCCATCGGCTCGGCTCGATCTTGGTCTTGGCGAGTGTCAGACTCTGGAACTCGTAACGGCAGCTGTTCCGTAGCCCTGCTGGATATCTCCACCGGGACTTCGTGGCTGCTGTCCAAGTACGCAGCAGGGGTTTCTTGAGAGCCCACGATCGGCTCGGATAGAAGGGTGTCTGACAACGCCCTCGTCTTCATCTTCTTACGCTTGCCTGGTTGCTTGAAGGGCAACTCATGGACGATGCTGCTGGTTTCTTGTGCAGGAGTGAGGTCAATGTCCATCGCTTTGCTTGCTGTGGCGGAGCGAAGGGTGGTGAAGACGGGCTCAGGCTTGGGCTCGGGCTCGGGCTCAGGCTTAGGGACAACTTCCGCGAGAGATTCAAGTACAGCAGCGGGTTTGGGAGGCGGGAGTGCTGAAGGGCTTCGAGTAATG
Organism: Colletotrichum destructivum; assembly: GCF_034447905.1. Taxonomy (NCBI): domain Eukaryota; kingdom Fungi; phylum Ascomycota; class Sordariomycetes; order Glomerellales; family Glomerellaceae; genus Colletotrichum; species Colletotrichum destructivum. The sequence goes on along the minus strand of NC_085897.1, from coordinate 3,362,338 downwards.
TCGCGTAATGCATCGTCGAAATACAAGGTTTTTTCTGCTGCATCTTCAGATTTGCTCAGCTCAGGCTCGGGCTCAGGCACCAATGAATCTCGCTGCAAGTCGAGACCAGCGCTGACGGGGGCCCGAAGGTCAACAGAAACGTTCTGTTTCTTGCCCTTCTTGCCCTTTTTTGACTTCTTGGTAACCGGTGTGTCCCATTCATCATCACCAGCCGCTGGGGGCTCACTGGCGATTTGCGGAGTGGGAGCATCGGGCGTCTGATGACCCGCCTCTCCCGAGGATCGAGCGACATCGGCAGTGACGACGTCGGCGACATTTGTGGATATTTCGGGTGCAGGCTCATTGCTCTCAGTCGTAGACTCGATGTTGGGGGCAATTTGGTCCTCCAGTGGCGTAGCTGATTCATCTGCAGAGAATAGCCTCGTGGACTCGTTTTCCTCTCCGATGGGTTCTTGCTGCACCTTGTCCAAAGCACGGGACTCTTGGCTTGTCTCCTCAGAAGCAGTCTTGGGAGCTGCTTGTCCAATGACAGGAAGTGGCTCAGAGGCTTCCGCGGTCTCAAGAACTGTTATCGCAGGATCATCCGACAGAGCCTGATTGGCACTCTTCGTTTTCTTCTTCTTGTCCTTCTTCGACTTTTTTACAACGAAGTTGTCCTCAGCTTTGTCCAGGGTCATACTCCCTTGAACATCTTGGACAACACGCTCCGTGGGGGAATAACTTGTCGGACTGTCGACGGAAGAAAAGGTGTCAGACACGTGCTGCGCTATAGGCTCAACAACCTGGGTATCTTCGGTTGTTGCGCAGAGCTCATCGGGCTCCTGTTGGCTGTTAACATCGATCTTGCTGGTTTCGTCCTGTCTCTCGGAAGTGGAAACGAGCTCGGAGGATTCGAGTGGCTCGATATGCTTCTTAGTTGTGACCGTGTTCTTCTCGACTGCGGGCTTTTCGAACGAGGTATCCATAGGCTGCGCGGGGGGTTCATCTGCTGGCGCTTCGGCTGTTGTATGGTTCTCGGCCTCCAAGATTGCTTCCTCGGCTAGGTCGACTTGTGGCGCAGCCGTGGTAGAGGCCAAAGGAGAATGGGCTTGACCGTCATCCATTGCCAGGCTCTTTCGATTCTTCTTGTCCTTCTTCTTCTTCTTGGTGGTTGCAACCTCCGGCCAATCCTCGGCCATTGTCGTCGGCACCTCTGCAGGCAAGTCGCTTGGCACTGTCTCGGTGATCGGCTCCTGGACAACAAGCTTTGCTGGCTCGTCGACCTCACGGCTCTCCACGGTCGGCTGGGCATCAACGAGGGAGACACTGGAAGGCGTCTCGACTGCGGCATCAGCTGTCTCAATCTGGGGCTGTTGACCAGACGTGCTCTCAAGGGCGACCTCCGATTCATGTTCGGAGACGGGCGCTGGCTCGGTAGAATGTGCAGTATCAGGCTCATTGGTCAAGGTGTTTGGCTTGGCGTTGGCGTTAGAAAGTGGCTCTGGTATGTCGGCCTCGGCAGTCAGGTCATGTTGAGGAAGAGCTGTCGGAGGTTCGGTCTCAGGAGCAACCGAAGAGACTTGCGATTCAGTAGCGAACTCGGGCTCAACGAGAAGAGATTGCTTCTTCTTATTCTTCTTGCTCTTCTTCAAGGTTGACGCCTCGGTCCGTTCATCAGCGGGCGCAGCCATGTCTTCCGTAGATTCGATGACCGGAGTCTCGGTGACTGGCTCAGCGGTAACAAGATCTTGGACCGATTCCGTGATTGGATTTTCCAAACCTGCCGACGAGTCTTCGATGGCTGGGCTCATGGCTGGATCGGTGGGTTCTCGCTCAGCAAGGGCAGACTTTCTCTTCTTCTTGTCCTTCTTGGATACCTTGACGACGAACTCTTGCGGTTCCTCAACAACCACCGGCTCGCCAGTGCTCCTCTCAGGCTCGAGTGTCACAGGCTCCGACTTGGTCGGCACATCCCGCTGCTCGTCGACGTGCTGTTCTTGTGCAGTCTGCCATGTCAGAGAGCGAGGTTCCTCCGCTTCTTGGATCGATGTTTCCGGAACTGGTGCTGCGACCATAGGTTCGAAAGTCGGTGTGCTTGAAACAACCTCGTCGTTGAAAGTTTGACCCTCCTCCGCAGTCGAGATTTCTTTGGAAGATGTCGTTTCTTTGACTTCCTCGGTGGTTGTTTCCAATGGCGTAGCAGTTCCGGAGCCCCGGTCCAAGTCATCGCCCGCCTTAGCCTTTTTGTTCTTCTTGTCCTTCTTTGACTTTTTGGCGGGCGTGTTCTCAGGCCATTCTTCTCCTACGGGTGGCTGAGGTTCTGCGACGACAACATCTTCGTCGTTCTGAGTGGCGTCGGCCGGTGGTACTGGTGACTCGGCCGTCACAAGGGTTTGTTCTGCGAAGGGCTCCGCTTGAAGCTGGTCTTGGGAGTTGATGGGCTCGGGCTCAGAAGACACCGCAGGTTGATTGGCGTCTCGGGAGGCTTCTGTGGGCTCGAAAAACGCATCAGACGGCTGCGTTGCTTGGCTAACGGCATCTAGTACTTTTGTCGGACTGGCAGTATCAAAGGTGTGTTCAGAGTCGTCTTGAGCCTTTTCCTTTTTCTTCTTGTCTCTCTTGGACTTCTTCTGGGTCGATGGGAACTCCTCGTCCAGATTCGGGGATTCGGCAGGAGTTTCAACGAAAGCATCGTTGGAAGTGACGATAGGGATCTCGACGGAGGTCTCGCTTGGGACCTCAACGGGGTTCTCAGTAGAAGTCTCAGTTGGAGCCGCCGCGGGAGCACGGGAAACATCCACATCAGTAACGGGAGCTTCCTTAGCTTCAACAACGTCGCCAGCCGTAATCTGCTCTTGACTTGTGGCAAGCAGGATCGGCTCCTCAGACTCGACAAGCATGGCGTCTACTGATTTGACCTTCTTCTTTTTCTTGTCTTTCTTCGACTTCTTGGTCGTGGTGGGGAATTCTTCTTCGGGCTCAGCAATGACTGGCTCCGGAGCGGCCTGCCTTGGTTCCTGCGAGGTTGTCGGAAGAGCAGACTCGATGGCATCAGCGTCCTGGGCTGGGGTATGCTCGACCGAGATGTTGTCGAGCGGCGGTAGGTCGCTCTCTCCGGGGGGCAATGTTGTCGAGTTGGAAGACTCAGGTTCGGGGGCGCGTTCTTCAAGTGTTGCTTTGTTGGAAGAGAGGTCGCCAGATGATGAAGTTTCCTCTGCGACTGCGCCAACACTGTCATTTTGGGTAGCTGAAGTCTCCTTTGGTGGGCTTCTCGATACCTCGGCTGGCTCCTCAGATGCAGTAACTGCCCCAGATGTGTCTAGAATACCTTGGGCTTCAAGAGAGGAAACGATAAAAGGATCAGACGGCTCCAATGCCGAGGGCGTTGCAGTTCCAGAGGGGGGGCTGGAGTCGTCCTGAAGCTTGGCCTTCTTATTCTTCTTCTTTTTATCCTTCTTTGACAGTTTCGGGGCTGAGGGATCGTCGTCCGAGAATTTGGAAGGGTTGTCTGGCGTCGCAAAATCGACAGGCTGAGTCTTGTCCACGTTTGCCTGCTCGGGGAGGTTCTTAGCTACCTCATCGTGAATCTGTTCTATGTGTTCGGACAGTGCTGACTGGTCGGCAGACTGGTCAATCTGTGTATCAGGCACCACTGACGAGGGCTCTTCGAAAACAGCCTCTCCGGACTTGGATGTCTCCAACGACTTCTCAGGGGAGGGCACAACAACAGTTTCTGCATTGGGCTCATCGACAGATTGAGTGACCTCCGGCGCAGCAGGCTCAGTCAAAGGGTCCGATTCGGTCAAGTCTAGGGTCTTTCCCTTCTTCTTCTTGACCTTTTTGGCCTTTTTGTCGGTCAATGGGAACTCGTCTTCCGCATTGGCATCTGGAGTTGTGGGAACATTGAGCTGGTTCTCAACCTCGACGGACCGCGTTTGACTCTCGACCGGCAGTTGATCAGGTTGGGCGACAGCAGTCTGATCAGCGATAATAGCCCCAACCGACAGCGGTTCAACAACGGAGTGCTCGTCGACCTGGGGTGGAGTGGTGGTTGGAGATTGGATTTCATCCCCGAGATCGCCTAGCCCCTTCATCTTTTCCACTTCCTCAGCTTTCTTACCGGTCGAGTGGAATGTCTGTTCGGAATCCGTTGGTTGGACTGCCCCGGCCGGTTGATCCAGTGTGGCTTCTTCCACCTCAGGCAGTTTCTCATTTGCCAATGTGCCCTCCGGGCCAGCCAGTTCCTCGGAGGGAGCAACCGCCGCTTGGTCTGTCTGTATGGGTGTAAATTCAACCTCTGCTTGCGCTGTAGGTGGGATTTCCGGTTGGTGCTCGGGCACAAGCGGCTGCTCGGGCTGCTGCTCTGCTGACGGTTGCTCAGGGTCGGGGTTGACGATTGATTCGGACTGGGAAAGTTTTCCCTTCTTTTTCTTGTCTTTCTTGGACTTTTTCTCCAGGGCAGGAAACTCGACCTCCGGGTTGGTAGCCTCCGCTGACTGGGTAGCTTCCTTTTCTTCGACAAGCTCTGGAACAGTTTCCTCCTTGGAGACATCCACGAGCGGCGCAGAAGGCGAATCGTTTTCAAGAACCGGGGGCTGCTCGGCGGAGGCGACGTCTGTCATGTTTTCGGCAGGCTTCTCAACAACCTCTTTTGCTTCGGTAGCAGCGGCGGCGGCAGCAGCAGCAGCAGCAGCCATTTCCTTCATCTTTTTCTTCCTTTGCTTGTTGCTCAGGCCAGCGAAAGGGTCCTTCTGAGTGGTCGGTGGTTCGGATCCAGGCTGCTCGGTAACATTCTCATCGGCGGGTTTGTCCTCGACGACAGCCTCGGAGGGCTTCTCGTCGGCAGTATTGTCCTCAATAGTCTTGTTGGCGGGATTCCCCTCTGCAACCTGAGTGGTTTCAACAGCCGCGGTCTTAGAAGCTGTGGCAGCGACGGCTGTAGCTTCGGCCTCGTCAAGTCCAACGAAGGGCTCTCCCTCTGCTTGTGGTGCTTCTGGCGTCGGTGCCTCCTTGATAAGCTGGTCGTCGGCGAGATTGTCTTCTATTAGCGGGGTTTCGATAGTATCAATTTTGGCAGGATCGACTTCAGCAGGTGTCTCAACAACCTTGTTCTTCTCCGCATCCGTGGTGAGGACTTCTTCGACGGATTTCTTCTCGACGGGGTTTGTGTCGGCATCGGCGATGGTTTTCTCAGCGGCGGCCTTCTCAGCAGCGGCGGCCATTTCGGCCATCTTCTTTTTCTTCTGCTTCTTACTCAGGCCAACAAAAGGGTCAGATTCAACTTGTGGCGATTCGAGATCTTGTTCTGGCATGGGCATCGGTTCTGGTTGGGACTCCTCCTTGACAACCTCCTCCTTGGCAACCTCCTCCTTGGCAGCCTCTCTAACGGCGGGTTCATTGATGACGGGGTTTTCGACGAGAATTTCTTCTCCTGTAGGTTCCTCGGCAGAAGATTTTTCGACAAGCTTGTCTGTAGAGGGCGTCTCTTCTGCAGGCATTTGATCGGCCTCAGCAGAGGCGGCGGCAGCAGCGGCAGCAGCAGCAGCTTTCTCCATTTGGGCCATCTTCTTTTTCTTCTGCTTCTGGCTCAGACCAGCAAATGGGTCTTGCACAGATTCTGCTTCGGCGGGGTTCACCTCCTGCGATTGGTTGGTCTCTGGTGGAAGTGCCGTCTCATCGATTGGCGCGTGTGTCGACTGAATGGCGTCCTCAACGGCAGGAAGAACTGGCTCCTCAAGAGTATCTGCAGCCTGTGGCGCGGTTATGGAATCCGGCGCAGTATCCTCCACCATGGCCGGTAGCTGCTCTTCGGGGGTATCAATCAAAGCGCCCTTCTTTTTCTTCTTCTTGTCCTTTTTCGACTTCTTGGGTATAGAAACCTCCTCATCCACGGGTGTCGAGATTTGCTCCTCAACGATAGGGGTGTCTGAAGGAACGAAAAGTGGTTCGATGGTTGGTGTAGTGTCCGCAGAGGTGGACTCTTTCACGGGCCGAGGAGTTTGCTCTTGGGCAGCAGGAGTCTCGGGAAGGGCGAATGCTGGTTCGGAAGTATGGTCCACGGCTGAATGTAGAGGTTGATCAACCGCTGGCTCGGGCTCCGGTGTTGCGGGTGCTTCCGCCGGTGTGTCGGAAGCAAGGTCCTTGTTCTTGTCCTTTTCCGACCTCTTCGCGGCAGTCGGTAGGATTTCTTCTTCTTGCAACGGCACCGTGCTCTCGCAAGGGATTTCGGGTTCTGTTTGTGAAGTAGAGCTGGTGTCCTTGACTTGGTCTGTTGGCAATCCTAACGCAGCTTGAGACTCAACAGTCGTCAGTGCATCGGTGGACTCGGCTGCTGTCGGCTGTTGGGTTGTAGGTGCGCCCGCGGTGACCAAAGTCGATTCGTCCTGGACCAGAGTCTTTTGCAGGTCCTCAGGCGCTGCCTTGTTTGACGCAGAAGCATTGCCGCTCGTCATTTGTTGAGTGTCAGGCAAGATGTTGTCGTCAGGAGGTGGGGCGAGTGCTGTTATGCCTTTTTGAGATTCAGATGATCCCTCTTGTTCAGCCGAGGGTGAAGTGAGCTCTTGGCTGTCATCCAAAGAAACGCTTTGCTTCTTCTTTTTCTTCTTATCCTTCTTGCTCTTCTTAGTAGTCTCAAAGACACCAGCACCCGCCTCCTCAGGCTCTCCTGGCTGCTCATTTGTGGTTGCGGAGCTGTGTGGAATGCCACTTGTTGGCTCTGGCGGGCTGTGAGCTTCCTCCTCTGCAGGGCCCAAAGTCTCTTGGTTTTCCTTGGACTCTTGGGATCTCAATGAGTCAGCAGGAGTCTCTGCTGTGTCTACTGGTATCGGAGTTGGTTGCTGATCGGCAACAGGGTCAATCTTGGAAGTCTCATCCAATGCGGGTTGGGAGATGGCTTCTGCCTCGACAGGGACTGGAGATGCTTCAGTTGCAGGCTCATTGCCTTGCTCTGTTGTCGTAGCAGTAACAGCAGCCGCAGCAGCAGTGGCAGCAATATCGGCAGCAGCGCGTTTTTTCTTGTCTTTCTTATTCTTCTTGCTGGTCGGCTGAACTGCCCATTCGTCCTCGCCGGCCTCGACTGATTCCGTCACGGGGGCCACCTCGGGGGCACCGGGGGCATCCGACGAGGGGTCCGGCCCCGCTTCCCCCGGTGCTTGGACCGCTTCGTCAACAGCTCGGACGGCCGGAGCTCCATCGTCCACAATCTGGGTTTTGACATGTTGGGCATCATCATGCGGAACAGGCTCGGCGGATCCAGCCTTGGTCTTCTTCTTGGTCTTCTTGTCCTTTTTGGACATCTTGCTCAAGCTTGTTGGCTCAGACCGTGCGTCGGCTTCCTGGCCGGCTTGTGTCTCGGTCTGGTCGGGGGTTTGGGGGGTGATGGTGGTGGTAGTGGTAGTGCCCACGTCCCCTGTTGGCTCAAGGCCTGGAAGGGTCTCGGGGAGCGGCTCTAATTGCGGCTCCGAAGTAGTCGGCTCGCCCAGCGATTCCGAGATGTCTGGCTGACCTGGGAATTCAGCATTGGTGGCGAGAAGATCGTGGGTGTCTTCTTTCTCGTCCTTGTCTGCGTCTCCCGCTTCTTCCTTCGTTACGACGTCTGAGATATTGATCTTGCCGTGTGGTTCGTCTCCCAGAAGAAGATTCTCGGCGGCGGCGGCAGCAGCAGCAGCAGCAGTAGAAGCGTCAGGAACCCCCGCTTCAGAAATTTCGCCAACCTCCAACGGACGACGACTGGGTACGGGATCCAGAGGCGGCTGGGGGATCGCCGTGTTTGTGTCTTGGTCCGCCAAGGCGACGACCGGGGTGCCGTGTGGGTCTCCAGCCTCCTCCAGGGCCGAGTCGGTGAGGGCCGGGCCCACGGGTTGGGCATCCGCTATCCGCCCGTTCCGCGTGTCTGCCAGTGATTCGTCGGCACCCAATCCACCGGCAGGCCCCACATTCGCATGCAGACCGGGGTCTGGGATGCCGACCTGTCCCGTTTGGGCGCTGGCTCCCGCTGGTGGTTCGTCAATGGTGTCAGCGCGGCCCGCAGCTTCGGGGTCCGATGTTGCATCAGCCTCGGCGCTAACCTGCTGCTCCGCGTCCACCACCCGCGACAGTGTCTCACCGCCCTTCCGGTTGGCCACCTCAACGCCCGTGCTGGAAAGGGCAGGAGTGGGCGTTAGCTCGCCTGTAACTCCCCGCGTGGTCTTCAGCCCAGACGATGGCGGAGCGTCATCCTTGGCGTTCGGGGTTGTGTCTTGCAGAAGCCCAGACGACAGGGCCTCTCTGCTAGGCTTGCCTGCAGGGTACGTCTGTGCCTGGCCGCCCTCCGACTCCAAGACCTTCTCCGGCTCGGCTATGGCTGTGGCTGCTTTTTGGCCTACATCGATGCCTTGCGAGGCCGTGCCATCGCCGTGACCGATCGCCTCTGGTAAGTCCGCTCCCATTGTCTTGTCGTGGGCCCCCTGTAACTCAGTCTCTTCGGGGGCAGAGGCGGAGGCGGGGACGGATCCCCCTTCTTCAGTGCTCAGATCGTCCCGGGGACCCTCGTCTTCTTGAAGCAGAGGAGGGTCGGGGCTGGTCGAGAATGACTCTAGCTCCGGCGCCCAGGTCACGGATTTTCTCTTCTTCTTGTTCGCAGTTGCAGAGGCTGGCCATTCGGCCTCCGTCGGGGTATCTGCTTGCGAGAGGGGGATTTCGTCACTGCTAGGCTCTCCCGTCGGAGAGGTCATATAAGCGGACTGTTCTCTTGTATTCGCTACATCTGCCGTGGTTTCGAGGGTACTCGTGGACGCGCCGTGCTCAGGCTCCGGGTCCAGGGTTGAAGACTTCTTGCCCTTCTTCTTCTTGCCCTTTTTGGTAACAGTTGGCCCTGGGTCTGCCTCCTCTGAAATCTTGCTGTCCGTAGCGAATTCTCCGCTTGTTGGGGGCTCTTGCGATGATTGCTCCATCTCCCCCGTCTTGTCTAAAATTGTCTTCGAAATCCCGTTGTCCGTGATCGTTTCGTCCTTCGCCTCCTTATCGTGCGTATCCTTGGTGGCATCCTCGACGGTCAATTCCAATGCGGCGACGGCGGCGGCGGCGGCAGCCGCTGCAGCCTTTTTTGCCTTTTTCTTGCTCTTCTTGGAACTGGCGGATGCTTCGGGCTCAATTGGAGAATCCAGACCACGATCTTTGTCTTCGTCGCCGAGCGGTTGTTGGGCTTGGGCATCAAACGAGTCAATCTGGCTATCGACCAAAGTTGGTTCCTGAGATGGGTGCTCGACTGTCTCAACTAGGCTCATAGAAACCTCCGTAGGAATCTCCAGTGCGGGTGCTTGCGAAGGCGTGACGAAAGCTTCGTCTTGGCTTTCTGTCATCGTTGGCGTTTGCGACTCAGCGTTCAGTGTCCCCTCTAGTGCGGGGTCCAAGGCATTAGCATCGCTAGGCTGTGCTTCCTCGACTGCGGCAGCTGGCTCTTGCGCGAGATGTGTGTCCGCCTCAGCTGGCGTCTCGTCGGCTGGTAGATTGTGTGAAGTGTCATCCACGGGTTCAGTTGGGCCATTGTCGGCAACCACGGCATTAGCCTCGGCTTCTGTCTCGGCCGCCTTCTTGTCCTTCTTCTTCTTCTTCTTTGACTTCTTGGAAGCCTTGGAAGTCTCCTCGGCCAGAGCAGGAGTTTCACTTTGCTCGCCGTAAATGGCGGAAGAAGTGGGTGTCTCGGGGGTTACCACCGTAGTAGCCGTTCTCTCGATGACTGGGTTTGGCTCGGTGGCTTGAAGAATAGATTCTTCCGACTGCTGCGCGTCGGCGGAGACGATTTCTGTGGGTTGGGTCTTTGTAGTAGGTTCATCGGCCAACGGGTTTTCGACAAGGGTCTCTGCAATGGCAACGTCCAAAGTAGACGGCTCAGCGGCAGGCGTCTCGGTAGAAGTTGCTTCAATAGCGTCAGCTCCAATGGGAACAGATTCGCCTAATGGGGTCTCGACCGCAGGAGTCTCGACGACAGGAGCCTCAGCGACAGGAGTCTCGACGACAGGACCCTCGACGACAGGAGCCTCAAGAGCTTGACTATCAGCCGCGGGGGCCTGTATGGCAAAAGGCGCGTCACCAGTGGTCTCGGTGGTGGGGGTCTGTGTTCCTGGAGACTGCAAAGGGGTCGTCTCGGCGGGTAACAATTCGTCCAGCTGTGATAGCGAGGTACCCTTACCCTTCTTCTTCTTTTTCTTCTTCTTGCCTGATGGTTCCGGCTGAGCGGACTCGGCCAAGGGCGCCTCCACACTCGCGGGCGCAGCAGACTCAGAAGTTGGCCTCTCGCCGTTGTTGACGACGGTCGCCATGGTATCAGAAGTTTCAGTGACAGTGGCGGTCGCTTCCTCAACAGCGTCCTCTGGAAGAGGTACTGCAGAAGCAACAGTTTCAGCAAGCACTGGTTCGGATGCCTCCTCAGCCTTGGGCGTGACCTCTGGAACAGGTACCGCAGGAGCGTTCTGCTGGGATGCAAATTGTTCAAGTCCCTCCTTGGGTGGCACCTCGGTCGTCTCAGTGGTATCTTCAGGAAGTGGTACGGCGGCGGCATCCGCAACGATGTCAATCGGTACGGGTACATCCTCGGCAGCCTGCTCAACAGGCTTGGCTGCAGCCGTGGCATCTGTGACGAGGTCTGCAGAGGGGGCTTCGAAATTGTCATCTTCTTTTACCTCGGCGTACAGGATTGAAGGCCTTGGGTCCGCAGCTGGCTCGGGCTCGGGCTCGGTTGGCTTGGTATCGACTGTGGCCACAAGTTCGTCGTCTGCTGTCAAGCTCTTCTTGGCCTTCTTCAACTTCTTCTTCTGTTTCTTGGACAATGGTACAGATGAAGTTTCCGTTGGCTCCCCGACCTCGCGAGATTCGACGCGTGGCTCGTCAGCGGCCGTCTGGTCGATTTTGGCGGCGGAAACTTGCTGCTCTGGCTGGCTATCCACATTACCCAGTGTGCCGGTGGGCTCAATGGTAGAATTTTGCTGTTCTGGCAAATCTTCCTCAAGCTTGGCCGAGGCCGGCTGCGCAGGAGTTGCAGATCGCAACCCCAAGGAGATTACATCCTGCTCAATAGGCTTGTCTTCTTGATCCTGGGCGGCAGGCTGCTGCTCGCCCAATATTCCCCTTGGCTCGAGTGGCTTCTCTACAAAATCGAGAGGCAGAGTCTCGGGTTCAGATAGAGCCTTGATCGGCTCAACTGTCTTCTCCTCCGAGGGTTGAAGCGAAAGTTGCGGCATGGGGTAGTTGTCATTAATATTCGAGGACTTGACCTCAGCAACTTCAGTGGCAAGGAGTTGTTGGAGCTGCTGGGGCTCCTCCGCGTCGAGAAGAGAATCGTGGTGCTCGACTACTGGAGCCTTCTGCTCTGATTGAACGTCGTCGGCCCGGTCAGAAGACTTTGCGTCATTGGCTGGAGTAGGACTGTCTGCCGGGGAAGAAGCAGCCGGGGCTTCAGGGACCGGGATAGTTGTCGGGATTTCATCCTCCACGACCTTCTTCCCCTTCTTCTTCTTCTTTTTGCTCGTCTTAGTCTCGGGAACCGGAGGTTCGGGAATCAGAGGGGCCGCGGGTAGCTCCGCCTCATATACCTCTTTGGAACGGTCAAAGTCGGCCAATGCTGATCGGGAGTCTTCAGGGGCAACGGTTGATTCTTCAAGAGCCGGGTTTGGTTCAGACTGTCCAGGCTCATCTTGCGTGTCCTTGGCCTTCTCGGGGTTGTCAGATGGTTCCAGCAAAGGTTCCACGGCGGGCTCAGAAATCTCTACGGGCGGAGTAACAGCAGCCTGTCCAGCTTCAGCTGTCTTTGTGATTTCTTCAGACTCGGGCAGAGAGGCCTCCAAACTCCTCTCCAGAACGTTCGGAAGCTGAGTATCAGCAATCTGCTTTACTTGAGTCGTTTCCACGGACTCCTCGGGCTCGAGTAACAAGGCCTCTTCGGCAGAATCCGACATGTCGGGTAGCGGGACGGCGGCAGCCTCTTCGGCTTCATTGGTACCCGTGGCCCCGTCAGGCTCAGGCAATGAGGCAAGCGGTGCGTCTACCTCGGAGGTGGCCTTGCTGTACTGCCCGTTAGACTCTGCAGAACGTTCGAGCTCCTGCATCTCCGCCTGGGCCTGCTCCCAAGCCTTTTTGATCTTGAGCAGCTTCTTCTTCTCTTTCTTGGACAGTTTCTTTCCGCCGGCGGTGTCTTCTGCGAGGAGCTCAGCGGCCAAGGGTCCGGCAACCTCGCCCTCGGCTGTAGTATTGCGCGCCAGGGGAACATCGCCAGCGGCAAGACGGGAGTCAATCGCAGTCACTTGATCAGCACCGGTTGGCCCACCCGAAAGATCCGCGACATATCGGGGCGCCTTGTCGGTGAGGTCGAGGGGTTGAGTGTTCTGGGTCCAAGGCACAGTGTCCTCACTAACTGGAGCCGAAAGATCGGCGTCAACAGAAAGAAGGGCCTCCTCGTCGGCGGAGACCGATGGCAACGGTGGCAGAGCATCGTAGACAGTAGACTCGGCCGAAGAGACTTCAGCCTCAACCGGCGCAGAAAGGCCAGCCTCGACTGGCAGCGTCGTAGCATCCTCGACGGCGGCGAGAGCAGAATCCTCGGTTTGGGCAGTAGGACCCGCATCGACAGGCAATGACTCGTCCTGTCCAACTGAAGCAGATGGTGTATGCTCAGTTAGGGGCAGCGGCGTTTCTTGCTCATCGGTAGGCAAAAAGCGGGCGACTTCGTCTGAGACAGCAGCCGCCTCTTTGGCTGAAGCAGGATTCGCGACATCGACCGACGGCACAGTGTCTTTGTCTTCTGTAGAAACAGGAGAAGAGATGTCGGTCAATGGAAGCATGCCGTTGTCGGTGGACGCCCCTTTGGCCTTATTCTTCTTCTTCTTCTTGTCCTTCTTGGACTTCTTCTCTTCCTCAACAGGCGCTTCTGGGGCGGGTGTCTCCAAGTCTCTGGCTTCTGTATCAACTTCGGCACGGTCAATGAGCGAGGCAGCTGCGAAGCCGGCAGCAGCACCCCCGACCAAGGCTCCGATGGCAGCGTTGCGGCGACTAGGGGAAACATGCTCTTCGACGTCGGGTATGGCGAGCGCGGTTTCGGTAGATCTGATTGGCGTCGGGCTGGGTGGTGTGTCTGGTGTGTCACGATCCATTAGATTTTTGATGATTGATGGGGGCGTCGAATACAGGAGATACGAACTTCTTTCTTTGGACGTGGTTTCGACTGGTTCCGGCTCGGGCATCGCATTCGGGGATGCCGCAAGGCTGTCGGGAAGAGCGGGCAGCTCCTCCAGCTTCGACTCTGGGATGTCCGGCTGCTGGGGGTAGTCTGCGACAACGGTAGTCGGAGTAGTTATCGGGCTGGCAGGGAGGGCCAGCAATCCGTCCAGCTCGGGTTGCGCAGAGTCCATTTGCCGACTAGTGTCCGCGACAGTAGGAAGGGCAGGCGATGCGGGCCCGTAGAGGCTCCTCTCGTCAGAATGGGTCTCTGCTGGCCCGGCTTCGAGTCTCGTTGCCGGCGAATCCAAGGGGCTGTCGGGAAGGGCTGGCAACTGCTCCGGGTCAGGCTGAGAAAGGTTTGGCTGCCCGACTACGTCTGGCACGGTAGGGGACGCCAGAGGGCTGATGGGAAGAGCTGGCAACTCTTCCAACTCGTGCTCTGACAAGCCAAACTGTCTGGCGGCGTCCGGCAGTTCGGGAAGAGCCGATGAGGCTCGCTCAAACATGGCACCGGTGTGCTGGACTGCATGCTCTGCCTTGGGAGTGGTCTCCTCAAAGCCGAACTGGCGGCCAGGCTGCTCACGATACTGCGGCATATCGGTATCGATGCGAAGGTCGTCAGGCTCGAAAGGCGAGTCCTGGAGCTGATGGAAGTATTTCACATCGTCTTCGCGCAACGAGAATTCCGGCGCAGGAGACTCTCGCGATGACGGCTCGCTCGGAGGCAGCTCCGGGAAGTCAAAGGGTGGCTCCAGCGACTGGGCTGCGGATTCCTGTCGAGCCTGTTCCAGCAGGTAGAGAGGCTTGATCTCGCGGCTGCTCTCCCACGAGATCGGTCTAGAGGGACGTCTGGCATGGGAGGCGGCGGGAGTGGGAGGGGTGATGTGGGCGGTATGGGCGACATCCGGCGCCGTGGACACTGTGGGAGAGGAGACGGGCGAGGCGCCAAAGGTGCCGGGAGAGGACGGCGCCGACCTCTGTCCCAGCCGCAACTTGAAGGGCACGGCGGTTTGGCTTGGACTTCGGGTCGGCGTCTCCATGTTGCTGCGTTTCCGCGCGTGCGTCTTGGGCGTCTTCGTTTCGTGCTGACGTCTCCGTTCCTCCGGAGGCGTCTCCGGCCGGCTGTCTGGCAAGGCGGGGAGCTCCTCCAGCTCTTGGGTGGGAGAGCCAGGCGTGCTTGGCGGCATGGGGCTGGGTGGCAGAGGGAGGAAGTCGCCATACTGAGGATCGATGGCAGGTCTGATGACCCGCGGCGCGATCTCGGGATCGACGATGTCGACATCTCGGGCGGGACTGGCGGATCTCCCCCGGGGCCGAGCAACATCGGCCGACTCTTGCAGCTGAGCTTCGGTGGCGTTGGAGCGGGACATCATGGAGCCCAAAGCTGCCACGGCGCTCGCCAAGCCGGCACCCGCGCCAAGGGTGCCGGCATTATCTAAAAAAGACGACTTGTCATCCTTGCCGGATCCGTCCTTGCTGTTGCCGCCTCGGAAGAGGTTGTTGAAGAAGCCGCCACTGCTGCGCTTCTCTTCCTCCTTGGGGCTCTTCTGGTCGTCACTCTGCCTCTTACGACTCGAGCTTGCGGACGCAACTGACTTGGCATCGTCACCGTCCTCATAACGAGTACCATTGGAGCGGCGATCGGGTTTGGAGCGTCTTGATGAGCGATCAGAGACTACGGAGCCCGTGTCGCGCTCCTCGCTACGGATGCTCTTGGAGCGGCGTTCTGATTTGTCACGCCGGCTCGACGGGTCAGAGACCACGGAGTTCACGTCTCTGTCCTCGTCGCGGATGCTCTTGGATCGCCGTTCAGACTTCTCTCGCCGGCTCCCAGGGTCGGATACCACGGAGCTCACGTCTCTGTCTTCATGCCGACTGCTTTTAGAGCGGTGATCCGACTTCCCAAGTCGACTCGATGGGTCTGATACCACAGAGCTCGCATCCCGCTCCTCGAACCTGGAACGGTCCCGTTGGGATTTCGGCGGAAGATCGTCCCAGTCCTGAAAGTCATCGCGGGTGCTGCTTCGCTCGACCGTGGGGGTGAAATCGCTCTGCTTGTCGACGTCGGTCCATTCGTCCGAGCTTTGCTTGGATTTCTTGGGCTGCTTCTCCCTCGCAGATATCTCCCGCGCATCGTCGCCGGTCTCCTGAGGCTCGTCGAAACGGTACAGATCACCCTCTGGCAGCGTCTCCCGAGAAGCACCGGGCTCGTCGCGAGGGAATCTTTCGTCGTTGGGCGGTTCATCCTCGCCCTCTTGAACAACGATGGCTTCGGATCTTGATGACTTGCTCTTCCTCTTCTTTTCCTTCTTTTCTTTTTTGCTTGACTTGCTAGGAGCGACAGACCCGTAGTCAGCGGGCGTTGTCTCGGATGTCGATGCCGCAGCTGCAAGGGTTTCGCCATAAGAACGAGGTACGTCAGAAGAGGCTGGCAAGTCCCACATCGGGACATCCTGGATGCCACGAGTCTTGGAACCTAGCGCAACTACAGTTTCGGGGCTCTGAGGGGTATCGTAGAAACCACGGGGCCTCTCGTAACTAGGAGCTGTCTCGGCAAAGGGAGCCGGCCCGTTCTGCGAAGTCATCTCGGGGGTTTCGTAGTAGCCGCGCGGCCTGTCGTAAGCAGATACCGTATCGGAGTAGGGGTTTGGCTCAGAGAGCGGTGTGGGCTCGGGGACTCCGTAGTAGGTGTGAGGCCGGCCATAAACAGGACCGGGGTCTGCAAAGGAGGCCGGTCCGTCCTGTGGTGTAGCCCCGGGGATTTCGTAGTGGCTGCGGGGCCTCTCGTAACCAGAAACTGCCTCTGAGAAGGGGGTTGGTTCAGGTCGCGATGTGGCCTCGGGAATGCCGTGGGTCTCATCGGCCGGCGCGTTGTCCACACTTTGCCTCTTGGCTGCCTTCTGCTTGCGCTTCTCCTTCTTGCTAAGCTTCCTGGACAGCTCATTTTCTTCAACAGGCGGCTCCTGCTCCACGAGTGGCGTCTCCTTGGCCTTGCCCTTGTCGCGACGCTCTCTCACCCGAGGAGATTTGGTGGCATGAGCGTCTTCCAAGTCCCTCTCGACGACCGGAGTTTCTGGCACCTCGCCAACGACGAACCCGCGCTCCATTGGGGCGGGGGGTCCTTCAGGCCCATAGATACCCAAATCTGTCACGGTCTCGGCGAAGGGCTGCTGATAGACAGCCGGCTCGCTCTGGCCTGGAGGGCTGTCACGGCGCATGTAGGTAGGATTGTCAATGACAATGTTCGGATCAAAACCAGTGTCTTGCAGGCCAGCAGCCAGTACAGAAGCGAACTCCAGATCATCTGCAAAGGCCCCAGGCATTCGCGATGTTTGAGGGCTGGACGGCTTGGGGCCAGGGGCAGGAGGCAAGTCGTGCTCATCCTCGAACGATGTAGAGATTTTGGGAGAAGCCGGAAGAACAATATGCTCAGCAACGGGTTCAATGCCGCGGGATTTGGGTGATTCGGGAGGGCTGTGCCTCTCTCTGTTCTCGTCCGGCTTTCTCTCGAAGGGATCGCGCATCTCGGGGGCTGCCACCGCCGCCGCTGCTGCTCCACCGCCCACCGCCGCGGAAATGATGCCCCATGGTGAGCTTTTCCCGAGCTTCTTCTTCTTCTTCGGCTTGCTTGGGGTGCTGGAGGCGGCATGCCTGGAAGACTCCGGGCTCTCGGAGTTGAACTTATCGGTCTCGTTCTCGCCCCGGGTGACCGACTTGGCAATAGGCGTCGTGGGCGTTTCAATGACCTCGCCTCTTGGCCCCAGGACAATTTCAGCTGCAGGTGCAACGTCATCAGATGAAGGAGCATCATCGGCCGGGTCCGCCGATCTTTGTCGGGTGGTTTCCCGCGTCCGACTTGACGACCTCGGGTCCTTTTGCTGCTCAGGGGCCGGCGTATGACGCGGCGTGACCACCGGAGTAGGCAGGACGAGGTTCAAGAGGGGTCTCTCACGCTCGCAAGAAGGGTCACGAGTCTGGAAAAGGGGTACTTCGCCAGGTGCGAGCTGGTGGCCGGGGAGGCGGAAGCGCGATAGCTCTTCAGGGATGATGACATGATCGATGCGAACATCGGCGTTGGGCGCATCGTATGGGCTCTTGTCATGGTGGTGGTCCATCTCGGGTGGCGTCACAATTGTAACGATCTCGGGGCCATCATCGTGTTCTTGCCACTTGCCGACGACGGATTCGTCATGGGGAGATGAACTGCGCGACCTGATCTCGTCCTTGGCGATCTTGCGGGCAATGACGGTCTCGCGGTAGTACTTGTCAGCCTCTTCCTGTACGGCATCCTTGATGGCGGCCTGGGAGCTATCCCGGGAGCCATTGTCGGCAGCTTGATCATGGCGATGCTTCCGGGACCTCTCCTCTTCCAACGCGATTGCAGAGGCAACGGCAGCCACGGCGATGGGCACGGTGGCATGCTTGGCCTCCTCTTCGATCGAGGCTCTGCGGCGTGGTTCGGGGGTTCGGGACCGGTCTCGGGCGCCTTGCTGATACTTCTCCAGCCGCTGCTCGAGCTCGAACGAGTCCTTGCGGCTCATTCGCGACTCGGAGTAGTCGGGCTTCCTTGGCGGGGAATCGTCGAAGTTGGGTTCGCGGTCGACCGTTACGACCTGGGGGGTCAGGGGCCTCTTCGGCGTGGCGTATTTAGGGGTTTGAAAGGCATCATCAGCGACCTGGAACTGGAAAGGGTCAATAGGGGCTTGTGTACTGGGGGCCTCGGGTTGCTCCACCCCATGGTTTTCTCGGGGCGACTCAGTTGGCTTCTCTATCCACTTCGCATCCCGGGGTTCGTCTACAGCTACTGGCTTGCGAACATTCTTCGGAAGCTCCTTGGGCTCTTCACGAGGCTGGCGACGGTCATCTGTTTGGTCATACTCGACTCGGATCTCTTCACCTTGAGGCAGTCTGTACACCTCCGAGCGAGGGTCGGGCTCGGCCTCGCGTCTCTTCAGAGCCTCGTAGGCGGGGTCGGACCAACCGGAACGTTTGTCTCGTTCGTCGACAACGTCCACAGCGTCACGCCGACGGGGTTGGCGAGCGTCATGGTGGTTGTGAGTTTCGCGGTCCTCCAGTTCGATCCGGATCGGCTGTTCCGGTTCCTCCTTACGGTGGCTCTGCCAGGAGTCGCGGGGGTCGCCTCGCCGCTCCCGGGCTTCACTTGGACGATCGTCGCGATGTTCGGGGTAGTCGCCGGAGTCTCTACGGTTAGAAGCCATGGCGGCGCCAATGGCCGCGGCCGCTACGCCTACACCGGCAATGGCGTTCTCTGCGGCACTCCTCCCCCTGGGTGGCAGCCGGCGTTGTTTGGTGCGCTCTTCTTCCGCTTCGAACCTCTCTGCATCATAGACCTTGGACGACAAAGGGACAATGGGGATGGGCTGCTGGATGGGGACCGGTTCGGGTCGGGCACGTTGCGAGAGATCCTGCCGCGATGATGTTACAGAGCTACGATCGTAGTCAAACTTATCCGGGTCCGAGGTCGGTACAGGGTAGATGCGTTGCATCGGCTGTTTACCGAAGGCCTTGGGGGATTCGACCTGAGCTATCGTCTCCTCGTGGTGGCGACGAGACGAGCCGGCGGAACGGGGGTCCTCCTCACCAAAGCCGCACGGGCTCTTGACGGCACCCCGAAGAGAGTTGACGGGGCCAAAAAGACGGGGGTCTACAATGGTGCTCCTCCGTTCAGGCGGCTTAATCTGCTCCGGCGGCTCGGAAGAGATCCTGGCCGACTTGGCGGGCTTGAAGGCGGAACCATACACCAACCCATTGTCCGATTCGTCCGTGGTGGACTCATCTTCAGAGGCTGATTCCCAGTCATCATCCGAGGAAGAACCGGTTTCGTTAGGTTTAGAGGTGCCGGATCCCCGGGTTTTGCTGTCGGTTTTGCTCTTCGGGCGCAAGTGGCTGAAGGCGGCCGCGGCCACGGCAGCCCCGGCGGCAGCCCCGGCGATCTGGGAGGTCCGAGACTTTGAGGCCGCCTTCAGATCGGCCTGGTTCTGTTTCCTCGCTATGTCTTGCAGCTGGCGGCCGATTTCGAGGATTTCTTCGTCCGTCTTGTCCCGGGGCGCCGGGGGTGGGCGCTGAGGAACGTCAGCAGCCGTATCGCCACGGTGCAGCGCGGGGCTCGGGTAGCCTTGCGGCGTCGGGCTGGCGCGCTGGCTCTTGTCGCGCTCAATGTAGCCGCGGCCATAGGCGAGGTCAGAGTTCAGTGAGGACGAGGACGAGTTGCCGAAAGAGAGGATGCGGGCCTTCTGCTTCTTCCGGCGACGACGTTTGCGCTGCTCCGAGGGGGCTCTGAAGAAGGTGCTAAAGACGCCGCCGAACTTGGGGCTCTTGGCCGAGATGTTGAGGAGAGAGGACGAGGTCGAGGATGACGAGGAAGAACTCGAGCCGCCCCGCGGGCGCATCGTCTCAGGTTCGCGATATCCTCGGTTTGACTGGGGCTCGACATATGGTTGCTGCTCGGTGTAGCCCAGAGGGTTCACGAAAGCCTCGGCTGGGGGGTATTGTCCAGGTGGGGGGTATTGTTGTAGTTGGGGCTGGGGCTGGGGCTGGGGCTGGCCGTATCTTTGAGGGTCGTGGTATGTCTCAGGACGAGCGGCATATCTCTCGGGTTCGGGGTATCTCTGAGGGTCAGGGTAGGGCTGGGGGTATTGGGGTTGAGAGTACATGTGAGGGAGCGACTGTTGTTGGTATTGTTGGTGGTATGGTTGTTGTGATGGTTGTTGCGATGGTTCTGGCTGAAACTGCGCGGATGGGCCAGGCATGCTCGATACGGTGCTGCCGGCGGCAAGCTGCTCGCGTGAATCGCGTCGCTCTCTTCTTCGCCGCCGGGAGCTCTCGGGACTCCGGCGACGCGGGTCTCGCATCATGATCGCAACGGCGGTTCGGACCCTGGGGTGCGCATTTGTCGTGGGTTTCGTTCCGATTCGTTTCGTGTCGTGGAGTGGAGTGCGCGCAACAGGAATGGCAGGATTCACACGACGGTAGGGGAGGGTGGGAGTCGTCGGCGTGCTGTCGAAGCTCTGTTTGTTGTTTGGTGATTAACGGTAAGGCTGGGGGGGTAGCGGGATATGCCTTACGCAGACAATAGTCTGGCGATGTTATTGTTTTGTTTTTCGAGAATAAGCGACGAGGCGGGACAAGCCGTGAAGCTATATCCCAGGGGTGCCCCCCAAAAAACTGGTTGAACTGGCAGAGGGAAAGGGTGGCTGGGGACACAACCTGGGACGACTGTCAACTGGGGACCCGCTGCGAAGATGAGCTAGTCCTATCCTGGTTCGAGGGGAAGGGGGGAGGACATGAGGCGGCGGGGTCACCTATTGCTCCCCGGTCCACTAAGACGAAGTGAAGCCAGGTGAGGCGAGATGCCTGTGAAATTAGCAGTTGGGACGACTCTCGCGTGTACCTGTCTGTAGTCTGCCCATGCTCGAGTAGATGTGTACCTCTCAGTATTGTCTGTGCTTATGTAGGTACCTCACCAATCTACCTAGGTATCCAAGGTACTTACTTCCCCAAGGCAATTGGGCAGATAATGATAGGTACCGCATGGTATCAGTCTTACATCAGACCCTGTAAAAATGCCCGCGCTTACGTACTGATGGATTCTTACCTCAGCTTGTGCAGCCCACCGTCGCAATTTAGTGTACTCTCCCGCGGTGTCAAACCAAAAGTGCAACTGAGGGAATGCCACCCAGTGTAGGTCCGCCGGCTCGCCTCCCCACCTCCTCGATGCCAGCGCATCTTTACCGCCCCTTCCCCAATTCTTTCTTTTTCCCTTCCCCGACGAGACATCGTCGAACATTGCACAGAGACAAAGACAAGACGCGGAACTCGTTTCGACCTTGAGTTTTTCACAGTTGATTCGCCTATGCTCTCCGGCATCCTGCTCCCAACCCAACCATCCTAACACCACCCTAACATCAGCCTAACCTCAACGGCGAAAGACCGACAGGGATCCTCTGTCGGTATCTGCAGCTTTCCTGCAGCGTGCCCGTCCAGGTCACCTGTAGCAACACGTGTAACCACTCCGGCCGTCGCCCTCCTGCATCGAGGGAGATTACTCGTCTGCCTGCGCCGAGCGTCGCCATCGCCTAACGCCACGGTCGAGATTTGTCGACCGCTCATCATTGGCTGCTGCCGCTGTGCGGGAGCCACAGGTGACAGGACAGGACATGGCAAGACAGGCCAGGACATCGGGTATCGCGATGGCGCCAGAAAATCTTTGACGGAGGTGACGACTGCATGGCGGCCTGAGCCAAAAGGTCGACATACTACGCGAGCCCATTGCGATGCTCTTTTTTGATTTCGTCTTTTTTTTTCCCCATTTCGCGATTGTGTGGCGTGTCGTTTGACGGCGCAAGGAGTTCGCGGATGTTGCGGAAGCGCTCCGAGTTGCTCCCCGGTTCCACTTTCGGGCTGGTCTCTGTGCAGACCCCGGGGACCGACGATTGACCTCCGCGACTTCGCTCCGAGGGTTGACCCACTTGCCATAAACGGCAGTGATTCTTCTCCGATTTCATCCCCCCCCCCCCCCCAGTCCCTGTCGACATGTGAATGGTGTGACGGCATCGTCCCGAAACTCACTTTGGCAGGAAGTTAAAATCACTTGAACGCATCGGAACTACGTCCGCTGGCTTTACTTGTACAAACATTTCACGAGTCGATGAGCTTCAGCCGGCACCTTTGGGAAAGCTACGTTCTTTCCAATGCTTCCCTCATCCAAGGCACATGACGTGGATATCTCCTCTACCACAGCAACTTGGAATGGCTCCGACGAGAGCGCTTCGTCGTCACAACATCTCCCCTGGCCGCTGTGCTCCTGTTCCTCGCCGCCGTGTTCGTCATAGAATACCTCAAGGCGGTGAGCGAGAGAAGGGCAGAGAACGACAGGCGACCACTAACATCCCTGTTTGGAAATGTCCCCCAAGCCAAGTTCGCATCACAGACGCGTTTGTCTCCCACAACCACGTTCCCCTCCTCTTTCGTTCCGTGCGCCACGGCTCTCTGTCATTTTTGCGGTTCTGGAGGCCTCACCGGGATACCTATGGTCGGTGGAACCTGGACTGGTATATCAGGCGGTACAACCCCTTCAAGGAGAACGTTGACAACGACTGCAGCTCGTCGAGGTCGGGAGCGACACGCTGAGGGAGGCGCTGAACATTATGACCATGGTAGCGATGGAGTACCTGGACGTGCTTCGGCTGCCTACTTTGGCCGACATGACGACCCGAAATATGTCTTGCGCCGTGGCCTAGCTAATCTTGCCCTGGCGCCCGATGTTCTCCCTCGTCTCAGATAAAACTGCGTCGCAGAGTATTGAACATGTGTTGGGTTCCACCTGGCCTAGTGAGGCCTGATTCTCAACACGACATACACCCGAAGACCCATTGACGGGTTGACGCAGCCAGCCATCTTCTGGTCGCCAAAGTCGGGCATGACATCGGGGGTCCAAGAAAGGAGACATGCCCAATGTCACCTGGAAGAGACCAAATCCCTGCCGACAACATGCCAGGACTCAGTTCAGTCAAGGGCCCAGGGTCAACTCAAGCCCAACAGCCTCATCAGCAATACTCGTCTACATTACTCTCAACTGTTTTGTCCCCCCACAATCTTCACACTTCATCGACACCTTTCGCAGCCGGAAATTCTGCCAGTTTTCGTCTTCGCCTTTGCCTTTACCTTAGCCAACTGGCCACTTACGGCCCTCACAATTTTCGTGTTTACAAACCTCTACCCATCTGCTTCTTCACCATCTAGAGCCCCAAGGCTCGCTGGCATTACAATCTTCACACTTCATCAGCATCACTCACAGCAGGACCTTCTACCAATCTTCACTACCCCGGGAATAATCCAGTTACGAAACATCTTCCAAACATGGTCGCAGACCTTCGACGTTAAGATTATCAAACCACCGAGGCAGGGCAAAAACTGGCCGAGTATACTGTAGCATGGGATGGGTCGTTACGGGGATGTTGACGGGGGGAAGCTCACACGCTAGTTCTAGGGAGGAACCAGCTTTGTGTTTATGGTGTTCTTCTGTTGAACTTAAAGCCGGAGTATCGTGCTGATATGGAGGTGAAGAAGAGGAATGGCTGAAGCCTAGCGCAGTAGCCGCTTTCTTTTATGCCCGCGCTGGCTGTATTAAGGCTTTCGTCGAAGACCTTGAGAGAAGCCGTGTCTCCGGTATATTAGTCAACATTGTGAGTCACTAACCACCTTGGTGGTAGGTTTAATAGAGGCCCGTGGAAGGCACTCGCCGATGTGTCTTCCTGTTTGCCCGCGTCGTGGCTGAAAAAATGGTCTACTAGGATACCTTACTTGTTTATATTCTCTTCCTGAACCGTGCATTTTGTCTACTGTACGTTGGACGTTCAGGTCGACATTGGTTTATATTATACCTTTCGAATACTGGGTTGTCGAGTATGAGGCTAAGTAAACAAAATTGAAAGTGATATTATTGAACGTGGTTTACTGAGTTTTTTTATGTTGGGTGAAGTGACGGATTCCTTCTGGGGATACGCAATATTCAACCTCTGCACGGGATGGGTCTGCTGCGATTCACATCCACATAATGCTGATTATTTTGGTGGATGACTCGAATAACTTTACCTCGGGTCCCTTTTCGGCCTTATGGAGGTCGTCAGCTAGTAATAACGTCCCCGCGGACTACGAACCAGCCGAGATTGTATGTCTGCTCTTGGCGTTTGTGTTCCAGGAGAAGATGGAGAACAAGCCCACGCTGCAACCTGGAGTGTGGTAAAACGATCATTATCGCTATCTTGGAGAAGGCCAATAACGTCCAGGAGGTTCACCAGGTCTACTGGGCCCGGAGGATGCAGTTCTTCAGCGAGCTCGGAGCCGTCACGCTCCCCATCCCACACGCAAACTACAAAGCTCGACTTGTACAGCCCTGCAGCTATACCTTGAACGCATCTACTACTCTTCATTTCTTCCCAGTCTTTATCTCTGACCGTAATTCTAGCAAGACGCTGACTTCCATGCTTGAGAAATCCGTGTCTCTGGAGTGTGCTTACGCTGGAGTCGACTCTCCCAAGTCAAGTGCCATATAATCTCGCTCATGGCCCGATTCCATCACAGACGGGCTGGTTCTCGAGATATTGTCAATCTGCTGTTGGATTGTTCTGGTGCTGGCAAATCACTGTAGTTCCTGGAGTAGCGCTGCTTGGAACACTTGCATTTTCTCCGTAATCAACATAGAAGAAAGCTTGATAGAATAATCAAATACTGTCTGGTCCAAAACGTGTAAGTATTGTACTGGAGATGGCTTTTGTTGCGCCCATGCCCTAACCCCTATCACTTCCCAAGCTGCACCATCAGGTCGTCCTGGCCTCCGATCAACGTCTCTCGGTACCCATCTCCATCGATCGGAAAAGGCAAATGGCGCGTCGGCTGTCTCTGATACCGCCCTACTCTGTTACTATCGGCCTTGGACACGCGGGTAGTGCCCCAGTCCATCGCCTGCAGGTCCTTCACTTCCAGGACCCAGGTTCCGCGCCAGTTCTCTTCCCTCTCAACCATCTGCTCGAATCTCCAGGGGAACTCGGCATTTGGGCGATACTTCCATCCATTTTTGGCCGCTACTGTCGGTTTATGTTCAGGAGCTGTATGGGCTTTGAGACCATGGCAGCACGTGCAGCAGTCGACTTTGGTGTCGACCTCGGTGTCGTGTTTCGGCTTTTCCTTCTTGGCGCCGGTGATACGGACAAGTACGGCAAGGTATCGCCTTACACGGTCATTGAATCGTCCCATTGTTGAAGCTGTGTATAGCCAAGTCTGTAGCGTCTGGTGATCTTTGCTTGAGGTGGGCGAAGGAGATGGATGGTGGGGTGGCAGTAGTTCTGCCTTGTGCGCCTGGTTAATGTAAGGGTTTAAGACGTGTTGAAAGCGCGGGTATGTTGCGTGCTTACTATCAAGTTGGGGGTATTAATCTAATGAAGTCCGGTGTTAAGCCTGCTGTCGCATAGTGCCTAAGAGAGAGGAAGAAGTAGGTTTTATCTGAAAGACAGGTTTTGTGCGGCTGTTTACCAAAAAACTTCCTTGGTACCTACCCGGGTTGGGGGTGTCAACATTAGTTAACCTTAGTTTTCATGCGGAGGATAGTATTAATGGAATATAACTTTTCTAGGCCACCATAAGCTGCCTAGCCCAGTTCACCGAGCATGTAATAATCACGATACGTATAACCTGACACATGGCAACTCTAGCCCATACTGCATCTTAATCTTTCGATACAGTACAAAATACCTATTTATGTTGAGTGACCACTGAACTAGATTATACTTCAACGATGGCCAGGAGCGAATGACACCCTGTTACCTGTACGTTAGTAATAGTGGTTACAGCCTGGCGATAATGGTACTGTTGAACCTACTATCAAGGTGATTAAGACTTCATGAGGGCCGGGTTAGTAGTTAGGTTGGGTGATGACCAACGAACACCTGGTGTTGTATGTTTTTGGCCTTTTCTGCTCCATCCGCCGTGTATTATTTGGTCGTCGTCATGCAGCGCACTCGATCCTACGGGACGGGAACGCAGATGGTCCCAACGCTTCTCAATACTCCCTAGAATTTCTCCCGACTGGACTGAACCGGCGGCGCTGGCATATCAACGCTGTATCATTCCATGCCTTGATATGTATGCTGCTGAGAATTGCGCGGGGGGTTGTCCCCGCGTAAGTTTTGTTCCCACCACGTCTCGGCCGTGTCGTCCTTGTGTAAGCAACGTATGTCAAAAATTTTAAAAAATGTCATCTAGGACCCTTGTGTGGGGAATAACTTATAATAGGTTCACTGAGATCGGGCTCCTGACGAGGTCTGTCAAAGGCGACTGAGATCCTGCCTAACATCAACCTGCGGAGCATGAGACGTAAATTGAGATGTCTGGATTTGAAAGCGTCCAGTTTCTATCAGAATAAGCAAACCACTTTGAGAGCATTTTTCAGGAGGGTAACCCAGCTGAAATGACGTGGAGAGCCCGGGGGGACACGGCACCGGAATGTCAATATCGTTCGTTAAAGTCTTTCGTCATGTCGACAACCTCTTTAAGGCCGGTACATATCCATCAGGACGCCTTACAACATCAGACTCAGGTTGGAAGCTTTGCGAATCAAGCTCTAACTCAACTTTCTCTGTATCACCAGTTGTCTGGCTATGGTCAGGGCGGCAGGGGGTTTTCCAGAGCTATCAGTGGCCAGGGTTGGGCGGCCGAGTGTCACGCTCGCGAGCTTGGTGTCGTTAAAGCCTTTAGGATTCTGCTTCTGGAAATTGCCTATAATGTTCCTTGGGGCTAAGGGGGACAGTACACAGAGTCACGCATCCAAGATGACACATCCTTGCCAGGTCCGCCGCCGAACCTTCTTCCCCAGCAAGATATTCGTAGGTCCGTAGGCCACTCTCAAGTGAATGTAAAGGCCCCGGTCGATGCGGCAAGCCACACCGACGACACTACCATCAGCTCGGGAAAGGCGCCCGCTGTAGAATCATTTCACACGACTGCAGTATCTGCACGACGTCGAAGGTGCTCTTTCTCCGCAGGTCGAAACCGAGGTGGTGCCTGGCTCAGAATGAGAAGACCTCGGTACCCCTAGCCTTCTCAGTCGCAGTTAGATCCGCAAAGTTTGACGCAGCAGTGGACAAGGGGCTGAGTACCCCCGTCAAAGACAATGGTCCGAAAGTCCGCCTCGGGGAAGTTGCCCAGGTCAGTTCCGTGGAAACAGCCCATAGGAGTGACAACACCAGTAGCCGTGGAGAGCTGCCAAGGGGTCTCATACGCATGCTCAAGGCTGGAAGATGTATTAGAGGTAATGTGTTCATGTCAATGCCGTGAGGTACGCATGCTTGTTTCAACTTGTGGATGCGCTCAGATAGAGTCTTGGTGTAGCTTTAAGAAGTCAGCGTGAACCGGTAGTCATTCTCATGGATCGTACCAGGCTCAATCGTCGCCGCATGCAGTCTTCGCGTTGCCCGCCTTGTAGAAGTACTGCTCTCTGTACACAGGCACAATCTGGACAACGTGGCGAATTACTGTGAGTAGAACTCCCCTGTCTTTCTATTCTTGACAGGCTCATATTCCATATTAACGGGTCGTAATATTTAACATTGCGTTTACACGGAGTGAGACATAATCTGACCCAAACATCACGTCTTGAAGTTTTCCTAGTCCGACGACATGAGTCCTTGTAGATGTTTGGGCGTTTGGAGGTGGGCGGAAGCATTGCTCGAGGACCGAGAGCCGGAACTATCACGGCACGCGGTCAACCCAAAGCATCGAGTCAGCTTTTGGCCACGGAGCTCATTGTCGTCCAAGAAGGTGGCCGAAATTCGCCATAAAGTGTGTGCTTGCACGGCTCGCCGGGGTATTGTTCGCACTCAGTGTAGATCACAAACGGAATATAAAGCGTTTTGTGATGAAAGCAAACGGTTTATACTCCATCCCTAGACGAGTAACCATTCCAGCTAGGCCACAGTTGTTCGTTGGAATTACATCTACCGCCACACAGATACTCGAATAGACCTCTCAGCCTATATTTTGCTTGGCCTTTAGCTAGCTTTCCATCTGGTCAAGACTCTCAACATCCTGTTTTGCTACGTATCCTCTGGTAGCCAGCATTGTCGACATGAACAGTGGGTGTGCTTCTTTAGCCACCTTCAGAGCTACTAAAGAGAACCCTTTGACAGACACGCCGGGGGGGGGGGGGGGGGGGGGGGGGTTCGGCCGGGGGCAACCTGACCTGCAGGGTGAATAACGACATCCGTCATCCACCCCGCTTCCCGGTTCCATTAGGCGGCACGCTCTTAGGTCTCGTTTCACC
The DNA here is from genome assembly GCF_034447905.1 of Colletotrichum destructivum. NCBI lineage: Eukaryota > Fungi > Ascomycota > Sordariomycetes > Glomerellales > Glomerellaceae > Colletotrichum > Colletotrichum destructivum. The sequence continues at coordinate 3,334,335 of NC_085897.1, read as the reverse complement.
TCACTTGCCGGACACCCAGAGCTTCCTTCCGCAACGGAGGGCGCTTGTGAGCAAGCACATCTCCATCAATGGCTTCGTCAAGGACCGGCCGCTGTCGCTGGATGGAAACCCCGAACGGCTTGGCGACATCCGTAACGTCAGCAGGTTGATAGGGCGTCTTTCGACCCTACTGCAATTCGGAGTGGGGGGCCGGGGCTGTTCGTCTCGACCCGAGGTCGCGGAGCCGGGAACACCTGGATACAAATACAGGGAGAGCCATCGGGATACCGTCCTTCTTCCGTCTTTCCCCCTCGACGCTGCGGGGGCGCACCCGTAGCGTCAGAGACAGCGACAGTGGCAGCGACAACCGACGGCTATCAACAAAACACAATGCGACAGGAGCAGTTCATCTCATCCCCCCCCCCCCAGGGCTGTTGCCGAAGTCGAAAAGGGAAAAAAAGAGACTCCTCGATTCGTCGTACTGTGAAACCCTCCTCCCCTTCGAGCACGGAGCCAAGACTTTGGCTCTGGGGGAGGCGGGGGTGGCTCACCACTTGGAGAAGAAGCGGTTACGCGATATTTACTTGATGAAAACTCGCCAAAAAAAAATTAACAATAACCCCTCTCCCCTTCCAGCCTCAGCACGTCACTCACAGTCCCAGCCAGCCCGTCCCGACGGGAAGGAGCAAGGGGGGCCGAAAGCCGCGTTCCACAATTGATTTGAGGCTCCCGTGCTTTCTTTGACGACATCCCGTGTCCCGTTGACGATGTTGGGGCGGTAGTGGTGGTGGTGGTGGTGCGGACGATGGGTTGCTTAAATCAACGTCAGTCATCAACCCGTCCGATAACGTCTCCTTTATCTTATCTCTATCGGCACCTATCTGCGCACCACCCGTTGCGCCACACACACCACACACCACACTGCGCCCGCAACGCCCGCAAAACACCCACCTCTTGCGCCCGCACGATCCAAACACCCGGGTTCATCGTCCCTTCACCCATCGTCTGGTAACCCTTCAACCCCGTAGGATCTCTTGGGTATACGGATAGATAGGAGACCTACCCAATCGAAGGAGAATTTCCATTCCCTGAAAAGCAAAGAAAGGAGCCGGTTGGTCGGTTGCCGAAAACCTGGGGAAATAAGAGTTGAAGGGAAGCAGAAAACGCCCGCACGATCTTGCAGCTTGCCTACCGCCCGCCCGCCTTCTCCCCCCCAGAGAGAGCCGCATCTTGAATATGACTTCATTTTCAATGTCCCCTTTGACGACATATGTGTACTCGCTCTGTTGGCGGTGCTTGCCAAGGCCGCCAACCCCATGAGAGAGACGAAGAGAGTTGCTGCCAATTTCCCACTTGGCGCCCCCCTCCTTTACTCACTCACTCACCTACTCACTCACCTTCGCTTTTCCAGCCCATGTCCAGCTTTCGCCCCTACTCTCTCTCATACCCGACAACTCCCACTCCCCCCACAGCCCATTTGTCCGTCCGGTCTCATTCTCCTACCCCCTTTTCACTAGCCAAGAGATAAGAAGACACGCAGAAAGTACACGGGTAAACTGTCCCATCCTCCACGCCCTCTCGTTTGTCTCTCCTCTTCCCCCTTCCACATTTCACCCACTGGCGCTCAAGGTAAAGAAAGACAACCCCCCAAACTTGCTACTAGTTCCGCCCGACGGCGTGCCAAAGTGGGTACACGTATTCCCATTCTCGGGAAATCTTGGGGGTCGCAGCCCCGGTTCCGCCCAGTCAGAGTCGATTTCCTTATCTCTGCGACCTCGGGGCGGGGAGGGGGGGAGAAATGAGAATCAAGGGACCCCCCCCCCGGATGAGCGTAAGGGTGTACTTTGTAAATGCGACAGGGACATCAGAGATATGACGGCTTCACATTCACTACAGACAACGCACACATGCTGGAGTCCAAGGTCAACCCCGATCGTCAGCGGTGAGGGGTGGGAAGGGGGGACGCCTTGCAATGATCCATCGTCCAGATTACCAACTGCAACGCCCTACAACGGTCTTGTGTACAGCCGCACGGGGATGCTCATACCCCAAGGTATTTTTTTTTTCGTTCGGGCACAGAAGGGAATGTCCAGGAACACACCCTCCTCTTCTGGGCTCCCTCCCCCCCTTTTTCTCACTTGCCCTCCTTAGGCATAGAGGTACCAGCCGGCGTTGACGGCAGTATGCCGCAGCGCTTAGTCGAAAAATAACATGGTTTTATTTTACAGCGCATCAGCCCGTGAGCTTGGGGGGGGGGGCAGACACTGCCCCCGCCAACTCTGGAAAACTCGTTCCATAATGAGAGAAGTGCCAATGAAGAATGGCTACGCTATCTCCGAGCCCGACCTTGCCGCCCAGTTCGTAGCATGTCAAGTCAATATTTGAAAGGGCCAAGGACGGCCATGTTAACCAAATACGGAGCAAGAGAACAGGCCCCAAAAGCAAAAAAAGGAGACACTACTAAGAAGGGAGAGAGGGGGGGGAGACCTCATTTCACTGTCCGGGGAACCGCACCGCAAAACACCCGCCTAGAAACTCTCGTCTCTTGAGTCACGCGCGAAAAGTCTAATCATCGACAAAAAGTTCAACCGATCAACCGATGCTACTTTCTTAACTCTGTCTGCGTTGGCAGACGAGGCGAGGTGAGGAGAGGGGAAGATGCACCGCCTCGTTGCCATACACACTTAAACCTGAAAGGTCGGGCCATGTACAGGTGTTGAGTCTGGCCGGCCAGCGAATCATACACCGAAACAACGGAAATAGAGCTTGTGCCAAGGCTGATGGCCGCGTTTCGATCCCCCGCCCATCCTTTCTCGACCGTCTACAGACTTGTGACACTGGAGCAACCCGCCAAGCCTGCGCTGGTTCTGGTTTCTCAAGTCTGTCTCTCGGGGCGTACTGAAAGGATGAGACATCAAGTTACACCGCACGCATCCACACCGTAGCATCCCTCCCCACCTCTTCATTTATCGCCTCTGGGGGGGATTGCGGATTGTTGCTTTCGTCAACTCCGCATCCGGAGAAAGAGAGCATACATCACTGGCGAGATGTACGAGGTTGATGAAAAGGCAGATTCGCTTTTGGCGTCTCGTTCAATTTACCGTGGGGGTATTAATATAAGAAAAAATATGGTCGCTTTGCATTTGCGCAGGATATCCTTCCGACAACATAGAAAACAGCTCTCAGATCAATCCCATCCTGTAAATAACGCCTCGCTTCTTGATGCCATCGTGCATCAAAAATAAAGATCAAATTAGACAACTCGAAACAGGCACGACTCGCGCAGGCCTCAAAGTGAAGGAACCTTTTCGCTCCTGGGCTCGCCTTGGGGCGTCACGGGCTTGGGCTCGTCCGATCCGCTGCTGCCGCCGTTGGCCATGTTCTGGTGCTCCTCGATGCCGTGTTGGGGGATGAATCTGCCCTCGCCGGCGGGCTCGGCCTGGTGGGGAGTCCAGGCAAGGAAGTCGCGGCGCACCTCGACGTAGTCGTACGAGAACTCTCCGTGTTGGTCGTCGTCCATACCCAGAAGCTCGGCCTCCTCGGACGCGCGTAGCTTCAGGCCAGGGATCATGTCGATGATCTTAGCGATGAGTGCCGACATGACAAAAGTGTACGCAGAGCAAGCAACAATGTAGGCGATCTGGATGTACATGAGCTTGTAGTTGCCGTCGACCCAGCCGCCGGTGAGGCCCGTGTTGACACCGTCGAGACCAATGATCGAGCCGGAAGCGAAGAAGGCGTTGAAGATGAGACCGACAATTCCACCAATACCGTGCTCGGCGAAGACATCGAGAGAGTCGTCAATCTTGAGAAGGAACTTGACTGTCGGATTTGTCAGTGGTCGTGTCATCATGTATGGAAGCGGTAGTGCTTACTCTTGGTGCCGAAGTTGCAAGCAACGCCAGCAACAACACCGAGGATGATGGATGCCCAGGGAGAGATCACGCCAGAGGCCGGGGTGGCGGCGACCAAGCCGGAAATGGTTCCAGAGCACCAACCGACGAGAGACCATTTCTTGGCCAGACGGAAATCGAGCAGGCACCAGGTCATGGCGGCGAACATGGCCGTCAGGCAAGAGTTCCAGCAAGCCATGGCGGCACGGAGGTTGGCGCCAAAGGCGGAGCCGCCGTTGAAACCCAACCAGCCGAACCAGAGGAGAATGGTGCCGAGGGTGATGAGAGAGATGTTGTGGGGGCGGAAGTTCAGCATCATCTTCTCGTTGCGGCGTCCGAGGACCCACGAGTAGGCGAGGGCCGACATGCCGGAACCGATCTCGACGGGGCCGCCGCCTGCGTAGTCGATGACGCCGTACTTGAATGCCCAGCCGTTGGCGTTCCAGGCCCAACAGGCGAGAGGGGCGTAGACGAGGGTGGCCCAGAAGAAGATGAAGACCATGCAGGGGATAACTCGGCCGCGCTCAGCGGTAGCGCCGGCGGTAAGGGCGGCGGTGACGGCGCAGAACATCATCTGATAGAAGGAGTAGAGGAGGGCGGGGACGAGAGGCGAGCCCTGGGACGGGGTGGCGAGGACTTTCATGAGGCCGAAGTGTCGAAGGTCGCCGATGAAGCCGTTGGTGGCCGTCTCACTAAAGGCCAGAGAGTAGCCCCAGAAGTACCACTGGAAGACAACGACAGAAAAGCTCATCATGACAACCCACAACTGGGACAGAGCCGACTTTCTGCGGGCGAGGCCGGAGTAGAGGAAGGCGATACCGGGGATCATGAGCAAGACCATGGCTGCGGAGACGAGGATGTAAGACTGGTCGCCGGATTGGTACCATTGGTTCAGGTTGGTCGTGGCTATCGAGAATTAGCATCGAGAGGGCGAGACGGGCGGTCCTGGGCACAGGCTCGGACCGCTCGGGGTCGACATACTGGAATCACCACCAAAATCGGCATTGGTGCCATTGAACTCGGTGGGAGCTCCAGTGTGAGTGTAAGACATGATGGGCGGCGGTGACGGGTTGTATGAGGGATCGAAGCGAGATGTTCACCAGGCGGTGGATGGAAGAAAGGAGGCGACGAGAGAGTACTATTATCTGAAGAGCGAGCTGTCCGATGGGACAGAGCTAGGAAGAGGGTTCAGCGGCCAGGGTAGGTCGGATACGGGATGAGACGAATTGCCTGGGTGAAGGGATCGAGCAGGAGGTCGCAAACGGGATGGGGAGGGACAGGAAGGATCATATATAAAAATACACGGTGGGCGGATTGGCTTCGATAGGGACGTGTTTGCGGCAGAGCGAACATGCGGTGCTGCGGTGATCCCTGGCTGTGTCGGGGGGGGGGGGGGGGGGGGGGGTGTATATTGATATGCCTGGGACGGAAGAGCTAGTGTGGGCAGTCCGCATACGGAGGAGGCGTCGTGGGAGGGTGAAATGATGGGCAATTGGGAGGGGACAATCATGGTGACTGACAGACAAGAAAGTGTAAGTGTGAGCGGGCGATAAGAAACACGACACAGGCCGCCTTCTGGCAAGAGAGAGAGAGAGAGAGAGATACCTGTAGGCATGTGAGTGGACGAGCGAGCATGGGCCGGCGCGGGTAGGGATTGAAGTGGAGGTGGGAGCGTCAGTGAACACACAGAAGACTGACTACCTACCTTGTCCAGAGGGAGGAAGCCTTCTGTTCTGACCTGGATTATTGCCCCGTTGAACTGGCCAAAGTTCATGGTCGAGTCGTCTTCCTGCCGCAAAAGTCGGACCCGTCTGTTCGGGGTTATCCTGGCCTGAGTACCCACCGTGCTACCCCCCTAGCCGAAGTCGATACGTACCGATGTCGCCTGCCCTTGCACAAGTACCCAGATACCTCTGTATCGTGCCCCACGCTTGCTCTGGCTTGCAGTCATGTCACTATCATTGTCATTCGCATTAGTCCAGGAAAGATACGTATTTACTGCTCCTTCCAGTTGCTTTTCTCAGCACGGCGTTACTGTGTAAGTTGGAAAGGCGATGATGGCGATGCGGGTGCAACTGCAGGCGCTCACCATCCGACACCTGTACGTTAACTGCCTTCCTGTCTCAGTGTGGATTCCAGATGCTTTTCAGAAGCCATGGGACGACGTAGCCACGAAGCCGAGGCGGTGGTACGTATCGGATGCTTGGGCTGGACGGTGATCAAGCAAGCTCTTGCTTTGGCACGCTCTCGCGAGGGCGAGAGGAGTTTACATAAACTGATCAAACGAGCGGTTTCCGTTTCGGTCAATTTGAGCTACTTATCTTATTTCATTTCCCACATCGCTCTGCCATTTTTGATTTGATACCACTCGCAGAGCCAATCTCGCCGCTGTCCCTGGCGCACACATTGCGGCAGAGTGTTTCTTGCTTGTTGCAACCGCGACAAATACCTCATGCCGACATGTCCGGAGACGTGAGCACACCCAAGCCCAGCAAGCAAGAAGAATACAACCCGCCAAGCCGACCCAGCGAAACTATCGACACCGTTTCGACACTGACGTTTCTCTTCCATATCCCACTTGGTTGCCTCCCTCGAGCTGGCCCGCCCGATCCTTGGCAACCATGATTGATCAACCATGGTTCAGGAATGACAAGAAAACCTACTGATAAACCACAAAGCTACACTACATGCAAGTAACCGTATACTACATCCAGTACTTAGACGCCGGAGAGCCACAGATAAGAAAGGCACTGCTGGCGCAGCCTGAGCGGGACCTGTCAGTGGTGGATAGTAATTGGGCTGAATCAACGAAATGCCTCTGGCCCACTCAGAGCCCGCCGCTTGGATTGTGGCTGTTTAGTCAGGTAATTCCATCGCGACACAGACTGCTTTGTCGGCCTCCATCCCTCTCCCCCCATTTACACCCCAGTCGCTCCGAGAGGGGAGCCAGCCCCAAAAGGAGTAAAGCTCCAGACCAGCCCCCTGCATGTTCACGTTGACGGCCCAGTGGTCCGGCAATCACTCGACCCACCCGGCCATCATTGATGCGTGATGCGTGATGCGGACGGGACAAGACTCTCGCGGCGTGGGACTCGCCTGGGATTCCCCCAACTCCCTTTCTTCTTCTTCAGTGGGATCCGTATCCATCCATCCCTCCCTCCAGTCAGTCAGTCTCCAGATGGGGCAATCCTCTTTAAACACCCCCAATCTCACTCTCCAGCTGGCTAGTGGTTGTTTGTGTCTCGCGAGTAGCTCGACCTTATCGTAAGGCTCACTTTTACTTTTCACCAGTAGTGTTCCCTGACGAGCCGTCATGCCAGCACTTCGGTCAGTGTGCACGGTCTCGTTCCTGGGACTTCGTAGATGATGCCTTGCACTCTTGGCTGCGGAGGCGCGCCATGTGCGATGCGGGCTCCACGGCCAATCGTCGAAGCGAAGCCCACCAGCCAAATATGGAGGAAGGACTCCGATGCCCAGCTGGCTGCCAATATGCGCCTCACATGTTATTTCAGGGTGCTGCGAGGCCAATGGCCGGCGAAGATCGGCTTGCTGTTCCTGACAAGATTCTCTTTAGCCGTTTTGGCCCAGGCTGACAGGTAAGTAGCCTAAGCTTGAAAGAACATCACCTCTTGTAGCACATCCCATCGCTGCATTCGACCCGGCGCAGATGTCTCTTCTCTGTTGATAATAATCTTTTTTGCTGGACTACCTATCGGGCCTCTCCGAATGACTCAATCAACCAGAAGAACAATGCAATCAAGGCCCCGTCGCGAAGTCGGAACTCTGCCGTTCGAGGCCATAGATTGAGTCTTTTCTCAAACGTTCTTTCCCGGAACACCTCTCGTCGTCAAATCCTTGCCAGCTGCGATTCCGGCATTCGCTGCTCCGTTTTCGGCACATGTCAAGGGAGAAATCGGCTGCCCGGACCCATTGCCATTCCGGAGATGCGCCTCAGCTGTGGGGGGGGGGGCATTAGTGGTCAGCCTGGCAATCAATTGCTAACCATCTTTATGGATACAAGAGCCAGAATTCCGAGGAACATGCAGCGTTGGAAGGGCGGGAACCCCCCCAAAAGCCAAAAGGAGCGGCGCAAACTTGGCTTCCTCCACTATGGCCGATCGGCAATCTGGGCGCTGCGGAAGCCCCCAATCAACGGTTTGCGCTCGGCTGTGTCTCTTCAGCCGCTCACGTGTTTGCTTTTGACAGTATCCAGACATTCATTCGTATACCTACTGATACCAGAGCCCGGCGTGTCTTTGAACGGCTGAATGGAGACTATCGACTCGGCGTGGGATGTTTGTCGCTGACTATCGCCTTTCAAAAAGATTGACTGTTTTTCAAAACTCAAGATTGAGACGAGGCGGACTGCTATCAGCAAGGCCAGACTCACACTTTGCCGAACGATGGCCACGCTCCACTAGTAATTGTTGCCACGTCCCGCTCACTACCCATCAGCCAGGTGGGAAAAACCGGGAGCTGCCCCAACCAAGATCGGCAAAGGGTCGCCTCTCCATCCAGCTACCGTTGTTGCTGCCAATGCTCGATTCGCTGCCCCCCAGATAACCGCTCAAACAATCCCATACACCGAACGAATGACGCACTGGCCGGTGAGCAGTACGATGCTGCGCGTTGGTGACGTTTCCCCCGCCCAAGTTGTCTGATAAGCTCACGGGCGAACCGACTGCTACATGAGACCTCCCGCCACAGAAGGCATGAGCATGCCATCACAGTGATACGCGATCCGACTGGGGGTGGGACTTTGCCATCGCGCGCCCTTCTCATCACCCACACTTCACCCCAGCGCTCCTCTTTGTGCCCGCCCTCGACTGCCGGCTCCGACCCATTGGCACTCTCCAGCGCAGCAAGCAGCAGGTTCCGAAAGATTCCCGGCCTCTGCCCAGGTCGGACGTCGTCCGCACATATGAAACCTCGCGTTGTGGGCATCGCGACCCAGAAAGTTGGGGGGCAACCGAGGATGACGTCCCTGCTGGACAGCAGCAGCGTGGCTTTGGCTTGTGCGTGTGGGTGGTGGTTCGTCTCCTGGCGACGCCGGCCGTCGAAGGATTGGCTGACTGCCCCTGTTCCCGGCCGCCGCCGCCAGCGCCAGCGCCAGAGACACGCGCTAAACCTTAGCCTTATCAGCGGTCAGAGGGGCCAATCGCAACCCTGGTCACTTTGTCAAAGCGAACTGTCATTTTTCCTTAGCGGGAGGGCCCATATTAGAACGACCGGATCCACATTGGGATCTTGGGCTGCCGTGGCTGCGCTCCGGCGGATGGCGGCTCCGCTTTTACGGCGCCGCTCGGACCGGCCGAGGGCCGTTGGCTCTCCTTTTTCTGGAACAATTCTGTCTTGAGCCTTCGGCTGAGAGGGCTGCTGATGAGGTGGGTTTCGATGATTGAAGATTCGACTCCGCACTCCCGGACATTCGCATACCTGCTTCGGGAGTACATACACACCCGCCTCAACTCGGGGGGGGGGGGGGGGGGGGGGCGAAGAAGACATCCGCAACTGACGCCTCGTCACGCAGCGCAGCATATTGGCAATCCTTAGATTGCTTTGTAAAGAGTCGAGCAGAATTCGGCGATATCTTCGTGGAGTTTTGAGTGCAGAGATGGACCATTTCACCTTCCGGCTGGCAGTGCCGGAGGAAGGAGAAACACAACCGCCTCCGAACAACATGCCGATAATCACGCTCCAACCAGACCGTTTTGGCGAACTGGGGAAAGTTACCGAGGGAGATTCTGCTTTAGGTCGTTGGTCAGTTGAGAGCCTTCGTCAGGGACGGCTGAGCGTCTATTTGCCGCGCTCGTGAACCGAGATCGCGACTTGACCGCAACGGCCATGAACTATTTTCAGAGGTTCAAAGCCCAATGCAAAGGCTCGCTGTTCTCCGATATCTAGAGACATCCGGCTGAAGATCAGCTGACAGAGCTGCGGCGGTGATGTGTATGATCTTGGCTACCACGACGCAGCTCTTGGTCCCATGAAATCAGAAGACGTGTGCGGGCAGGATCACGCTCTGCATTTCAGCCCCATGCTCTTGGGACGATGCGTTACAGCGGTACATCCACAGAAGACTACGCCACGACACAACACAGCACTTTTGAGAGACACCCGTCTTGCTTCTATTGCCGAGGCGACGTGCGCGGCTATCGTGGTTGCCTCGTCGACGGGATACAGCTCGACAGAGTCTCCCCGATGACAGCGGCAAGATGTCTGGCGTGCGCTCTTCCCGACAAGATCAGGACCCGGTTTCTTGACACAATCTCGTGGGCCGTCCGTATCCCGGCGGTCTTTGGGCAAGCGAGCACAGACGAGGGCATATAGATGGGATGAAGACCCGTGATACCCGGCACGGCTTCCATTCGGCGGATATCGTCCCGACAAATCGCGAGCAGAGTTTGAGGACGGCGCGTGCGGTAACCTTGTCCGATGAACAAAAAGGCTTGCAGCTTGGTTGAGCATTCATTCATCTTGGATCAGGGGAGTATCTCTCTCCACGTTTCGACGCGAGAGAGCCAATCGCAGATTCTCCTCCGCCTCGACTTCACGACGAAGAGAAGGGCACCTGAAAGATGTTGCCTGAATCAGTTAAGAGACTAGTGTGGAAGACGGAGATCTTCAGCATACAGCCGGCTGACGGAGGAGAGAATGGGATGGGTCACATCCCCCACTGGTATCAATCACAACTCCATCACGGCGGCGGCTGTTCTGGGGTCAAGGCCATTTCGTGCCTCGCAGGGACAGGAGGCATACCTCTTCCTCCCCCCTTCACCCCCCCCAAGAAACGGCCAACGGCCCAGTCCGACCCTCATACGAACGACGTCTCCAAGCGCAGACACAAACGGACTCGGCCACGGGCCTTGCACCCGATCCCACGTATTCATGTCTCGTTGCATTTTCGAAAAAGAAAATAAAGAAATAGCCTAACTATCTTTCTCGATTTTGCCCCCTTTCCCTTGTGGAAACCTCGGGATGGGGGTCTCGTTGGTAGGCCAGGGTATCAGAAGACCCCCTTTGGGAGTTTCCGCAAAACGCCATGTCGCCCGTAACAGAAAACCCCCAAGCAAAAAAACAAAGACAGTCAGCCGACCCAAAAGCCTCTCGCATCTTCCCCAAGGGTTTTGAAAGCTTCCTGAGTTGAACCAGTCCTCGAACCATCGCATAGTGTCGTTGCTGTGTATGACGACACCCCCAACTCGCCGGATTTCGCAGTCATCCGGCTTGGAGGACTTCAAGGCTACCACCGCAGTCTTGGCTCTCAAAAGATTAGAACATCTTCATTCCCCTCGTCCCGGCTGATCTCGTAGCTTAAAATGGTGTGGTCACGGTAGTGTAGCATGAGCCTATACCGTCTCGACGCTGGCGACGGCGCGGGCGCGTTATCAGGCCTCAGCAAACACCCCGTCGCGCCGCCCTCCTGTACCGGTCCAACGGCAATACCATAAAGCCCACGAGGCGGCCGCCACCCGGACCTCTCTTCTGACCGCCTCGGCAAAACCCAGTCGATCCGGAACCCCTGTTTCAGCCTGAACCCGTCTCCTGGAATAGAGTACCGCGACCGCGTCGGGGTCAGAAGGATCACGCGGCCAATGGCGGACCCGATCACCACGAGCGAGAGCTCGGGCACGTGTACGACCATGTTGAGACGCTCGGCGTGCCGCAGCAGCGGGTGCGGCGGGTAGTTCCAGCTGATGGGGTCCTTGCAGAAGACGGCGGCGCCGTCATCCGGGTTGATACTGCGCATCTCAATGTCCTCCTCGTACGTTCGCAGGATGCAACACCGTCTGCCGAGCTCCTCTAGGGCTTTCCGGTCCTGCTGCTTGGTGTTTCGGTTCTTAAACATAGGCCGGCGTAGGTATTGGATGCGGTCGACGGCCGAGGTCGGCGAGACGTATGTCTTACCGTCGTGGGGTGTGAAAATCATGTCTAACCATTGTGTTTTATAGCCGCTGAGGTCGCAGTCTGCCATACGTCTGAAGAAGCCGAGAATCCCGTCGGGAGCCAAACTCTGTGTCAGGGCCTCATCGGCTTCAACGTCGTCTTCTGTAGCGGACATCGCTTCTTCGATAAAGGTGATTTCATTCGCATCGTTATTGTTTCCCAACACACCGGCAAAACTTGCATTGTCGTCGTCTTCACTATCGAAAGCAGATGACAGGTCCTCCCACGCTGGATTCGGAATTTCCTCTTCCTCCTCGCTCCACCCATCCTCTTCATGGTCGGGGATGAAGAACAAAGCGTTCTGTGCCGGAGCGGCGGGAGGAGGGGTAGGAACAGCGTCAAGAGGCGCCCCCTCGTCGTCATCAGAACCATCCCCGCCTCCTTCATTTGGCGGCGGAGGGGGCGCCGGTAGAGCAAGCAACGGCTGGCCCGTTAGGATGGCTGCTAGGAAGGCAGGCTGCTGAGGCTGCAACCATGTCGCTGGAGGGTGTTGGTTCCCAAAAGTTTCGGGTTCTGCCAAGCTCTGAGCCACGGGCTCACCAGGGTGGTCGCGAACGCACGCGAGGCCCCGTTGAGTCTCGATCCACCGTCCCGCGTGGGGGTTCTTCGCGTTCATGATGTCCGACTCCTTCATGCCTAGGAGATCCGTTACCGAATTCGCAGGCAGAAAACTCTCATAGGGAAGAACGACGATGCCCCAGCCCCTGACTCTCGACATTAGTAAACACGTCAACGAGGACTGGGCAGCAAGACTTACATCGGGTTGCGGAAGGCCCACTGACCCTGGACATTGGCCCTGTGCGAGATCCTTAACGGCGCCGTTCCGACTTTCCAGATGTCGAGGATCCAGGTCGTGCCGTAGATATCGTTCGCAACGACCTTTTCCGCGAAACCCTCATGGTCGTCCCACAGGGAGATGTTGGGGATGTTGTGGCCCCCATCGCCCAGAGGTATGCAGATCCTCCAATTCCGCTTCCTCTTAAGAACTGACCTCTCGCAAAATTCCCTCGGTCTCTCCCGGCACTCCATAGCCTCGGGCAGGTGAGAGAGTCCAAAGGCGAAGACCGTCACTTCCCTCTTGTTGGAGCTGACGGCGATGAGTCGCGACTTTTGGTGGATCGCGATGCCCCATGCCGATGACCCCACATTCTCACGGAAGAAGGGCGCCGGTATAGGGTTCGGGATTCTGCAGCCGGACGATGCGCGCTCCGTGTACTCGGCGATGTGTTTGGTGTAGTGTGCAAAGACCGACCCGTCGTCATAGACCGAAACGAGGACCTCCTCTCTGCCCAGAAACCCAACCGCGATGTGGTTCATCTGATGGTGAAAACGTCCGTCGAGCGTTCCGCCAATGTGTCGCGCAACCTTGTCGGGCTTCGTGGCCAGGATGAGATTCGGCTCGCGGGGTAGCGCCTGCTTCAGGATGCCCTTGGGACGGTAGACAAAGATTCGGTTTTCGTAGGCGGCGAAGTAGAGCTGGAAAAATCAACCTGAGTCAGCTGTCTTTCAGAGCCCCCGACATGGTGCCACCCACGTTGTATCTTTGCGACAAGGCCGTCAGGTTGTTCCTGAAGTACGGCATCTTCGGGATCTTCCTCTCCAAACCCGGCACCTGCGAGCCGTCTCCGACCTCTTCCTCAACACCAGTGACGATCTGACCGGTCGGAACTCCTTGCACAAGCGTGTCGGTCTCGGTCATGTTAATGTGGTCGCGTTCGCGTTGTCGGATCACCTCGGTGGCTCCATAGCCGAACTGCGCCCTGAAGTTAGCATTGCGACCAGGCCAACCCATAAGAGGGGAGAGGAACAGAGCTCTCGAGAAGGATCATCAAGAGCAGACCCAAAGAATCGCAGTGCCGAACGTACCCGGTCCACGCAGCTCTGAGGCTGACACCCGCCCAGCACAACTTCGCGGAAGCCACGATCGTGAGGCTGACCTTGTCGGCCCGCCATCTACCGCGCCTCGGAGTCTTCCTCTCCCTTGTGCTTTGCGCGCGACATATGATCCGCCCGGAGATATTGCTCGACTGCGATCCGCGCTCTTCTGTGGCAGAGAGCGACTTCAAACACAAGAAGGAAGGATGAAATGTCGAGATTGTTTGGTGTGTGAAGATGGCGGGCGGAATGGCCACTCCCGCTGTTCTCCCCAGCTTATGCCTTCCCTTCCGTCCCGTTTGTCGCCAATTGTGTACCCACCAACGCAGGCGCACCCACTGAGGGGAGGTGGTTCCACTTTCGTATGTCCTTATCGATTGCACCAACCAACGTTATCTTATCGATAGAAGATGAGGAGCTATGTAGCTACCAAGGCAGGTACTTGCTTGTCTGGAGGGGTTGATTGTTTCAGCAAGACCCGTTTGCGGGGGAAAGCTCGGCGGGTGAGGAGACATTCCAGCTGATGAGGGGAAGTCATGATGAATTTAAGAAAGGGCCCACGGGGGCCCATGTTTGAGCACATTCCAGTGCGCATTGATGCGATTGACATTGCTCAGATGCTGCTCAGATGGCGCTTCCACGATGCTTCTCAACTTCATTCCAGCAGCCATGAGCACGTGCGTGCTTTGGGGGTTTGTTTCAAATTCGTCCTCTTCATTCAGCCTATGGCCCAAGGACAGTGACTAGCACTGACTTGAGCCACAACCCGTGTGTGTATTAAACTATGCGTCATGAACTCAATCACTCGTCTCAAACCCCGTAACAATGGTTCGAATCTTTTCGGACATCGTCGTCAGTGACCGTCTAGCTCTTGCCTGACCAAAAGCCGGGTATCCGAAGCTGGCACTCCCAATCCGGTGCCGGTTGAAGAACCAAAAATCCATAACGCCGATTTTTGTACACCTTCTCCTTCACATCAAATGCATACTGTCGCCAAAAGCTCCTCTGTAAGTGACTCCGAGAAACACTGACCGCCACTCTGGACATCGTCCAGCCAAAACTGCGAGGCGCACTAGGCCCGCATGATCTCGACCATGTCCTTCATCCTGTAATCCAGCACGGGCGTGACCCAGTCGTCCTCGACGAGGGCGTACGTCTCCTTGACATTGTCCTTTGGTTTGCGCGGGTTGACGGCCCAATAACCAAAGTCGGCGTCGATCACCTTGAGGTACCGCATCAGGTTGTTCCAGTAGTTGGCGTCGCCAATGTTGGGCCGGTGCGGCGCGCCAAACTCGCCAACCCACACGGGCGACTGGTCGCCTTCGACCAGGTAAGCCCAGTTGTGCCTCATGGACTGGACGAAGGACGCGTAGCTGCGCTTGGAGTAACGTCCCTCCAGGCTTCCCCAGCCGGACCAGGCATAGACGTGCGCCGAGTACACGACGCGGTCCGGGACGTCGAGGATGACGGGCCGCTTAGCGACGCCGGTGAGGTCGTTTCCGGATTCCGTGCCGCCGACTATGACCAGCCAGTCCTTGTTCATCGCGAGAAGCCGGTTGCCGGCCTTCTCGGCGGCCGTGGCCCACTTGTCCCAGGTCATCGAGCCCCATACGCCGCGCACCTCGTTACGCAGGTCGACGCCGATGACGCGTGGGTTGTCGACGAAACGTAGCATGATGGCCTCCCAGTGCTGGATCCAGTCCTCCTCGGTCTGCTTGATACGACACAACGGGCCGAGGTGATCGTTGGCCCAGTGGGCGTCGCAGGGGTCGGCACCGCAGCACCATGTCGAGTGTGTGATGTGGTTGTTGACGATGACGGCGATGCCGGCGTCGGTCAATGCCGTCACGCAGGCCTCGAAGATGTCGAGGGCTTTCAGGCCGACGAGGTCCGGGTTCGCGGCGAGCAGCTCGGCGGGGATGGGCGGGTTGGTGATGACCATCTCGTCGCTGTAGGGGAGCCGCACGCTGTTGAAGCCCAGACCGCGGATAGTCTGGGCGATAACGTCGCGGTGCTGAACGTCGAGGCCGCCGGGGATGTTCAGCTCATCGCTGGCGCCGTACCAATTGACTGACAGGAGCTTGAAGCGGCGCCCCTCCTCGTCGACGACGTCGCGGCCCTTTGTGTGCAGCGGCAGCGTGTAGGTGTCGATGCTGGTCTCCTTAATGGGGGGGAGGAGCGGCCGCTGCTCAAACAGTCTGGCCTCCGGATCGGGCACCCAGGCGACGCCGAGGGCGGCTTCTGCTTTCCATAGGTAGTGGACGTAGCCGCCGAGGAAGACGAGGGTTAGGATGAGGAACATTCTAAATTGCGAGAGCTTGACGAAGCCGATGTGGCAGGTTCGTCTTCTTGTTAAACCTGAGTGTGTTGTTGGAGGATGTGACGGTGATGGTGACTGTGATAACTTGCGGAAGAAGAGGCCGGTGGAGGCTCCATGATCGGTTGTCGCAGATTCGTCTATGCTCCGAAGGTAGACACCGCCTCTGGCTGGCGGAGTGCTCGGTTGCTCGATGTCATCAACCCGCGCCCCAGGTTGGGGACGTCCCGAGCTCCAGCGCCAAACCCTGACCGGCGAGCCGGGGTTAAGCTTGTGGAACATATCGGGTACCGGCATTTCTGATATTCCGAGAAATTGTGCAGACTCCACTGCGAGAGAACAGACCGGGATCGGGTCTTCGAAGGATATCTGTTCCACTATTTTGTATCCAGCACACAGTCAAAACGCCGCTTTTCCAATTGTTTGTGTAGCGGGGTCGTGGTGCTCGTTTCGTCTCTTGGTATTCTATCCGTTCCTTTTCCGCACTCGGTCTGGCGAGTATCACGAACGATACTGTGTAGCTCAACTCGTCGTCAAGTCTTCTACGTCTTGGTGGGTGTTTGTAGTAGACAGGATTCTTTATCGCTTGGTTCCGCCGACGTCTGGGGTGGTCTCGCTCTCGGTTTTCCCTCCTTCCCGTCTTACTTCAGCCAAATGAAAAATCAGTCCAACCCGGTCCGCGGGCTGGAAGATCGCTTAGACAGACGTCCTTGGTCTCTTTGTCGTGTTGCCTGGATCAAGTCATTCACAAAAGTCTGTCGACCAGGTAGCTTGAAACCCCCTAGTCAAGTCGACTGCATTCGGGTGCAAGCTAGGGTCAAGTGTTCGTTTGGTGTTGTCTTGCTGCTGTCGGTTCATGCACGTTTCCGTTCTCTCATGAAACTGCGCTGGAGGTGGTCGAAACGTTGGAAAATAACGTCAACTCAAAAACCTTCTTCGATTCGGATGCTTAATCTACTTATAATCGTAGGACACACATACACTGACACCTGGATTGGAGGTCGTCCGTTGGTCGCCGAACTGAACAGCGCATTCCCGCTTACATCATATAAAACGGACAAAGTCCTCGTCTCCGAAGAAGCCGGAGCGGAAGCCATGGAATATATGACATGGCACTGGCTCAATGGGCGGCGCTCCATTTCGATGCTGGTCTTTGTTTGGCTTGGCCCGCTCCATGCATCAGTAATGAACCCATCCATTCCGCATCTTCCGGACAGGCCCATCCCACCACACCCGAACGCACGCCAATTCTCGCTCGGCAATCTCCCTCTGCTCCCACCTAGGCTGCATGTCATGCGTAGCTGGCACTTGATAAGGCGATCGTGCATTAGACTGTCGTGTGACTCTTCCATTTCTCGGACTCTCGACTGCTTCTACATATCCGTCCGTCATGATTCCTTCCGCACTTCCCGTCCCATTGCGCCGAGACTGATGTCGAGTGAGACACTCCTGCCACCAACATCCCTTCTCACATCCTTTTTTTAACCTTTAAACTGTGGGGTTCAAAAAAAACGTTCGCATTCCTTCGCGGCTTAAATAAGTCCGAGACGCCGACGCTGATATTACATTGTGGTTTTTTGGCATATTGACATGGCCGGCCAGCCCGGTGGCTTCTTCGGATTACATCATCATTTGATTCGGGTTGATGTCTGATCATTAACACGGTCGATCCGAATAATTCGACCGAACATGCCGCCTGCGCTTGAGAGCTGGGGCGTGGGAAATGTGTTTGAAGTTGAGGCTTGTTGAAAGGCGGGGTGACCTCCGTCTGATCTTCTTTTCTCTTCATCTTCGTTTAATCTTTATGTACTTTTTTTCTGCTTTTCGTTCGTTCCATCGTCATCGACTGTGTCGTCTCATTATATCCTGTTCATCCCAAGCGGGTTCATGTCTTCGAAGCCGTCTCCTCGGGCTCGCGACTCGGGCCGTGCATAGGTCGCTCGTGCGTCCCAGGTTGGTGGTGTTTGCGGCGGCCGAGGGCTCGAGAAGGATCGCGTCGGCGGCTGGTAGCGGGCCGTCTGCCCAAAGTAATCGGGGGTTCTTCGTCCGCTGTTGGGACTCACAACGGGTGATTTGACTGGGGAAATTGGTGTTACAACAGCGCTCGAGTCTCTCGACAGCATCTCGTACGCACGGGTATCTTTCTTAACGTCGTATCGGGCATCTACCGACACGAATTCCTTCTTGCTTCTACCTCGACAGGAGGAGAACAGGTCCACCCAGCCGAGGACCATGGCCCAGCGGCCCAGTAGGAAAAGCAGCCAGATGCCGTTCATCTAAAGCCAAGTCAGCGAGCCGTTTTATATCCAGAAGGGCACACGAGGCGTGGGGCGCGAGGCGCGGGTCGCTTCTTACCGCAAGGAGAATCAAGACGGCCGTGATGGTTGCCTCGTTGACAACCAGCGACTTGGACTCGTCGTAGCACTTGGTTCGGTCACCCTCTTCGCGAACGAGACACGTGACCCAGTCCCGAGCAAAACTTTGGTCGTCGTGCACCGCCTGGACCGTGTTGTCTTGGAAAACAAACACGACGGAAAAGAAAATAACATCGGCAATGATGATGAGGACAATAGCGATGCCTCTCCATTGGAGTTGGATGACGCGTCGCACTCGTCGATACGCCTGACGGGGGCTCATGGTCTGAACGCTGTTGGAGTATGTCGGCAAGCTTGATCCCTCAGTCGAAGCACTGTTATCGGCTAGAGAGGCTAGGTAAACTTTGATGCAATACCCGAATGTAGCGAACTGGATGATGACTGTGAGACCAGCGAAGACTAGAAGAGGGATCCAGAAGTCTGCCAGACTGTTCTTGTGGTTGATGTGACAGGTGGCACCGAAGCGGAACGACACGCCGCTGAAGACGAGGGCAACGACAATGCCAATGAGGGGGATACCCCATCCTGTGGCTTGTGCGAAGATCATGAAGTTTCGACCCACGACAACTTGCCAGCAGATCTGGAGATGCAAGGACAACGATCGCAGGAAGACCCACATGACACCGGCCCAGCCTCCGAGAAGGAGGAATGCACCAGATGCGCCACAGACCTTACTCGACTTCATGCTGTGCGGCGTAATTGCATTGTAACATTGTTCTGGCTGGTCGGCGAGGGGAACCACGAAGCCAAGCTGACAAGGTCAGTGACGAACCACAGGCGCAGAGGCCGAATTGCTTACATTCATGATGAGCACTGCTATTGTCAAGCAGATACTCAAGTAGTGTCTGTACGTCTTATCAACGGGCAAGACAGCCCATGAGACTAAGAGGAAGAGACAGCAGGCGGCGCTGGCGACGCAGACCCAGTTGGCGGCCGTCGTCAGCGTGTTGAAGTAGTCGGGGTAAACCCAGTCGGTGAGAGGGCAGGGCAAGCAACATTGCAAGGTCGCAGAGAGATTTTGGCAAAGCCGGCCTTCGATAACTGCTCAGCGTTAACAACCCGTCTCACCGAATCTGTCATGTGTGAAACTTACATCCTTCGTCGTCGGGAAAGAAGCTCATTGCTAAGAACGGTGCAGGGCAGTTTCCCCTGGCTAGGCTTGCGTTGGCCATACTTGCAGGTGCCTTGGAAGCAGGCTGGGTCGTCGTCGACTGTGTTGGTCAAGAGATCCACAGTTACTCAATCGTCACTAAAATAGCAACGGGCACTCAGTCGTCCACCTTTCCCTGTCTAGGCCGGATAGTGAATCGATATATCGCTGTACAACGTTGGCGGTGATCCGTTAGGGCGAAGAGTCGTCGAGCGGATGTTCGAAGGAAGATGACGGTCTTCTCGTGAAGGGGGGGGCGTTTGAGCTTGCAAAGGGGATATGCCACCCAGTGCCTCTAAAAGGATGCCCTCAGTCCCGCTGAAGTCCAAGAATCGTGGTTGCTCGGACGCGGGGAAGACGTGGGTTCTGCTCGGATGTCTTGAGCAGGGTCGTCGGCATGCAAGTTGATGAGCAGAGTGTGTGCGGCAAAACGAGGCGGCGGCTTCTGGCTATGTTGACACCGTCATGGTCCGCATATGAAGCCGATAGGGCGGATCGTGGTACCGCAGCAACAGCAAAAGCAACTCGTGGTATCAAGGAGAGACTCGAGCAGGATCAACGACAAGCAGCGCCGGAACCGTTCAAGAGGGCACGGAGGCAAGAAGCAGGTGGGTGGGACGCCATTATGTATACCACAGCGATGCGTGGGCTGGGAGCAGCGCAGCGTCAGTTCAAGGTGCTGCTGAGGGCGCGGGTGTTTCTCTGTCTCTCGGCCGGTCTACCTAGTGCGCAGTCTTGCAGCTCAACCAGTCGCGGCGCTGGCCCCAGGGTCCAGGCCAGAGATGCTGGGGTACCACGAATCCATAGACCAGGCAGGACTTGAGAACGGGTAATTCGCGTATGATGGGTCGACCAACTCTGGAACTAGCATGGGCAGCCAAAGGTGGACAAGGGCCAATGGCGGACGCGTTTGACGATGAAGGGTGTCTTTGTAGAAAATTCCCGATGTCCATTTCCGGGTCGCGACCCTACAGCAGTAGAACGGAGCCCTTTCTGCGTGCTTTGCGTGAGGCGATGCATCGACGTCCGCATGCCCTATTGGGGAGGCGACAGGCCTCATTGCAAGGGTGTATAGGTTAGCGTGTGGATGAAAATTGAGGGATTGATGGACCAGGCCAAGGATAGCAGAGGCACAGGAGGGACTTGCTAGTTGAGTCGTTGGAGTCCAAAGTCTGGGACGGAGGGGGGTGTGGGTGGATGCGGACCAGGGACCGGGAAGGGGAAGGAGGAGGAGGAGGAGGGGGATGGGGAGCGGACGCCAGAAGTGGAAGAGAAGGGGGGTAAAGGAGGGGCCGAAAAGGGGGGGTGATGCGCATTGAGGTGGCGTGTGAATAGTTGTTGGAGAGAGAGAGGAAGTTGAAGTGGGAGAGGACTTGAGAAGGGAAAAAAAGACCCATATCGGCGGCCGGGGCTGGCTTCCTGGACCCAGCCGGTGCGGATGCACACCCTGAAGCCCATCGCGTGGCCCCGCCGGCCAGAAACGACTCTCGCCCAGTGATGGCCGTGGACAGGCCTCGCGAGGGTATTCAGTGGACCTTCGCCCAGCCATGTTCAGCACTGTCCACTAATACTCTCAAGTCCCGCTTAAGCATTCACCACTCACAACGCGCACAGCCCGTGTTGATGACTGTGCTGAAAACATTCTGGGGGCGTCGTGTAATATCTCGACTGGCAAAAAACTTGTGCTTGCAGTCCCTCACTCTGATTGATCCCTTGTTCATCAGTGGCTTGCATCACGCGCGGGGCACGGCACAAGCTTGGTTCCCTCCCTCGAGGGGCAATGGTCCCGGTTGGCCGTCATCATGGTTGGTTGGTCTTGGTTGCTGTCCGCCCCTCCGCCGCAGTCGAGGGAACAAGTTATACCGTTCATCCGGGTCTGTTCGCTCTCACCAGCGTCCCTACGGACTTGGGGGGAACCAGTCCCGACCTTTTCCCTGTTTGCCTGTGTTGTATATGTCGAAGCTGTCCTGGATCGGGGAACGAATGTCACGAATACGGACTTATTAGCTCGAAAGCGCGGGCGAGCGACGCAACCAATATGTGCGTACGTTGTGGGAGGATCAAGTCATGGGGGGACAGGATGCTTTCCAACATCGGGGTACGTATCTCCTGCCCTTCAATGTCAACTTCTGATTAGTTGAGCGTCCAGTGATGTGACGGGCTCTTGCCGCCGTGGTCGTTGGGGGCTCGTCCTCCCTCCTTCTAAACTTGACCTCACTCCATTTGTTTCACCAAATCTTTCCAAGCGAAGCACGTTGCGCGTGGCTGTCGACCGTCGTGTGTTGTCAGCGGATACCAGCCACTCTTCAACAGTCACGCGTCCCACCGATATCACCCCAACTCAGCCTCTATCAACCGTTCATGCGACGACCTCGGGGCTTATTGATAAGGTCTGAAATGTCGATATCGGTGCTGAGATTTCCTAGTATGGCACGTATCGGATACACCGCCGACCGCCAGTTGACTCAGATCCCTAACCTCCATCATCGCCCGCCCCCTCGGCACGCCAGCGGGTAAGACATTGCCGGCCAGATTTCTCTCATTGACGTTTTTCGGGTTGCAATACAGCTACATGTCTTACTCTAGCCCTGAACACCACGACGCGGAGGTGTAACCCGGGCCGTGTTTGTTGATCGGATACAGCTTCTTCTGGCTTCTCCGTCAACACAACTACTTTAGCGGCCGCGTGGCTAGTGCGTCCCAGTTGGTTGAATGGAGGCTGAAGCCATCCCAGCCCCCCTCGTCATTCCGCGGCGACGCTGGCAAAGTGCCGAGGACGTGCGGGCACCTCTGGATGCACAGACGGGACACTGAGGAAACGGGGCAATTGGCGCTCGCTGTGCTTCTGTACAACAACACATCAACCTGGCCATCGGGTTCTTTGCCGCCACTCACATAGCTGCAATGGCTTGATGGCTGTTTGCCACGTTGGCCCACTGTTGGGTCCGAACGTTGTAGTCGCCTATATGCTCATACACTTGCGCATTAAACTAACCACCACTGGAATCTATCAACATGGCGTGACCCCTTTGCAGGGCCGACATGGTCACCCTGAACCGATAGTGGCATGACACGCACACACACAGAGACTGAGAGTTGGAAAGAGGCAGCACACAGCCAGGTTTAGGGCTGAAAATTGCCCTGTTCGCTAGGTTGCTTGCTCAGCTGAGGAGGCAAAATCCAGCCCCCGCTTGTTTGCAGATTCCCCGACTTTGCAAACAAGGGGAACAGAAGCAAACAGACTGTCAGAGAAATGCGTCAGAAAGCCAACAAGTCAACAGACTCTGGTGGTTCGTTAGCATCGGACGACTAAAGACACCGTTGAGCTAGCATTGACCGGTTCCGGTAGCTAGTCGATGGCAGTGGCGTTGGAACGGCAGCTTGTGTAGTTGCGGCTTCGCGAAGCCAACACCACCTCTTTACTAGCCCAGCCCACAGCTCCAGCCACCAAGACGAGGTCTCCCTGCCAGCACAGAATAGCAGCATTGGCGCTGTCAACCGCTCAAGCTGGGCTTCAACCCAACAAATGCAAACAACCAGGCTGCGCCGAGTACTTTTTTGCCAGCCGCTTCGAATCTCAAACCCCTTGCCATCATGGGTCAAGGTACGCCGAATGGAGTGTTGTCAAGAGCCCTGCCGGCCAGGAAGATATAGTCTCCCCTGGGGTACGACACTGGCTTACCATCGTTCTGGGCTTTCAAAGCCATCTCGACCCGCTGGTTTTCTCACGGTTTGGAGGAGGAGTCACCAAATGCACTCGGCGCTAACTCTGCCAACTATAACGCCGAATTTGTTTACATGACGCCATGAGCCCAAGCCTAAAAGGACACCACTGACAAAGTGAGGATGCGATACGGCAATGCAGTTGCTTCTGAGCGGTCGCGTGGCGCACCATCATCGAACCTCTCAGTGATCACGAAACGATTGCAGCGACCTGAGTGGTCGTTTTGTCTCGTGTGATTGCCCATACAAAACCCCTGCTCTGCAGATCGAGTTGTCGGTCACCAATGCCACTGGAGGAACACATCAATGGAACAAAGTTAGTGCCCCCTCGCTTGTCTCGGCCAACCATCGTGTCCAGAGAGGCTTGGAGAAGGACTGGGTGCTAGCTGGCAGGAGAAGGCAGCTTATTTCTGGTCGCCAGTGATACAGAAAGGGGTTGTGCGTTCCACGACTGGGTTAGGAAGCCCTAGATTGACGACCCTCACTGCCTGGCAGGCAAACTCTCATCCGGACTGTTGACCAAGAGGGCGCAAATTTTCAAACCGCGTCTCGGCGCCTTCGAACCGTATGCCCGTTGCTGCAGGTTCTAAACCATCCTGCCTGCACTCTGCATGAGGCACACCCATAAGTATCAGGGCGCCGGTTGGCACAATGTGCCTGACATAGGGGTGCAGCCGACGCTGCACTGCGCAACGCGGTAGGAAAGGCACCCGCACCTCCGCGATCCCTGCTGCCCACCCAGGAGCTGGAAGACCCTTGTTCAAGCGTTGACACATCTCGATCAATCAACGGGCCAGAAGGCAGCCATCCCATCCCACTCACACATTTTACCCCTGGCAGAACACCCCGCAACACACCACCGCAACCATCACCACCACCAGCCAAGCATCCGTCATCACAGTAAGCGTCTTCACCTGCTTCTTCAATGTTAATGAGCACTATCCGTAGATGGTCCGACATTCCATAGTGTGCCTGCAGGCGCCGACCCGGTAATCTCGTTGACGAATCCCACCAACTATAGTTGAACCATCAACCAGCATCGTCTACCCGCTCACTGAGCGATGATGTGCGATGTTACTGGGATTCGTTTAACTCTCCGGTGAGCATGCTCTACATACAATGTACGTTCTACTTGTAGACGATGAGGCCAGACTCATGCCGACATCTGCAGCCTTGCAGTTTCGAGCGAGGAACATCCTTCTTGCATCCAGCGAAGCACGGACATTGAGGAGATGCCGATCTTGGACATTTCTTGTCTCGCCCCCAACGATTCTCCTACGACATCTAAACACATCCTCGCTACCCTGGTCGAAGAACAATCGATCCTAATGAAGTAGGCAATTGGCTAGTCAAAATGCTCAACCGGCATCACATGGGCCAATGCTGTAATCGTTATCAATCATTGATTCGGTTAAGTCCTGTCAGACCTTTGTTGTGGCAGATTCGAAAGCGATAGCACCAGAGAAGAAGGATCTCCGTCACCAGGTCATCAGCACAACCTGAAAGACAGGGGCAATCTGATCAACATCTGGGCCGCGACTTGTCCAAGATACCATAGGCCGACGCTGTTGACCCAGCGCGCATCTCCTGGACCGTCAAACCCGCCCTAACATTGCCAGCCAGGGGGGAGGATACTGTTGAGCAACGTTGTGTTCCGCCACCTCTACAACGGGAAATGTCCCGGCTCCGGTGCTCCCGGGCGTACGGACTTCTCTGTCGGCCAGCCCAGCACCTGTGATAAACCGCAAAGTTGCCTACAAGACCGAGTCGGCCTGCAACGACGAGACAGACAGGCAAACACCACGGCGAAACAAACTCTGACTCGCTTGGTCCCACTGACTGGAAGTCGTCCACAGCAGAAGCCCATGACGCAGACCTTGCGTCGGCGTCGGTATTGGCGGTGCTGTAGCCTTCGGAAGAGCTTCTAGAAAACGCAGAGCGGGCGCAGAGACGTTGCTCGGATGCATCTCTGCGCGATCATGGGCAACATGCACTTTCTCGAATAGGTATGGGCCTGCATCCTTTCCCAACAGATAACCGTTATCTCGCAAATGTCTCACTTGGAGCCGTTGCTCCAAACCTAGGATGGAACGTTTGAAGCTTGAGACGCAAGCCCTTTTGCCGTCGTTTCTTGCCATGACGAGGTTTTAGCTATCACCACTAGCTAGCCCGTGCTCTTCGGTCAGGCTAAAAACGCCAGGAAATTGGTTGTTGCGCAGAATCGCACGTCCCCGGATTCGTTTTGTGCCAAAAGCATCACGGCCTTCGGCGGGACTGGGGCGCTCACGCTTGCGCTGCAATGCCTTCCTGCGCTGCACTGCACGTGCATCTGCAGCTGCTTACTTCATTTCCGTCTGGCAGAAAACCTAGAACGTCGCGGACGTTCACACATTCAGTCGCAAGAATCGAGTGTGTGCATCGATTCTCTGGAAACCCAGGTCAAATAGGGGTTTTGTCTCCCCTTTGGCCTGCCTGTGAACTGAATCCGGACCAGATGTTCAGATCGTCCTCTGAGAGAGAGAACGAAGCATGTTTGCACTATTCACGAATTGGAGACCGTATCATGTCCATGGCTCAAAAGGAACGGATGGTGTTTGGTTTCGCCTAGGCTAGCAGAGAGACCCAAACTCGACCAGGGCATACCGCTTCTGGAATAGTCAAGGACCCGGGGCCACTCGGGGAAGGGTCGCAACCGCATTGTCGGGATCCGAAGTCGACTCATGGCTACAGAGATGCTCCGCTGGATGCATGTCGATGTTGCGGATACAGTGAGTCCGAGGGCCCTTTCGAAGGAGTCTGATATTGGTCTGCAGCCGGTGCAGAGCCGGCCGGCTCTCGTTGTCATCGTCACAATGGCTGCAGCGTTGGAGGGAGGAGACCCCCGGTCAACCTGTGACGTCGGTACCAGGCAACACGACGGCCAACAACTTGCTCAACGACTGATCTCCTAAAACTAGTCGATGTTCATGATCCGACAACGAATACTCGATAACAGATGCATGGACGCAAAGCCCATCCCCACTACGCCCGGTCCAGGCTGTACCATGGTCGGCTAATCTCAAAGAGGGCCCTCGGTGAGAAAACCCGGGACCAGGCCAGATCGCCAAGATTGTAAAGGGGTGCTAAACCATGGCATGGCTGTCGGGAGAAGCTCAGGATGGAAGTTCGGGAACAAGGAGCATGATTCTCACTGCCAAGAGTATCATCACATTGATCGAGTGCCCTGCCAGGCAGATGTCTACACTGTAAACGAAGAGATGGCTGAACGTACGTACCGATGGACACAAGAAGGGGTTCTCGCTTGTCGCCGCCAACACAAGGCCATAGCTGCCCGCCGGGCTAAGGATCGATGGTGTGCGTAGCCATGGCCCATTGCGACTTGCCAAGAACCGCCCGAGTTTTACCAGTTTTCTGCCTTGCGCAATCTCTCTTACTCAGGGTGTTTGCCGTACGGAGGTAGTGATGAACCAGGCACGGGGTTCCCCGGGCACGACATGCAAGTTGTGTTGAAGTGCTCAAGGATTGCTGGGCTCAGACGAAGACGACTCACGTATGGGTGGCATTAGGGGCGCCGAACGAGCGGGTCCGGCACCGGACAACCATCAGTTTTTGGGAGGTCGCCTAGAAGCGGACGGAACGGGGAACTAACCCCATCCGGCCAGGCCCCCCGAAATGGAACACCAGGGGGGCAATGGAGGGATGGCGTACCGCGTACCGACAACATCAACAACGCCGGATGGCGCTCAATGGTGGCCATACGAACAGCGTGCGTTGCTTTTCGAATCCTAGGACACACCTTGAAGAATTCCATCAACGGCTGTCACTCAGTCACTTGCCCGCCCCGATGTCAATGGCATCGCGCAGAAGAGCCGTCACCGGAGTTGATCAATCCACGCCTTTCCTAGCGGCCAAAGCCCTCACCCCCCCCCCTTTAGTTGTGCACTCTGCACCGGCTCCTCCTCCTCCTCATCAATGCGTGACGACACATCTTCGGCGTCCAAGACTACTACGCCTGCTCTTGTCAGCACTATTCGTCACAGCACATCCACTCAACATCACTGGCATAGATCCATCGAACAATTCAGGGTGAGTTCCCGCTTCGATCTCGCGTCCGAGAAGGTCGCGATTCGAATGAAGAGACGGCTTACCCCCACCCGGTCCGAATACCACCACATGGCTTCCCTGCGAACACATATTGTGATGCAGTGCGGCGTTACAAATGGGGTCGAAGCGTGTCATCAAGACTGGACCCCGCCATGCTGTATCCTCTCGTCAGCCGCAAAACGACATTACTATGTGAGAAGGAGACAACGACAGGCCGTCTGAACACACAAAACTGCATCCACCCAGCTGTGGGACTTTGAAGGCAAATCAAGGTTTACGTTGTACACACTGCAGAAAGCTGTTGCACAAGGAACGATTCGACGCCGTATTCAGATGTGGTGGCGAACAAACTCAATGCAAGCCGTAATAGCCCGCGGCCCCGGCCGCCGAAGACAATGCAAAAAGCAACAACAGGCGGCCCCTCCTTAGGCCGCAACATAGGTAGTACACAACAGTCGATGTAATGTCATCCCGACCGGAGGTGTGTAAACCTTATCATCTGTCAGGGAACCAAGTGCGGAGGCATTTACGATTGATACGCAAGAAAATCGCTCTTCCACTTTTTCAAGGCATGTTAACCCGCAATACTTCGGAAACATGGTAGCACCCCGGGCAGGCGATGAGAAAGACCAGGACAAGCCGCCCTCGCGCCACGTTCATGTATCCACCAGCTCCACCCATCTCCTCGATGCCCCTGGCCTCCCTGAAGGACTTTTGCCCTTTGGGAACCAAGTGGCCTGCAGGTCCACTTACCTTCCAAAAAGAAACACTGTCAGACTGGTCCTGGACAAGCTCCTCCCCTTCATCTGGGCTGCTGGGCCCCATATATACGATGTAGGCCTTGATTTGTCTGTCAGGCTGTCGGGGATCAACAATGGGAGGAATCACCCCCCCCACCCGGGAAAACAATTGTGGTTATCTGACGGGTCTCTCGACGCGACGCTTTTTGGTGCCCCAGACCGAAACCAACATCGAGACCACTCTCCAACCGGACGAGCAGACACCATCTATCTCTCGTCCCGTGCACTGGTACCGAGCCCACGGCTTTGCTCCCTCGATCATATGAGTCTTCTCACAATGAGGGCGGTGGGTTCGACCCCCCTTGGATACCTGTCTGTCTCTGGAGTCTCATGAAACGCTGAGTGGACATCCCGGGGGTTTTAACCCACGTCTTCAAGTCGAACACGAGACCTGTGCGTCCTTCATGGAGCCGATAGTCTCGACCGTCGTTCCTTCAGCTCCTACAAGTTACGCAGCATAAGTCTATCCACAACGTAGCGGCATTTTGAGTCGACTATATTATCCGTACATCCTTGTTCTGCTCCACGTCGGCCCAGGCACTGCCTTTGAACGCGGGCATAAATCGACCTAGGTGGCCGTAAAGGGTGCAGACCTCAATCATGGTTGGTCGACGCGTCCTGGCCCAGGCACACACACACACACACACACACACACACACACACGCCATCCGTTGTGCAGATGCTTACTATGCAGCGTGGGGATCGCATCATAACCCCCCTCGCACAAGTCCACAACGGGGGGGGGGGGGGTCTCTTAGACTAGGTGTAAGCTGTCCGTTCGTCTCCGCATACCGTCATGGTCGCCCTCCGTCGTTTCACAGGAGTCTTGCCCCAGGTATGCCTTGAGAGTGGAATTGTTGGCAAAGGATCAAACAAGTCCCCTGTCCCCAAGACAATCCAGCCCTCTTCCTTATAAGAACTTAACCCGCCAAGGCAGTGATCAAGCCCTAAGAAGACAAGAGGACAGACGGACATGGAAGGAGGACGGTCCGATTAATTGCTCATGTGGGTCGAAAGGCTGGATGGGTCATTTTTCACGGGTAGCCTGACGGCTTTCGGCTTTGAAGAAGATCGGTCCAGCCTACCGCATACAGTCATATAAGAGAGACAACGATGAGGAGGCTTGCAGAAGAGGCTTGCGGGAGGTGGCGGGAGCTCATTTCACAAACTAGTTCGCCAATTCTGCACCAAGTTCTCGAAGAGGAGAAGCCGGCCGTCCTTGGTGTGCGGCACAGTTTCGACAACACGACGACATCCACCTTTCGTGTGTAGCTACGGATACGGATATGCAGTTGGAATCAGCATGCCAAGTGCATTCTGCACGAGGCGTAGGCGGAGAGAGATGGCGTTCGCCGACCGGCAGGACGACACAGAGGAGGGACAACTGATGACCACGGACACCTTTGCTGTGCAGGCGATTGATTGACTGCCTTCGTGCAAACCACACCCCGGTCTCTTTCGACACTCTCTGGGGGCCTTGCCTATTCCCGCTCACGCGAAGTCAGGCAGGTCATTTCGCGAATTCGTTGCCCTTGTAGAAGATGCGTCTTGCGCGGCACAGAAGAGGCCAATGATGGGCAGGCTAGCGTCTAGACTATTGACTGACCCTCGTTGCAAGCTTATGAACTGTTCCGACAATTTGGGAGCCCGGAAGACAGAAGGGTTAAAGAGACGAGGGTGTATGTCGGAAGATGCCAGTTGATACGACGTTAAGGTTTCGTTCGATGGAATCATCCGTCTTGTGCTGATCGACATACTCCTACCAGGCACGAAGGGGTGGGTGGCAGACTTGCCCAGAAGGTGCAGAAAAGCAGATTGGGGTCCGATGATCCGTCGATGGGGTTCACATTCCCGTCCGGGCGTCCCGTCAATACGGACATTATATTCCTTCTTCTCTCTTCTCTTCGGCCAGTGTGTGAGTCGTCGAGGTGTCCACACTGAATGAAACCTCTAGAAAGCTTCGAAGAGAGTCTAGGCGCTTCACTGTTTGGACTATCCAGTGGCGGGGACCGAGATATTGCTGCCTTCGGTTCAGGCTGGCATCCGACAGTCACATAGCGTCGCATCGCGTGGTTCTGTCAGAAACATCGACCAACGACAAGCTGCACTCGCAGGGCAATGATCAACGGGTTCTGTTGGATCGGTTGAGCCCTCTCCGGTAGGAAGTCAACAATTCGCCGGATCAACATTGGGGTAGAGGAACTCATACGCGCATTTATTGTGATGTCCCAATGTTACGTCGGCTACGAAGCTTCCGCTGCGGGGGGGTTGTCCTCCGTTGGGTTATTTCCTGGGGTTGCTCTACACCCTCGCGGGACTTGGCCGGTCGACGGCCTGTTCGCGGCAGCGTATACCAGTAAGAGCAGTGCAGTAGCGTGCATGCCTCGATTCTTTGATCTTGCGTCTGCACCGTCGAGGTCGAGTATAGGGAAGAGTCTTGGCTCTTGTGAGGAAGCCTCTACGAGGCCGCTGGGTTGGTGTTGAGACGTCTCTTGTGGGTCGTGTGAGGACGAGTCGATCCCAGATAAACAGACGGAGAGCATCAACACACAACATGAGGCGTGGTCTTGAGGTGAGAATCGCACCCTGCATTACCGGGGTGCGATGCTGTTTCCATGATCCTTCCATCTTTTCTGCTCTTCTTGCTGCCTATGTTCTTACTGGGTTCCTCTCTCTCTCTTTCGTGTAAATCACTCTCGAGAACAAGACGCGAACGATGGCGACCGTATGGAAAAGAGATGTAACAATACAAGAGCCAGGAGGAAGTTCAGGATGAAAAGGTTGGGGAGCCGAAAGGCGAAGCGCGGGATAGCCTCGTCTCCTGGTCTGCTTATCCATGCCATCTCCTATGATCTTGCCGTGACACATTTGATAGAGAAAAGGGCCCATTTTTGCCGAGTAATTGACATGATTTGTTGTCTCCAAAGCCCGTTGTATCATTAGAGATGTTTTGTAGGCTTCCTTGGCGGCCTTCAATACAGAAGGGTATGGATCACATTGAAGAAGCCCTCGCCGGGCGCAACCATATCTGGGAAAATGGGACATGTTCGCCTAGACGACTGGAAGCAAGTGCCTCCCGACTTTGGTTTTCAAGCCGAATCTATGACGGGTCTGGTTTATGGGGGCCTCTCTGTTCCTGGATGAGAGACGGTCGTCGTTTCTGGCCCACTGGTAGTCGGTGGTAGGATTGCCTGCCTGGTCCCCCTTTTCTTTCTTTCTTGATCTCTTAATCACACGAGCTTCTGCTCACCATCTCACTGCTTCCCCTCCACCATCGCATAGTCCTATCCGGTCTCCTTGCGCATTATTCCGGCAATCTTGGCTGTTCGTCCAGGTATCGGGCTTTATAGATCGAGGTCACAAACTAGGCCAAGAGGAGAATAACAAGGTCACAGTCTCTATATCAGAAGAAGAAAAACGGGGCATACGTGTTAGAAAACAGAGATATCACTAACGTCTGGGCCACTTGGTATGCATGTACGTTAGACCTAAATACATCAAAAAAAGGGAGCACAGATGCGATTCTTTGCGTTGAAGGCTCGAATATCTGAGGGAGACGAGATTTCCTCCCCGGTGCTGCATTGTGTCTTGGAATAATACATACCCATGCGGAATCGAGATTCAGGTTCGTCTCTTTCCCTTGCACCTCACGATCCAACTGCCAATCTGTACGCTTTCGAACCCAGATGCACCTGTTAATGCCACTAAATACCGAATAACATGACGAGGAACCCAGCTTTGGATAGTGTCCAGCATTGCAACACGAAAACCTTCCAGTATGCGATCCGAGTTATGCTCACGCTCTCCAACGTTCTCGGTGCAACGATTAGCAACTGCTCTTCGGCGGGGACGCGGACAACCTCCCACTAGCCTCAGAGTAACCTCGGAACAAGCCTTGGAACTATAGACCCCCCCAGCTCCACGAACTATTCCCCTTGATGGTGTCAAAGGGGGGATGCCGAGGTGTTTCAGTAGTTGAGGATGCTTACGGAGACCTTGGGTGGTCAGTAAAGCAGACGAGACAAGGACCACCGACTACGAATAGCCTGTCCGGCTGGATATGTGGTTTCGTGTTCAGTCCCTGAATCATATGATCGGCTAGAAGATACTCTTGTGAGCCGGTATATGAACATGACTGATTTGGTAGCACAAGAACCATTCGATTCGGAGTTACTCTCTACAAAGCTTCCCTACAGCGAACTGTCCGTGGAGTCACATAGCCTACATTAAACATTATGAGCCTTATCCGCCGCTCCGTCCCTCGACTCGACCAAATGAGTCTCATACGCTCTCCTGCCCGACCGAAAGCCTCCGTGTCATGCCCTGCGTACCGTCCTTGCCGTGAAGCTCGATGTCCGTGTAAACGCTGTTGATCGCCACCCGCCCTGTCGGCGCCGACCTCGATGAGAGCGGCTCCAAGGCCGCTGTGTCGCCCATGGCCTTCCTTGAAGCGTACGAGTCGCCCGTGATACCCGAGCTCGCTTTTGACGACTTGGCCCCCGAGCTGCCGTCGGTTCTGGGAACGAAGAAGCGCCAGCAGGTCCGGAGGATCGGCAAGCCGAGGACGAGGTTGCCGACCAGCATCGCCGTGCTGCCCTCTCGAACACTCCACAGGAACCATACGGGATCGACCGAGTGGGTGAAGACCATGACCTTGGTCAAGATTGCGCAGAGCATCTGTATATGACGGAGCGTTTCGTTAGAAAACCAGGCGGGCGAGGTTGCTCGGTTTGGGGGAGGGGGGTCGAGGTGTTTGTTTGTTCGTTTGTGGGGAAAAAACTTACGACGAATACGCCCATGCTGAAGAGGCAGATGAGAAGGATTTTCCTGGCGAGACCATGGTCGTTAGCACTTTGCTTTCGAGCCGATACAGGAGCAATCCCAAGTGGCGCATACTTTCCAATCCTCATTTTCAATTTGCTGATAAGTGTTACGGGTATTAGCAGCAGAATAAGATCCGTCGAGAGGTTCATCGTGATCTGCAGGATGTTGTAATTCGTCCACGTCAAGCACTCCACTGAGCATCGCGTTAGCCAGAGTTTCTCGCTGCTGAACACACAGTTGCTCGCAGCCATACAAGCCCGTCAACGGTGTCCTGACCAGTGGGGAGACTTGCAGTTTCCAGGCACGAGTTCCATGTAGTCGGAGAATGGACGACACCACCCTCCATAGAGTGCCACGATGACCATAAGGTATGCCAGCCCCGTGAAGGCGGCGACGGCGAACCACGTCTTCCGGTAGTGACCAAAGAGACTTTCATTCGTGAGCTTTCCATAGGCATCAAACAGATGGTGGGATAACAAGCGTACGTCAGGCGGTTGTAGAGTATGAGGAGGCAGCATTTGTTACCCCACAGCGTTGTTTCTATGGCCGTTTCGGCGAGGATGTTGAGAACCCCCAGCTCGTAGCCGATTGCGGCACTTTGCTCGGGGGTGATGGTTTCGAAATCGGTCTCTGCAACAATCTCGAAGTACATGTATAGGGTAGCGATTGCCGTAGTATATATAAACTGGCCAGGTCAACGTGTCAGTAAACGGATGAAGCCTCTCTTACGTAAAAAGAAAAGGGGCAATGGAAACTAGAAGCGGACGCCCACGATGAAGCGATGCGGGGGTGGAAGGAGACGTACGACAAGAACAAGCATCACAATATCATCCGCGGGAATGTCGCGAAGGAACTTGCGCTTTCTGATGATATACTGTGACATACTTGGCGCACTTGTTAGCAACGTGAAGCTCGACGAGGCGGAAGCACGCGCTGGACTGACAATCTCATGATGACCGAGCAGATGGCCAACCCGTACCAAACCCAACACTCTGCTTTCGCCGTCACTGGCAGACCTGCCATCGTATACTGGCAGGACCGAAACGTTCACCGGGTAAACGTTCTGCGGTGAATTTTATACCTCGAATGACGTCGGTAACGGCGGCCCCGACTTGAGTGTGCTGCCTTGATATTTTGTCAATGGGATACCCTCCGAGGGAATCAAGGCGGAAACTCAGGGTATTTGCAATACAAAGGAGAGGCGGAAAGACACAACAAACCCATCCCCCAAGGCGGATCCACATGCACTTATATCACTGAGACAGAAGTCGGGTGGAACGACGAAGAATTCCAGGCCAGAGAGCCACCGAACCGCATCCGGCGGGATGAAGGGAACATGGCGGAAAGCCCAGAACAACACTGGCGGAGGACGGGTGAATCGGACAGGTTCTAGCCACAAAGATGGCTTTCAGTCGATCGGAACCTTGGGAAGCCACACGCGCAACATGGGGATTGAGGGAGAAACCTCGGGTTGATTTCCGGGGCCGATGATTGGCTCCGACGGGAAGGGGGATACATGTTGGTGATGCGAAAGCTGGGAAGATAGGGAGAGCGGTTGGGAAGGCCCGGGGCTGATCGCAAGCCCTGCGCCGGATGCGGCCGTGGATTGTGGACCATGACCGCCGAGGTTTAGCTCAACCTCCCGGGACACCACTTCGTCCGGTAACTTACGCACTTATACATATTTCTCCTTTCCGCTTTCTTATGCTCTGGATCTTGTTATCATTCGCTCGTATCCCCGGACGGGAGTGAGCCGGCCGATTGCACTTTCGGTGGCGGCGGCGGCGGCGACAAGGAACTAACAGTCGTTTGTTGGAATCTCGTTAAGAGAGAACAGCCGCATTTCGGGTCCTCTTGGTTACTAGGATCGAGACGGGATCAACTTCTAATCACAAATCCTCCGTTCCGGTTAACCACGGATAGTTGTTGCGCAAGTCCTCTCCTTCGGCTGATGATCAATCTCGCGAGCCGCATATCAAGCAAGTCTGTCTTCAAGCAAGCGAATTGTCAACCGTTGACCGTCACTGTTAAGCTGTATCATTATCAGCGTCAGGCAGCCCGAACTGTGCCCGACCAGGGCAAGCCGCCGCACGATCAAGCCCATCATGTTCTAGTATATCTGCAGTGTAGAAAAGCGCCTTCTGGTGAGACAGCACATAAAAGTTGCGCCGTCTGAAGATGTCGTTGCTCAGTCGAACATCATATGCTGTACCCAGTAATTATTGCCGCACCAATCGAAGCCCTAGGATTTTGCCGATTAGCCTTCTCTGCAAGTAGATACCAAGAAACATGAGCATTGGTACATTTGGTATATGTACAGCGGCATCAATGATCGACGTGTTTGTCCCTGCTAGGCACTTGGCAACACGACGATGACGTCTTGCCGCTGGGTTTGTGGAGGCATATATTGGATGGATTTTCAAGGGAGATGCGCCGCCCCACGATGTCTGCGCCAACGCACCAAAGTAGCTGGAGTCTCACATGATGAGAGGCACCGAAGGAGGAGCCTGCCAAGGCTTAGCGGGTTGATGAAGAATGGGACTGGAAGAAAAGACGTGTGAGCAGTATGTTGAGTGAAATTCGGATATGTCGAAGGGGAAGGGGGATGAGAGGGACGAGAGAGAAGCTTAATCGTTTCAAGCCTCTGCGACCAGCCGGGCGGCTACATTTTCTGGATGGTGGTTGACCTCTGGAACATGAAGCTGCGAAAGGGCTAGAATAGGTGATGGAGATCGGAATGTGACAAGATTGCGGCAAGCCACACTTACGAACAGATTCCACAGTTCAGCCACTAGCACGTACCCTCCGCAAGCCTGGTCATTGCTCATCGGGCAGATTGACCAGTAACTTATGGGGGGAGGGCTCACGACCGGGATTGCAAAGCCCCTCTCCCCCCCTCAACGAGGAGCGTGAAGGTCGACCAGAGTGCGGCTATTCTTGAACGACTATTACCTAATAAAATCGAATCCGCGCAGACAGCCCGCACACAGGACATACACGAGCTTCTGTAGCCTGAAGATGCTCCGTCGCGTCGAGGACACCGTTAAGGACAAAAGGTACCTCCATAAGTGACTCAGCAACGTGAGCAACCCTCGTGACAACTACGTAGTCTAACAGGGGGTTCCCATAGTTGTTGGTCCAAATCCACGCGTTGCAATGGGCCCCGAGGCCGATACGACTGCGACATGAAATATCGACGCTTAACTGCCGGTCAGCTTAATTAAAACCGGAACCACAGGTTGCATTTTGATGTGTCTGGTCCCCATATTCATTGAAGTAGTGTCTTTGTGCAAATACCCCTTCATGACTTGCAGGCAGGCAGTGCTGGATCGATTTCGGGTTCGAGATTAAACCGCGCTGCAGGGCAGCAGCGTTGCAAATTGGCTGTGGACATGGACTCGGCCGGCCGAGACGGAATGTGGCGACGCCCAGGCCGGGGGGGCTACACCTGGTCGTTTGCTTCTACCCTGGGGCTTGGCTGTCGTAGTCTTCTCGTTGGTGAAGTGATTCGATTCTTCACCCAACAGGTCGATCCGAGACTGCGGGACGTGTCTCTTGTAGGCGTCTGGAACCCATCGTCCCGCCCGCGTGCGTGCATGCCTTGTCTGTACCGGCCTGGAGCGGTAAAGCTCGAGCTCGGTTGCGACGAACTTGTGTAGCGCGGCGCCGGCGCCGTTGCCGATAGGAGACCGGGTCCACCACAATTCAATCTTTCTAGTTCAGGGTCTTTTGAATGGTGGGAGCACCTGGCCGTAGAGGCGCATCGTGCGAGAAAATTTTCCTTCTGCGTTCTCTTCGTCCTGGTCCGGTTGAACTCCATGGCCGGGGGACTTGTGGGTTTGTTTGGCTGGAGAGTGCGGTGGTCTCTCCATTTCCCCGACAATCACTCCGAGAGGGGCAACCCTCCCAGCTGGAGCTTTGCCAGCGATAGAAGGGGTATTTCGCGTTGTCGTCCCGTGGGAGAGGAAAAATAAAAATAATAATTCAAGGGTCGGACAGGGCCGGCTTGAGCACAGATAGACGGAAGCCTTTTGATTCGGGGCAGGCAACTCGGTGGGTGGACTTAGTCAAGACCTTTACCTCAACCCTCGGAGGTGTGCGTGTCTGCGACTCGTGAGAGGTAATTGGATGCGCTGTTGTCGCATTTTCTCGCACTCACTCGGTTGGCGGCGGCCACCTGTCGGTCGCTTCGACCAAATCTTCGAAAGACCCTTGTATCAGGGAGTCCCCAGGGCTTGAGAGGGGAGCATGAGGATGCCGGGCACGGGCCAGTTCTCTCACTACCCAAGTCTACCTACCTAGGCAGGTAAGTAAGGTAGGTATGGGATGTACGACCTAGCAAAGGTGCTGAGGTTCCGAAGCTTGGATCCGGCCGGCGTCCGCAAACCGATGAAATGAAATAAGATGAAAGTGCCCACGGGCTCGTCGACCAGTCACCAACCGCCAATGGCAGTTTTCAGTGCGCCCCCTTCCCCCACCTCCATCCTCCTCTGGGGTGTGTGAGCGCAACTGCACCTGCACCTGCAACTGCACCCCCACCATTGTCACCTGCTTCGTTCGCGCTCCCGCTGCCACTGCCACTACCTGCCTCTCCGTCTCTCGCCGTAGCGTCGCTCTCTGCCAGCCTCTGCCAGCCTCTCATTCTCATTCTCTCACTCTCTCTCCGCCACGAGGGGCAGGTTTTCCTGCTTCCACCGCTCCCTTCTCGACTCGAAGAACTTCGTCCGTCACTCACCCGAGTTGTTCAACTCACGCTTTGCTTGGCGTTGACAGAGCAGAGCTTAACGTCTCCAACCGAACCCTTCGGCGCGAGGCACTGCGCTTTGGACTTTGTGCGCCCTAAACACCCGTCATTGTTCCCCACGAATCTCGAACACCACCGACCCCGATAAGCGGCCCTACGTCCCCTTCCTCGTTCGCAATCAATTTGTCGACCTTTCAGAGACCGACTTCACCCCAGAAATCGCCCCCTCGACTGTCGCTATCGACTTACGTTCCGACGACGATTGCAGCTGTTGACCTGAGCTTTTAAGAAAGGGCTCTATTGGATCTCGAAAATTGCTTACGAGCACACCACCCACCTCCCGGCATTGGCCGTCGACACGTTGAAAGCTTGCGGCTCAGAAAGTCAGTCTGGTCATGATGGACGCCGCCTCTTGGAACCCCCAGGACCCTGGCTTGGCAGCCAACCACGATGACGAGTTCCAGCAGTTTTTGGATATGGGCGGCATGGGAAACCTCGGCGACACCATGCCCTTCGACTTTCACGATTATCAGTCTGGAAACGCCTCGGGAATGATGCACCAGCCCGGGCGTGAGCAGCTCGACACTCAGATGGGAGGGACCGATGCCTCCATGGTCATGGGGAATGCCAACTCGGCCATGCAGGCGCAGCTCATCAACATGACGACCGCCGCTGCGCATCCCGCCATCCCAACCCAGATGATTCCCCCGGCGACGCCCACCGATGCCATCACGGAGATCGACGCCCAGATCCAGTATCTGCAGCAGCAGCGGATGCAGCAGCAGCACCGCCAGATTCAGGAACAGCAAGTTGCCTACTACACGAACCAGACACATGCTGTGCCACCAACGCCCCAGAGTCTCGAGATGCCGGCCGCTAGCAACCAGTTCTTCTCGACAGACCAGAGCCACACGCCCATGTTCGGCAGCAGGTACCAGCGGATGAAGGAGCAGCAGGACGTAAGAATCTCCTCTCTTTGATTCGCAAGTTCAAACCCCCAGCTAACCCTTCAAGATGGCTTTTACTCCACTGGTCTCACCCGCAGTGACCCCGTTGGATCCCCATTTCCAGATGGAAGCCGGCGGGTTCACCATTCCGGGCGCATATTTCAGCCCTCTGACGTCCCCAGCACTTCATGCGCAAAGCGACCATGGTATCCTGTATGACAGACGGTCGTCACTCTCGGCCCACAACTCCCCGGCCGAGATGGAAGTCGAAACGGCCACGCAGCTTCCCGTCGTCGACCTGGCAAAGAAGGCCCGCAAGACCAACGCCTCGAGGGCAAAGGCAAAGAGCAGCGTGCGACAGTCACCCATCTCGAAGCCCCAGCGCAAGAAGACTACAGCAACACCAAAGATGGTTTCCCAGGCTCTTCGAGAAGTGAACGAGGACGGCCTGGACCAAATGTTACCCTCGACCGCCTTGCCGGCCCCCATGAGCAGCGAGGAATCGGAAAACGCATCGGTATCTCCTGAGAATCTCTCAGATATGCCGCCGCCGCCCCTTCCGCAGCCGAAACAGTCGAGCAAATCGCCATTCATCCAGCCTCAGCCTCAACCCCAACCACATCCCGCGATACCGGCCCACATCCAAGGAAAACCATCCCCTGCTACGCCGGCCTCTCTGATGAGACTGCCTGCTTCCAGCGCGAACAACTCAGCCTCGTCAAATCCACAGGATCTAGGAATGCCAGACAACATCGAGTCGTTCGAATTACCCGAGTCGGTCAACTTTTCCTCAAAACCACAGCCTCCGAGACTGGACACGGCGACGTCCACCCAGTCGCCATCCGACCCGGGCTCGGCAAGGGCCTCATCGTCCCAGCCGCTGCCTTCACCAGTTTTTGCCAAACCTGCCACCGCCGCTTCAGCAAGCGCAAGTCCCAACCTTGGACCTGGCTCAACTGGCCCGACGGCAAGAAAGACGCCCAAGCTCATGGCCAGAGGCGCTCAGGGTAAGAGAGGCAGCGTCAGCTCGGTGCATGTTTCCCCTGCGTTACGACCGAGGATATCTCCCAGCATCAAGCCGCTCTTGCCCGGCACCCCCGGTGGTATGTCGGCCGAAGACACGGCTTCCCGTCTGCTGGCCTCCAAGTCCAACTATCAAAATATCCTCGAGGGTAATACAGTGCCCGGCGTAACGTATCCCAGCGAGCTGTCGACCAACCTCACATCGAAACGCACGTCGCATAAAATCGCTGAACAGGGCCGCCGCAACCGCATCAACTCGGCCTTGCAAGAAATCGCGACATTGCTGCCGCAGCCACCCAA
Source organism: Colletotrichum destructivum (assembly GCF_034447905.1). Taxonomy (NCBI): domain Eukaryota; kingdom Fungi; phylum Ascomycota; class Sordariomycetes; order Glomerellales; family Glomerellaceae; genus Colletotrichum; species Colletotrichum destructivum. Next base: position 3,294,334 of record NC_085897.1, on the reverse strand, counting down.
AGACTCTAAGAGCGAGGCCGAAGAAAGGAAAGAAAGAGAGAGGGAGGCCAAGGCAGGCGGCGCGCCGAACAGCAAGGCCAGCACTGTGGAGCTCGCGATCGAGTACATCAAGCAGCTGAAGCAGGAAGTCGCCGACGCCAACAGACGAGCCGAAGAGGCCGAGAAGAAGCTGCAACTGCAGGCAAGCTCGGCGCAAAAGGAGACGGCAGAGAGCTAGTTGCAAGCCCGATGGCAACAACGACTTTGGGGCTTGCGACAAGACGGAGCAACTGGCAAGGCATGATATACGAAACTAATTCAGGGCACGGAGGGACATTTTGGAATTGTATAGTTCACAGGCAGCATACATTTGCTCACTGTATTTCGCCTCAGGTTGCGGGCGGCTCTTGCCGGCACACGCAAACGCATTTCGGGCCCAAACACCCTAGACAAGTCTAGAACTGAGCGAGCTTAGCAAGTAGTACCGATACCCGATGATTCCAGGACCGAGCTCCTCCCCATGTCACAAAAGTAGCCACATGTCATGTGGCTATTGTATATTCTAGGGTATCACAAACAATGTAAAAAAGAATCATGATGCATCGTTCCGCTCCCTGTCCACACCATGCTCGCGAGCGTTTTCCTTCTTCGACATCTGTAACCGCCCCTACTTCCCTGTCGCGGAATGGCTCATTGAGGGTCCTGGTGGTGGTGCTCCAAGACGTCAACGTCGAGCTCTTCCATCACCTCGACGACTAGGTTGAGGCTCTCCATGAGGCCGTTGACGGCGACGCGGAGCATGCGGTTCGTGGTGGCCTTGTAGTGGACGCGGAGGACGGAGGCGGCGTCGGCGTCGTCGTCAATGGAGAAGGTGCGTCTGACGAGCGGCGACAGCTCCTGGTCGACGGCAAGGGCCTTGTGAGCAACGGAGGCAAGGCGCGGGGTGGGGAAGGGGACGTCGATGGTCCTGTGGCTTGATGTCTTAGTGGGTTGTTTCTTTCCGGTGGTGATTCAGAGACAGTGTGCCGCAAGGGAGGCGGGAAGGGGGTGGGAGGGGCAAGGAAAGCAATACGACTACGACGACTCACAAGGAACAGGGAAACCCGTCATCAGCAGAGTTGTTGTTGTTGTTGTTGTCGGCCATGGTCGTGGTGCTGAGCGCGGCAATTTGCGCTTGGAGGGGGAGGGGAAGGATGTGGAGGGGGGTGCTTTTGGGGGAGTTTAAAAAAAACATACAAAAAAGGTAGGAATGGGGGAAGTTTCGCTGGCAGTTTTCGGCCTTGTCAGAAAAAGACTGTCGTCATTGTCGGCGCAGAAATTCCGTTCGGCGCAGCCCACCGAGCGGGAATACAAAACATGTGCATGCAAACATAGAGAGATGTCACCTACACATTTATACTGACGCACACACACACACACACACACATACATACACACACACACGCACACACATGGCGGACGGGTAAGTGATATAAGGGCGAAATAGGGGAGAACCGATAGATCGATCTCGGGCAACAACAAAAGAAAAAGAATAAGGGAGGGAAAAGCAAATAAGGGCAATGCAGCTGCCCCGCCATTCCGTAGGCTTGTTTCCATGGTGGCATTAGGCTACGTGACACCCGACAACGCACAGGACCTCCGCCCGTCCCTAAGGTGACTTGCTTGCTTGACCCCATTGGGTGCGGTCCGTCATCCACAGAGCTATGCGAACGTGGGGTTGCTCTGGCGCAGACGGCAGCAGCCCAGTTGTCGGGTGTGTGTATGATGCAGTGCCGCCCGATAAGCAAGCCTAGAACTTCTGCGGAGTAGCTTGGTTGTTTTGACGGGATGGGTAACACATAGCAGGAGGCGACAACATGCGCAGGCAGGAGAGGTCCATGGGATTTGGGAGGAAGGGATCAGCTTGTGCGGTCGTTAACAGCCGTCAAGCGCCCAAAAGGGTCTAGAGGGGGCCATCACTTGGGGGGGATGAGCGGGATGGAGGCGGGTGCGTATTGCCTGAGGCGTCTTAGACCAGTCGAACGACCTCAAATGATTGGCCACTAGCTCACAAGTGGCCAGTGCTCCCCCCTGGCAGGTTGTCTTGACAACGGCCTGGCAGCCCGGCAGCCAGCACAACACTGCGAGGCTAACAACAACCAACCCTTGCTGTTTGGGGTCGGGGCCCATATTGACCGCTTCAGCAAAACATACGCCAGACCATACAAAAACACCATCGTTCGGTCCCTCCTTGCGCTTCGCAATACCTTCCTTTTACCCATCTCGATATCTCTCCCTCCATTTTTTTCGACCGCCAAAGAAGCATCTGGTTTTTCCAGAAATCGGGTTGTCGCTCCTGTCTCCCTCGAGGGCGTGCCTTTTCGTCCCCTTTCCCCCCTCCTCTTCTGGCTCAACCGCGACAGAGACAGCATTGTTGTTGTTATTGTTTCAGACCCGCCCATTTCAACATTCCTGTCGGACCTGCTCGCCAACGCCACCACCACGCATTGCTACTTCCTAGGGACCGCTTCCCCTTGCGCGCGCATTACTTTGCATACAAAGGAGTAACCTCGCTTGCTTCTGTCCACATTCGGCACCTGTCGTGTGTCCTTTCGCAAACAGGCAATTCGCTTGCATCTCTACCTCCAAGGCGCCATCTCACGAGAGCAACTGCCTCCTTCGTCTCCCATTGCCATAGCAAATCAGGAGGAAACAGAGACTCGCGAGATCAATGGCACCTTCATCCAAGACTCCCAACATGGGCCAGGTCATTGAGTACATCCCAGGTGTGTTTCCGCCCGCGCTCACAACACGCACGCATTGCGCATCCTCTCGTCCCCCATCATCGCAGTCATGTCGCATCCTTATTCTGAATTGCCTCGGTCGCCTCAGACGTCGCAAGTCGGCATGAGCGCATCGCGCGACAGCTACAACGGCCCTTTACCCTGGCTTCATCCCTACCTCTATTGCGCCCTGTTTCCCGTCTCCCTTCTGACTTGGCTCCCAGACCGCCTGTATCTGGCCGCGTACATCCATCCTCCCACGGACGAGACCATTTTCCCCTATGGCGAGACTGTCCAGTCTTCTCCCAGGAAGCGATCGCAGAGGGCCGCCGAGGGCCCTACGCCCGTCCAGACCGCCGCCCGTCAAAAGCCTCACTACTTCACCGTCGACGACACCCTGCTGTACAACGCCTTTCACCATGACTTCGGTCCACTGCACATCGGCCACTTGTACCGTTTCGCCCTGCAGTTCCACGACGTCCTCGGAGCCAAGGAGAACAAGGACCGCCCCATCGTCTTCTGGAGCAGGGCCGACCCCAGAAGTATGTTGCAGCGCATTCCGTTGTCGTTGTATTTGGACCACCTTGCTGACAGAGTTTTCAGGTCGCGCCAACGCCGCCTGCATGCTCGCCTGCTACATGGTCCTCATCCAGAACTGGCCCCCTCACCTGGCCTTGGCCCCCATCGCCCAGGTCGACCCGCCTTTGATGCCCTTCCGCGACGCTGGATACAGTCAAGCCGACTACGGCATCACCGTTCAGGATGTCGTCTACGGTGTTTGGAAAGCCAAGGAAGAGGGCTGCTGCGCCCTGGACAACTTCGACCTCGACGAGTACGAAAAGTTTGAGAGAGTGGAGCACGGAGACTTCAACTGGATCACACCACACTTCCTGGCCTTCGCTTCACCCCAACATGCGCCCATTGCCAAGGTCCTGGAGGGCACGGAGGAATTCGATGCGCTTCCCAGGTCGCTGGGGCAATTGGAAGCGAACAAGACGCTACCCCAACCCTTCAAGAACGTTCTGAACCACTTTACCGAGAGGAACATTGGGCTCGTCGTCCGTCTCAACTCGCCCCTCTACTCCCCGTCCTTCTTCGAGGCCATGGGCATATCTCACCTCGACATGATCTTCGACGACGGCACCTGCCCGCCTCTCACCACTGTGCGCAAGTTCATCAGGCTGGCGCACGAGACCATCACCGTCAAGAAGAAGGGCATCGCTGTCCATTGCAAAGCCGGTCTCGGAAGAACTGGCTGCCTCATCGGCGCGTACCTTATTTACCGTCACGGCTTCACTGCCAACGAGATCATCGCATTCATGCGCTTCATGCGTCCCGGCATGGTCGTCGGTCCCCAGCAGCACTGGCTTCACATCAACCAGGGCGTCTTCCGCGAATGGTGGATTGAGGAGCGCGTCGAGCGCAAGCTCCGTAAGGAGATGGCCGCCAACGCGGCTGCTCCGAGCACCCCCATCCGCGCCATGCAGAAGACGTCGCTTCGCACCGGCCAAGCCTCTACACCTCCCCACCGCAGCACCTCAAACCGCACGCCTTTGAGCGAAGTCGATCACGACCGCAATAACATTGGGGTTCAAGAAGACTACCTCCCGGCGCCGACACCAGGCCAGCCGAGGAAGACCAATAGGGCAGATCGTCACCATCCCTACCAAAGATCCACGTCGTACCAAGCGACGGTCGAGGAAGAGGCGGGTATCCATCAGGACACCGAGGTCATCACAATCCACAAGCAATCCCACAGCACCGAGTCCGACGAGGAGTTGCACATGCGAATGCGCTCGCATCGCAAGCCTTCTGCATCGCCTGGCCGCAGCGAGAAGCGATCGGTTAGCCACTCAGCCGCCACTGTGTACCAGGCGTACATCGACAATGATGCCAGCAACGACGTCGAAAATCTCGGCACGTCACGCGTCAAGCAAGTTGACCGCGTCAGCAGCGCATCGGGTGTTCTCACCAAGGTTCGTGGCAGCAAGCGGTCGGGAGAGTCGCCGAGGACCAAGGATGGAGTACGCAAGACGAGTGGTCGTGTTGGCAGCGTGGGCAACTCTGCAATGTCTGCGACGGCAGCATCGGCAGCACGGAAGGTCTCTGGCGCTTAGGTGCCGTCCAGAGCCATCCAGCCTGGCCCTCGATCTTGAGTCTACACCTTGGACCACGGGGCTCGGGACCGACTGCTTACTAACCACTTATGATGATGATGATCACGACCGGTCCATGTTGTTCTGCATGAATTGGCGTTGGGTTCCGGTAATATTGGAGATTGTGACAAACTGGGATGGTGTTCACGGGTGGAAGCCGGCTTTGACCGGAATGATGTCCACGACAAGGCGACTACGACGACGATGACAATGAAAAAATTGCATCTCTCTCTCTTCCCCTTCTCCAGGCATTCGATGCATATATATCTGGCTCGACAATTGGCTGGTTCAACCTGCTTGATTATTAAGGCGTTCCGGAGGGGCATAGGGGCTCTCTACACTGTATTGTACTTGTATTTACCATTGCTGGGTTTTTGCCGAGGGTTTTTGTTAAACAGACAATTGTTTTGGTCTTTGTCGCGCGGCTCGACCACAGATAAGAGGCCAAAAGGAGGAAAGCGAGGCAGTGGCAGTGGGCATGTCTCGTTTCCAGGGGGGATGTTTTATAGACATCGTCGTCGGATGAGACGAACACAAGTGGAAGAGGATATTTGCCCGTTTGATTTTCCACATCAATACACAAAAAGTACACACACGACAGCGGTCTCGGGGAGTTTGCTCGTGATGCTGTGGTTTCTATAGACTTGTGATATGTCAACAGCAGCCCTGTTCCCAAGTATTGAGTTCGTTTTAGGATCTTCGATGCCTTACTATGGAGGGTCAACAAATCAACAGCCGTGAAGGCACAGGACTGACTGTAAAAACAGAGTTAGGGTTGTGACAAGGACAAGCCTCATCAGAGAGACCAAAATATGTACATCACCCTGACCGTTCGCGCAAGGAGAGGGGGAGCGTGCCGAGGCAAACAGCCTATCTAACACTCGCGCCTCTTCAACCAATTCCTCGTCCTGCTCAAGTGAATGCGATCTTTTCCTTCCATCAGAAGCAAGTGCTTCATCTGATGGGTACTTGACAGTGCGCCCAAGTCATACATGGAAAGGCCAATTCTCTGATTTATGTAAGCTATTTGTACAAACACCATGACGTTGTTCCGACCCGGGAGGCTCTTCACGCCGACCGCAGCCTCGAGGAGCAGGTTGGGTAGATCTCCTCTGAAGAGGTAGAGCATCTGGTTCGCGAAATCATACTTGGCGACATCACGCATACCGTTGCGTTGCGGTACCCCCAATGCCGCCCTGTTGGAACTCTCGAAGCCTTGGACAAGTCACTACAACCTTCACTCCATCGAGTCTACAAGAGCAGTGTCTGGTCGCGGGATTGACACATGCGACCATACCCACTGGAGAACTCGGGATCCCGTCCGCTCTCCCATCGATAAACCAGTGAGGGCCGGAGTAGTAGTTGGGTCGGTGACGACCAGCGAATGCCTGGTGTTGCATGTCTGTTTTTGTTGTCCTCTTTTTACTGAGGAAAGTGTCTGATGAGAGGGTGTGCGAGGTCTGTCTTCTGGCAACTCAAGCACGACTGCAGCTGGCCGGCCCTGTCTGTGGCTTTCCCATGAACCACCCGCCACTGCCCGACCGCCCGTTACAACCATCAAAAAAAAAAAGAAGAAAAAAAAAGGGGGATAAAGGACGAAAGCAAAAAGGGAAAGAAAAAAAAAGAGGGGAGAAAATCACCCCTTAGGACAAGCTTCTTTTTGTTGTGAACAATACTAGTCAATGTGCAAAAAAGATCTCCTCGACGGGGAATTGAACCCCGGTCCCCTGCGAGTTGTTGCAATGCAATGACAAGCAGATATCCTCACCACTAGACTATCGGGGAATTAGTGGATGTGCTCATCCATTGATAGTTAGTTGGGAGCAATGCAATAGTTCACATACATATACTAATGCTCATCGTGCAGATGACCACAGAAGGCCGTTGAATTACGTCGTTTTTTTCTTTTCCATTTTAAGTTACATAAATCCGCCGGCGAACTCTATCTGTTTTTCGTAGTCCCCGCTTGGAGGCCTAAGAAGAATAAACCAGCAGGAGCTGTCTGTCTGCCTCCGTATCTGTAGGTTTTGTCTTCTTGTAAGTCAAATTGTTGTTTACTGAGCTGGGTGCTCTCTCCTGCGCTTTGCTGGCTATACAGGTGTTAGAGGGAATGCCAGATGTACAAGGAAGAGGGGTGAGTCGCCTTTCCGTCTCAATCTCGCCACCACTTGTTCCGTTACACCTTTTTTTCCTTCCTCCGCTGCTATATGTGCATTGTGTGTTATACTTGCACTTTCTTTTTTGTCGTTAAACGACGCTTTAGCGTGTTGTTGACAAGATATGTACGTCTCTAAACGTTCTCTCTGCTTTCTTCACCCGTACACCGTTAAAGGCGTCGAAAAGATGCAATTTGCTCCGATGTATCAATACATCATGTAGTCAACCCGACATCAGGCTCTCCATCTGTCTGGTTTTCTTCAATATGCGACCGCAGTGCACCTCGTAAAGCCAAATCAGACTAGCCCACGACGTGCCAGACGACTGTCAAGTCTAAAAAGGCGAGAGGGTGGAAACAGAAGAGTACAGAACCCCAGGTGTTCCGACGGCAACCTGTCTATGTTTTGCGGACCGGTGACATGGCCATCCCACCAAGCTCGAGCCTCGTTCACCACATTGAGTGCGTCTCAAGGGTTGCATCCTCGACTGTACCCCTCGACCGCTTACCGTAGCCAACGTTGGCAACTTGCTAGTCTTTTGTCGCGTCCAGAGAAGTTGTGCCAAACCCGGAAGGCTCTGCGTATCGTCGCCAGAAAGGGGGGTTGAAAACCTATGCGATCGGTCTAGATTCCCGAGCCAAGCGAACCTCAGGCTCAGCTGTCGAGAAACTGCTCGCCTACGTCACGGTCGAGGAGCTGCCCCCGCAGGAGTACACCGACCTTCGTTCGTCTTGCGCCCGAAAGTCCTCTTCAGGCGCCACGGCTGGTGACGCAGGAAGCCATCAAGCTTGATCCTATGGAGGGAACATCGAGAGCCTGCTGGAGAGGAGCTGTCCGAGTCCGACGACCGTCCGCTTACAAGATGAGGTTTCTCCAACTTACTGGCTTCGCGTTTCTGTTCCGGGTCATGTATCATATGCACGAGCTTACATTTGCTCTACACGGCGTGATCACGGAAGACAGTAGCTGAGGCGTTGCGATCCGGAGTATCAACGCGGATAAGTGAAGCATTTATCATAAGCATTGGCAATAGGATGTCTTTGCCAGGAGACGGAATCCCCCCCCCCTTTTCTGTACGTTACCTGTGGTATGATCATGATACCAATCCCGTGGTATATCTTGTGCCAGATACCTAACCCTCCAATCTGGCGGTCCCGGCGGTCCAAGGATAATGTACGAAAGGGGGTCGCCGCTCATCCCACCCTCAGACCACAACAGGCATGTGTGACCCAGGCGGAATGGCCCATGTTGCGAGGCATTTCTCGTGTCCCAACCCCAGAATGTCGGTGATTGTTCCCCGATCGTGAAGGATGGGCTCTATACGGGAGTTTCCATTCTGCTTTCGTCTCTATTATAGGACAATACTGCCCCTGTGCGGAACAAGAGGGTTCAGGGAGGAGAGGGCCACGGCTCTGCCACGGCTCTGCGTGCGAGCTGTGACTACCACAAGACTTGTTGTCCTCTGTCCTCCCGGGCAGAACTTGAGCACCAGCTCACCTCCATAGCTCATCCCCAGGAGGGAAAATAGCAATGGTAGAAAATGCGAAGTTTGAAATAGATGGTGGACATCAAGACACCAGTGTCCTAGCCTTTGACAAGCCCGCTTGGTTCGGCATGTCCAGCGCCCCTGACATACAGCAACATGGAACCAACGCACAATGAACCCAAACACACATCATCTTTGGCACACCAGAAACAAACACGCCAACCACTCCTCTACGAGGCTCAGAACTTCAGCTTACCTCCAATCTAGGTTATGAAAGAAATTTCCATCCGTCCGGTAGGCTGTGCCGTCACGGGGGATTCCAGGAGACCCTGCCCTTTCCCTACAACCGGGGCCTGTTTCTCGCGGCTTTGATAGCAACATGGAAACGCAGGTGTCCTCAGGGGTATGGGGGTCTGATGCTACTCTCTGGCGTCTCTCTCGATTCCACTGCTGCCCGCGGGTGCAACCCAGACTAACGACAGATGACAGAATTTGGGCGCCTTCCCAGCGCTTCCTCTGCCGTCAGTGTTTCGAGTTATTCGACCATTGACAGCAAGGTATGTCGCGTGTGTGTCCAGATGATTTGACAGACCGCACGAAGGATTCCTTACCCCCAGCCATCATTTAAAGACTCAGGCCGCCAGAAATCCCTGGGCCCCTACCCCGTGACTACTCGATATCTCGGCTAGCCCTGGTTATCCATTTGAGTCACAGAGTCTAATATGTATGCCGAGATGAACCTCTGCGTCAAAACCTTACCCTCCTTGGCTCGGATGACAACGGCAACAAAGGCATATGGTCAATATGCCGCAGGGTCTAGGCTGTGAAGGTATCTGTCTCTCAGCTTCGAAGAGAGACATAAGAATGAAGACACAGGAGAATGCGGTCCTTCGAGAAATCATCAAGTTGATGTCAGAAGGAAAGGGGCGCAGACAGTGCCGTCCAGGGGCATGCGGCGGTCCTCTGACCCCATTATGGCACCCAACCAAGAACATGAACCTGAAGACCGCCGCAGGGTGAGGCTTGCTGTCAACTGATGGACCTTGGGTCTAGTGGTCTTCATGTCAGCTCTTCCAGCTAACAGCCGTAGCTCGACAAAACCATTACATATCCTCGATCAACACCTGAGCCCCGAACAAGCTCGCCTGGGTGACTAGGACACGAAAAGAGTGACAGGTGCATGTCGTCGACGACCGCACTTGTGATCTGTGATGACTCTCGGTACTGCAGCCTAGGCTTACGACAGCTAGCCGTTGAAGGTGGCCTCTGGGTCCCTAATGCCCGTTGTCTCGAGCATAGATTGTCTGATGCCCCCTAGGCGTGGGGACATGCATGCGCCCTACGCGCAGAGAGCGAATCCTGGAAGGCCACAGATTCTCAGAAAGCGCCCATTTACATTCCATGCAGTGCGAAGCCGTAAAGGACGCCAGAAAACAGAGCGGAAACATTCTGAGGCGAAGAAATCAGTCCCTCTTCCCGCTATGGTCGACCTCACGAAGAAGCAGAAAATATTGCTTGCGTGCTACGGTCGTGATTCTGGCGAGTTCCAATAGAGCACAGGCAACAGCATCGGACTCAAAACGCATCAAGCCAAGCGATTGGATAGTGTTCTCGGGATGAATCTTGTGAGGATCACTTTATTTAGGCGATCTTGATGGACGTTCCGTAAGTCGACACTTACTAACGAGCAGCATAGTAAGTGAAGGAATCCGCAACCAATGGGCGCCATGCTGCGTCAACCCCCCTGGCTCGTCACCCGGCCCAAAACCCTCACAAATCCCGACGACATGGTTCTTGAGGTGGGGTGCCAACGGCGTAGGCATGTAGTTTGCGGCGCAGTGACAAGAGAGTATTGAAAGCGAGCGTCACAGTAAATGATGCATGCGTGCCGTAATCTTTGCCAAATCTTGCTCACTTGCGACGACAGTGTCTAATGGACCATGGTGGCAGTCGGCAAATGTGTCCAAGACACTGTCCCATCATACTGATGCACTGGCTCGGCGCTCAAAGTTGAAAAATGACAGCTTACCCCTGACCCTGGCCAGGGCAAAGGAGCAATACACTGTCGAACCGTGTCATAGACAGCTCGAGCAGGCTAGTATCTTGGAAGAGTGGATTTGCTTACCCCCCCGGAAACCGGGGTGCCGCGCAAGTCTGCCCGCCATGGCACTCGTTTAGTTGTTGTGGAAGCCCATCTGCACAACATCCTCGCACTACTTCTCCTGCCCCGGACCCAGTTGCTGTCGGATATTCTAGTCTAGCCTCGGTGGCCTGGCTGCAGGGCAATGATCGGTTAGCATGTCCCATGACAGTGTCGTGTGCTGATTGTTCACAGCGAGAGGCGAAGGGAGAATTGTGGCGGGCGTGGTCCGGGTTTTGACGTTCCAGCCGGCTTCTTTGCTTCTTTTCGTACTGGTACTGGTAGAGCCAACCAAAGATGAAGGGCGGGCTGACATCGTGTACTACGGTGATGCAGGTGAAAAGGAGTCGAGAGCTGAGATACACAGCTGACCCCTTGTCAACACAACCGGCCCTGTGTTGAAGTCCCCGGCCACATCACGTCGGATATGGCTAGGTTTCCACATGCTGCGCACCAGAGAGGGATAGGCTTGGTCAGGTACCCGTTCTCTGATCCACTAATGCACCTCATCAGAAATTTCGAGATTGTTTTGCGCCAGAACAGGCCACAGTCTGGTCTGGTCTGGTGCTGTCGAGAGGTGCGGCAGCTGAGAGGTGTTCGGCATGAACTGAGCGAAGAGCGTGGTTGTGTTGGAAGGCTTGAGGGCAGCTACCGGGTTGGTGTCGTGATGCGTGCTCGCGAGAGGAGGACAATATCGATACCGGAAACCTCTCGAGTCTATGTAGAAATCGATGGTCCATGAATGGTCCTGAAGGCGTAAGCTTGCCGTTCCGCCAAGTCAGGCTTCGCCTCATCCTAGCTGACAGGGTCGTAACGATCTGGAAGTCTCCTATCGGAGAGGGGCACGAGTCTGGGAGGCTCGCCGCAAACTAAAACACGAGGTGGGAAGGAGGGAACAAAACTTGGGTTGAAAGACGGTCCAGCATCCTAATCAACGTCCTGCAACATTACGCAGAACTTCGGTTCGGAACAGCGCCCTGGGGACCGATAGTCAGCTCAGAGGACGACGTCTCGGCACCATTGAGGTAGGAAATTCGGGAACCCGAGGACGCGGAAATCACTTAGGCAGAGTGTGTAGGCTCAGTGTCACCCTGCATGGCTCCTCTGCATCTCGTCGCCCGCATGTGCACGCGGGTCAGCTGTAAGGTGTAAGTGAGTTTGTGTGTGTGTGTGTGGTACCGGCTTGCAAAACATATAAAGCGTATGCGTCCTGTCCCTTCCGGACCATGGGGCCGACGATCAACAAAAGGGGAACGTTGTCGCCAGCTCGTGCAGAGAGCTCTTCGAAAACCGGACCTGCTCAGCCTCAAGAAGCCCTGTGTCGCGTTACAAAGTCAAACCCACTTTCTTGCCTACGCTGTCCGTTGCATTGCGTCCGTCTTCCCTCCTCGAAACCTGGCAGCCCCGGCCCCTCCGTCATAACAGTCCCAACGGGCCGAGCCGTTGAACACTATTCGAACGGATGAACGGTTGACCCAAATTGATTAAAACCGTCCCAACTTTGCGCAAGGCCTTCCATGATGAGAGAACATCCGGCAAGCACGAGCTGCTGCAGAAGCATGAGCAACACGCACACGACAGACGCCCGGTCCTACAACAAGCCGCGAACAAATCACATGGCGCTCAAGTTTTGTGACCACAAGTCGGTTTGTGGTTGTGAGGTTCGGATATCAGCGGGCAAGAGCCTATGCGACCGATGCGCTCAGGGTTTGTGCTGAAGGATTCGGTCTCGAGCGGAGAGGAGGATTGATTGCACACTGGAGGAACAGCCGAGCAGCCAGACGAGACTCGTCATCTTCGTCATCGTCATCGTTCTTTACCGTTCTTCGGCCCTCTGCCCGAGATGCGACATGAACGCAAGAGGCGGTGCTGTGCACCACATCGAGCCATGTTTGTGGCCGGCCGTCTTGATACCTGAATACGAATCTCGGCTGCATTGCAATACCGAGGCAAAGCACAGCTTTACAGTTGCTGCGGTGCAACGACATGGGGGGCAGACTTCCAGATGTCGGCAGTCATCTACAAGCATTGCGCATGCTGGACACTGCCACAAGCATAATCTGTAATAACGGTGGCGGCTTCTTTAGCCGGGAGGGTTTTTTCTCTTCTCTGGGTTTGGTTTTCGTTGGGGGGTTTTCCCCCCTCGTTTGGGGTGCTTTGGGAACCGTCGTTGTGTCTCGCATTTGGCGCAAACGTGTAGAGCTGAAAAGGGAGAAAATGAAATTCGAGTCCTGCGCTACTGTACACCGCATAGATTAATCCATCTGCACATACATGCTGTCAACATGCACCTATCGCTCCCAATCGACACGTCGTAATCGAGCTTATGAGATGATCTCTCCGTTCAGGTACGAAGAAGTCAGTGGGATCTCTGCAGGGATGCAGGTAGCCGGGATCGTGCTGCTGTTGACGCTTGGTTGGCGCACGATTGTCGGAAATCGAGAGGGCGGTGATGAGCTGTTAAGTTGTTTCTGCTGCGCAAAAACGAGCGTGGGACGACATTAGGATCGACCGGGTGTCGCTGAGGATGACATCCCAAAAGAGGTGACAGCATCGGGAGAAGGAAATCTCAAAACAAAACATGAGAAACCGACAGGCGTAACGAGAAGTCGTTAGACGTCCTTGTTCACGAGATCTAAAAAGCGGCCCGTTCCTTTAGTACCTTGCCTTGGGTAGGTAGGATAGGTAGGCAGGTACCTACCTACCTACTTATGAAAACCACATGGGCGAATCAGCGAGGCGAACCTGCCCTTCGAGTCGAATGGGCGTCCAAGGCGGTCGCCATTGGTCCGCCTATCTTGCGGCAAACAACAGCGATTGGCACGCCCTCCTACCTGCCTGGGTCCGGGTTAGACAATGATATCGTGTGTCAAGATAACGAAGGGGCGGCCGTAGGTAGGGAGGAATTCATTTTAAAATGAACCGGGCACCCTCAACTATGTACAGAATTCCGGTATTGTGGTGAAACATTTGTGGATGGAACACCTGTGTGTCGGCTGAATCTTTGCACAAAGATCTTGCTCCGAAACAATCAGTCACCAGCATCAATTACGAAGAGCTCGTCATTCATGAAACTGACCGCATGCCAGTGCCAGTGCCATCGAGGAGCATGAAAAGTGAGATCATTTCGGGGTCGTATCATTCAAAAAACAGAGTACGTGCATCATCTGTCGGGTATGTATGCGGACATCTCCATGTAGGTATAAACTCCTCCAAACCATCCTAAAGCCCAAACAGTAAGTCTATGGCCAGAAATGAAGGCCATCCGGTGACCAAGGCTCTAAGCCGCTTCACACGCGCACCGAGAATAGTAAACCAGAAGAATGAGAAAGAAGGCAAAAACAAATAAAATCTCTCCAATCAGCCTGTCCCCAGAGAATAAACAAGCCACCGGTCGAGAATCGAAATAAGTAAGAGTGACCAGTCAGTTAAATGACGAGCACCATGCCGACTTAGTTGAGGGCGAGGGCGACGAGACCGACGAGGGCGGCCAGGAGGCCGTTCTGAACAAGAATGCCAGAGCCGGCGCTGGAAGGTGCCGAGGGCACAGCGGAGCCTGCGGTGGGAGCAACGGATGAGTCGGCCGATGTCTTGATGGGTAGGGCGGTAGACTTGGTCCAAGGAGCGGAGGCGGTCGGACCGGCAAAGCCAGTCGAGTTGGAAGCCGGGTAGTAGTACGACGAAGAGGACGAGGAGGATGACGAAGAGGACGACGACGTCGTCGAGGTGGAAGTCGTCGAGTTGATGGTCGGGACGATGGTCGAGGTCGGCGTGTACAAGGGGCAAGCGGTGTTGGTCGGGTTGCACTTGGTGATGGTCACTGTCTTGGTCGTGGTCGAGGTCAGAGTCGTCGTGGTCTCATCCGTAGACTGAGCGACGGCGACCGAGGCGGCCAGGAGAGCGAAGACGCTGGTGAAACGCATTTTGACTGGTTTGATTTGAACACGACGTGTTGTGGTTGATATCAGGAGTGATTGATGTTGAGTACCAGTCGACGTGTGACCAAGGTGTTGCGATTGAACCGTGTGCGTGCAGTGCTAGCATGGGCTGTAAAGAATGCAATGTCAAGGGACTGACGAGACTGTCTTGTCGGTATCTGTAAAGATGGATTGAATGAGTGTGGTGTGCAAGAAAAAGCACGAAGACGAAGAGCAGTTGCAAGAGAATGAACGTGGGCACTGGACGCAGTGGTGAGGAGAGGCAACGGTGAGGAGACAGAAGCGAGGGTATTAACTGTGTGGGAAGGGGGCGGGCGAGGTATTTCTCCTTTTTGTTAAATCGGCCGAACAACCACGATGGCCCCCAACAGACTCTTTACTGGACGTGGGCTACCGGACATCATGCCAGCGATGGTAACCTGTTTGTGCCTGTAAGGTCACGTCCCATTAACCCCGTTGGTCGCCTGCGCGGCCAGAGAGGGGTGCGTGTGGGCGGCCAGTGGCCCGTGGGTGGGTGTGCCAGCGAGGACATGGGGCCCAGACCTCCCCCGTCTGCAGTGTGTTCGTACACCAGGGCCCTCACTAAGGTAGCTACGCTTTGCTCGGCCTTGCCTATTGCTTCTTCCTTGTGCGACATGGTATCCGTAGTGTATGTCAACCGTACCGATGCCAGCAATGGGAGAGAAGGGCTGGACTGACCATGGATTGCCATGCTACCGTGCTGATCCAACTGCCAAACTTGAGTGTTGGGAGATGAGAGACGCAGATCCTTGTAGTTGTCCCTGACTCTCTCTGGGTCCCTGAGGATTGGGATACACTAAGAATTGCAAGAGAAATGGTGTCACTATTATGAGGCCTCGCTTGAGGGAGCCTGCCCCTGCTTGGTGCCTATGTGCCATGCTAATCGTCCCGGGACCAGGTCTCGGGCTGAACGAACCAGAAGCAGCTTGGGAGTCTGGGCGAGAAGCGCTATGGAATCGTGTCCAAAATTGGGTATGACGGAGGTATTCCATCGCCGGCGATGCTTAGCTGGTTGGCAATGCGCACCGTAACTGCAAGCACGACGGTGGACCGGTACTGCACTGCACGCGCGGGCTTGTGCTTCGGCGTCTTCGCTGACGGGACCTTGCCCTAGACCTTTTTAGCCCCCCTTGGCCTGCAACGCCCACTGGTTCGTGCCTGGGAGCCCCTGCGGATCGCCTTTCTTATCCCTGCTAGCAGCATGCAGGAACAGCGTGCCCTGCTGCTTGGGAAAACAACTCATTCGAACCTATGGCCAGTCGGAGGGCCGGCCAGAACCTCAAGGTCATTCATTGTAGGCGCCAAAATGAGGTCGATGTCGCGTTGTTTGGTTGCTATGTTGCTTAGTTGGCATCGTGTCCGCAGACCATCATGGTACAGGGCAAGACTTGGATCCTTCCTCCCCGGAACGTGGGCGACGTGGGACATGTGCTTGCCAATCGTTGCCTATCGGACCCAAGGATTTTCATCGTCGTCTCGTTGTTTACATTCCTCGCCCCCTCCCAAGGAGCAGCACGCAGTTCGTTGGCGCTGGAGAAGTCACTTGCTGGCCGCCACCCCCCTCCTCGGCATCCAAGCCATCGCTCCGCCCTCCCGCCACGGCCTCGATGCGGCTTACTATCCGCTGACCGATAGGAAAAGTCTTCTGCCTAGGGGGCGAGGCAGGCCCAGTGACTAGTTCGTCTTGAGTTGCTCGGCCTCTTTATTTCGGGATGATGCGTCAAAAAGGAACGAGCTTTGGACTGTTTTCCAACGGTGCACAACGGCGACAGAGGCACCGTCCGATGTGTCTTTGATTGGTCTCTGCCCGCAATAATACCGTGCATCCTTTAATGGTCACCGTTCGGCCGATTGCTGCGATTCAGGTCCCTTTTCTCTATGCTCGGTCATTTAAAGGTTCCACGGCGTAGCGCCGTAGGCCTAGGTTCTCGAAGATCCTGCCTGCCATAGAAACATAAGCTGGGCTGTTCCTCGCACAGCCAATCCGACATCCTTGCCTTGAGTAACTATAAGCCGCTTCGAGAGGGATTCCCTGTCGATGGCGACTGTCAATCGACACAAGAAATGACCCCAATCATGGGGGACTCCACCGCCATTTCCCGTTTGAAGGGGGATGCGCAATGCCATGGGAGGTGACCAGTGTTTGTAGACCAGGGCCACGGGGATTGCCCGTCCGGCTGATTCGAGCGCGCTTGCAAGCGTGCATGTCCTCTCTTTTACGAGATGAGCCCAAGATACGTTCAAGTGGGCAACGATAAGTTTTGGAGGGTCAAAGGATATGACAATGATGCTCGACAGCGAACGCAACCTCCCAACATGGTTATTATGAAAGCGATCGTAAGGGAAATCGATAGCACTACCCGGCACCGACAATTCGATCCGACAACAACGTCGTTGCAGCCCGATCCAACGTTGTGTGTTTTCGTCCTGCCGTAGCCTGTATCCGTAGCCCGAGCGGTCCCTTGTCGACGCTAGGTTGAAACTCTTCAAAACAACTGCTCGACTTGTTTCTGCCCTGTCGTCACATCGTGCCATTGTCGTTCCCCTCCTCCTCCTCCATGTTTGTTGTAACGGCGGCAGATACCTCTCTGCGACTTGGTGAAATGAGGAGACGGTCCGTAGCAAGGAAACCCTTGTTGCGGTTGCTTAGATGCCATGTCTAGTGTTTGTAATGAAGTGCACAATGGCTTCATTCAAGATGCAAGCTGCTCCAAAATAACTCGACCGACGATACAATCGCCGGGCTGGCAGTAAAGTTTTGGCCACTCGTCGGTGAGTGCTGTTGCTGAGCGAGGTCAATTCGCCACTGTGCTACATCAGGCTCTGCAGTTGTTTGTGACCAGTGATGGGTCTGAGAACAGCACCAATCGGTAATCGGCAAGCAAGCCAACGACAGGGAGAAGGAGAAATTCCAGTCCGACGTTGTGGCACAGACGCAGTTTGGCAGGCAACTGCTTCACCGAGTCGGAGAGGCCGACGACCGGAATCAGCATCTGGTCCAGCTAGGGCCGACCGACCCCTCAGAGGTGGCTGTAGGGCCTCGACGCTGGGGTATTATAGTGATGATGCTCTTACCAAGTTGCGGGATGTGGTTGGTGCAGCAGATCGGCTTGATGTAAGAAGCGGTCAACCTCTTTTGACGGCGAGGTAGTATGCAGGGGGGTTTGAAGAAAACCGGAAAGAAAACCAGAGAGAAAACCAGAGACAGAGACAGAGACACAGAGAGAGAGCATCACCAGGTGGCTGACTTTTAGCGTGCTGTGTCGGCTGTCGCCCCTAAGCGCGAGTTGGCGTGGTTCTTTCCGCGTTGGTATTGGTGTTGGAATTGGGCATTGTTGGTACTGATCGCCCTGTCGCCGATCATCGCGCGTCGCGCTTTCCACTTTTGACCACCTCATCTTGCAGGTTTGCCAGCTCAACTCAGGGGCCACTTACTCCCTTCCAAACAACCGTCCATCAGGTGCTGCTGCGCTGTCTAGCTTCCATCGTCACCACCTCCCTTTTTGGCAGCATCAGCATCGGGACTATTTGGAAAGCACACGGACGGCTTCGCTGGACGAAATTACCCCGCCCCCGCAGTCCTCACTCACTCCTCGATCTCAGGTAAGGCAAAGCTGCTAAGAAGGTCTAACCGCACATATTCGTAGGACGGTGACCTATAGTACCTGAACCTCCCACGACCCTTCGAGTTTCATCTGCGTGGAACCTCGCATCACCCGCCGCCGCTGCCGACGGACTTGCCTGCGAATCGCACCGTATCGGCCTCGTCTGGAACGCAGATACGTGACATCGAAAACCCTCAATCCACGGTACGTAATGCAAGGCTCCATTTTGTACCCTGCATATCCCGCATCATGCCATGTGTCCCCCGTCTGCATCTGCGTCTCCATCTCGATAACTCCATGAATCTTACGCATACTGTACGGATATCCGTAGTGTACAGAGTACTCTTTGCTGACCGCGCCGGCCCCCTTTAGCTTCCCAGTAGCTGTTCCCTTCTTTTCTTTCCCTTCTCACAAGCTCTTCCCTGCAACTCGTCTAACTCCCGCACATCCCCCCGTCTCGAAGAACCCGAACATACAGTCATGGCCCAGTTGACTGCAACCACCTTTTCTACCGATCCAGCCCTCTGGATCTTTACCTCCCTGACCGCTGGATCCTCGCATATCGTCACCGCTACATCTCGTCTTGAAACCATCCTCCGCGCCAACCGCGTACCCTTCAAAGCCATCGACATTGCCACCGATGAGAAAGCCCGCATGCTCTGGGGCCGCCGTGCCGGCAAAGATGCCTCTGGTCGCCTGAGAAAGCTCCCAGGCCTTGTGCAAGAAGGCCTCGTGCTCGGCGTGAGTGAACCCCCTATTTCCTGGCCTCCGTCTGTGTGGGGTTATTTGCTGATAAGGGCGCCCTTTTGTTCAGGACATTACCGAGATCGAAGAATGGAACGAATACGGCGAGCTCAAGCAGCACGTCAAGATCTACTACGACGATTTCACGATCCCCGACATCAACAACAAGCCCAAAGAACCCATCAAGAAGAAAATCGTTAAGAAGGTACCCAAGGGCACATTGTCGGGCAATGCCTCCGCCTCCACCCCCGCCTCCGCATCCGCATCCGGTCCCGCGCCTCCGCCAGCGCCTCCCTTGCCCAAGGCCGAGAGCTCGACTCCTGCTACCGCGAAAGACAAGTCTGTCGAGACACCCAGAGCCTCCACCGACAGCTCCTCCACAATTTCACACCGCTCTATCGCCGACGAGGCAGCCAAGAAGGCTAAGGAACTCCGGCTGCAGTCGCTACGCGATAAGGTCTACGGCAAGAAGGACGAAAAGTCTGCTGAAGACAAGAAGCCTGAGACCGATGCGTCATCTGTGGCTACCGCCAGGTCCGAAAAGAAAGTTGAGGTTGCGGCGGACGCCTCTAAGACACCAGAAACGCCCCGGAAATCTTCCGTGGCCAGTGCCAACAGCGCTTCCTCCATCCAGAGCGTCAAGCCCGCCGGCCTTCAGTCCCCGACCACAGGCTCATGGGGCGTCGTCGCCACAACCACGAACCCCGACACCCTGCGCGAGATCCTGCAGTCGCCGACAACGGCCCGCTGGAAGCCCTCCGACGTTGACAAGCCCGTAACGGTACACATGGGCGCCGCGGTGGCGTCCGCGTCCCAGGAGGAGATTGCAGCGGTCGAGAATGCCGAGACCATCAAGGAGGAGCCCGACAAGGAGAACTCTGACGAGGACGTCTCACAGAAGATTGCCGAGGTCGAGAAGGCGCAGGCCATTAAGGAGGAGCCCGTAAAGGAGGCGGCCGAAGACTCTACTAAGGCCGTCGTGCCGGAGAAACAGACGGCAGCGAAGGAAACCCCAACGACCAGCAAAACCGAGACCGCTACGAAGACGCCACAGCCGGAGGATGACGACGACGATGACGACGACGATAGCGACGACAGCGACGACGGCGACGACGACGTAAGTGAACCCGAGACGAACCCGGACGAGGCTAAGGCGAAGTTGGGATCAGAGGCGAAGGAGGAGGAGACAGAGGCAAAGGCAGCCGAGCCAAAGTCTGACGGAGGGCCCAAGTCTGACGGAGGGCCCAAGCCTGACGGAGAAGCCAAGCCTGCAGGAGAGTCCAAGAATGAAAAGTAGTGATGTTGCGCCGAAGATCAAGGCGAGAAGCTGTTGGGTGCCATGGTGGAGATGATGGAATGTACGTACGCTTGTGATGGAGAAATCGGTATCCCCTCATCACACACACACACACACACACACACACACAGGGCTATTTTACCCGGAATGGGGAGGGGGGGAGGGAGGTTGCCCATTTTCTGTATGGTAATGCGTATTTGCTTCTGGAGACGTCCATCTCTTCACAACTTCCTCCGCCACCTGGAAAAACACTCCACGAAAGAAATTCAATTTTCCAAAAGAAAAAAGGGGAGGGGTGGTTCCCATCTCATATATGCAAGCTGAACGATGCTACTGGGCTCGGTGCCATATCTGCAGTTTTTAGTACAATCCGTCATCGTCGCTCGCCGTCCCGTCCTGAAACCCGGCGATGGCCTTGCCCTTACCCTTGCCCTTGCCATTCGTCACCGCAACCTCACTCTCGGACCCGTACTCGTCGTCACTGTCCAACGCCAAGGCTTTGCCCTTCCCCTTGGACGATGAGGAGACAGCCTTGCCTTTGCCCTTGGAACTACCCCTCGACATGGCCGATGACCCAGACACGGCCCTGAGGCCCGCCGCCGCGGGGCGTTGCTGCTGCTGTTGCTGCTGTTGCTTGTCCTTATCGGGCGACCCCTCGAAGCTAGCCCTCACACTCTCGTAATGTGCTAGCTCGCCGGCGCTCACACTCGGCACGAGCTCCTCATGCGCCCTCATGAAGTCATCCTCGGTGACCATGACGGCGATGTCATCAGGCGTGGCGTGGTGGTCGAAGAAGTAGGCCGTCGACATGGGTAGGCGCGACGGGTCGCGGTCCGCGTTGAAGTCGCGGATCTTGGCGTCGACGGCTGCCGCCTGCCGCGTGACGGCCTTGAGCATCGCATCGCTGCAGAGGGCGTAGAAGTCGGCGCCCGTGTAAGTGAAGGGGAGCCGCTGTGCCACCGACTGCAGTGAGACGGAGGGGTGGAGGGTGAACCTGGGGGGGTTGGAAGTGTTAGTGTGCGCACTCGTACGAAAGTCAAGGTTTCAGTCATGCATGAAAAACCTACTTTCTGGTAAGGGCCTCCAGGATCGTGAGTTGCTTGTCATGGGTGTCGGAAACGCCGAGGTAGAGCATCTTGTCGAAGCGGCCGGGACGGAGCAGTGCGGGGTCGAGCAGATCCGGCCGATTCGTAGCGCCGATGACGAAGACGCCGCCGCTCGTGTCGTCGCCGCCCGACATGCCGTCGAGCTCGGCGAGCAGCTGCGAGACGATGCGGTCCATGACGCCGCCGCTGTCTCCCTGGTTTCCGCGCTTAGGGGCGACAGAGTCCAGTTCGTCGAAAAAAACGACGCAAGGGCGGGCGTCGCGGGCGCGTTGGAAGACGCGTCTGACGTTGGCTTCCGACTCTCCAATGTACATGTTGAGTAGCTCGGGGCCCTTAACGCTGAAGAAGTTGAGGCTGTACTCCGTCGCGATCGCCTTTGCCAACAGGGTCTTCCCGGTTCCGGGGGGCCCGTAGAAGAGTATACCGGACCTCTTCTTCATGCCCTTGGCGAAGAGCTCGGGTCTCTCGAGGGGCAGCTGAATGGTTTCCGTCACGGCATCCTTGACGTTGTTCAGGCCACCCACGTCGTCCCATGTGACATTCGGAATCTTGGGGGCTCCGATGGCGCCCGCAAAGTTCTTGCGTGCAGCTTCCACAGCGACCTCGAAGTCGCCCTTGGTGACGCACCGAGCCATCGGTCCACCGGCCACTTGAAGATCGCGCACCGTGACGGCCTGGCCGGCGGCTTCTGCTTTTGACGAGATTTGCTCCAGCCGCAGTCGTTGTGCGATGAGCGCTCTGTCAACCACATCCACAAGGTCACCCGCCACCAACGCAGCAGTCTTGAGAGCCACGCCGTTGAGGTCTACTTCAGGGTCGAGGTTGATACCGCGATCCTCAACAATAGCCCTCAGTATGCCTTCGCGCTCGGCTTCGTCCGGTGCGCCCATCTCGAGCTCGTGGCTAAAGAGACCACGAACCCCATCTGGGACCTTGTCAACGTCACTGGTGGTGGCGATCAACACCCTCGTATCCTGCAAAACCTCCTTCAAGGTCGACACCATACGATCGGCTGTCAATGCCTCGACATGCTTGATCAGCAGGGCCGTGGTTTCCGGGCCGCAGCTCATCGCCCTTTCGGCCCTGGTCCGCAGAAGGCCTTCTGTCTTGACGTCGCTGCCGCTGGTCCCTGCCTCACTGAGGATGTCGTATGCGTCAATAGCGTATGTGTGCAGGCCAATATCGGCGCAAGCTTCCGACGCGACAGTTGCTTTGCCTATATTGCGGTGCGTGGCGGTAACAAGAACGGCAACTGGCGGCATCTTCAGATGTACTGCTCTGGGACTCGTGGCAGCGGCAAGCAATTCACGCAGCCGTCTTCTGAGAGGTGAGATGTAACGTTGATCCTGGTCAGGGAGCGTCAGCGCCGAGGCGCTTGGTGCTTTTGTGGGCATCTTCTTGACCCCGAGATAATAAGGCCAGGTATTGCACTTGGTGGCAGGTATGCGGTTTGTGGCGAAGCCAGAGCCGTGCATCGCGACGGATGAGCTGTCGATGCATGCGACCCTAGCCCACAGCTCTTCGGACTGGTCATTGTCGGCATCGGATTTTGAAATCTGAATGTGGCCGACCTTGAACCAGGCCACTTGATCAAACCGTGACGACCCTTCTTTCGAGAGGGCCATCACATCATCCACCTCGGACCCGTTGCTGCCACTGGGCTGCTCTTGGAGTGCTTTACCCAGTTGTGTGTCGATGGGTACGGCAATGAGATCCCCTGTCCGTACAAGCCGGATCTTCTGGGCAAAGTAACGCTTCAGACCACCAAGGACCGCCGACTGGTAAGCTCGTTCCGCGGTCACCGGTGACCGAACGTGCTGAATAGTGATGTCGCGGGCGTACGGAGGGCGCGAAGCGCTCGTAAATTTAGGAAGGGTCCCCTTTCCTTGATACGTTCCACGTTTGATGGGGGATAGTCGGAGATACGACGGTTCGTCGAGATTGGCCAACAAGATTGGAGAAATATAGGCTGCTGGACTGGATGGCTTCTGGAGTTGGGAGTCAAAGAACGACAGCCTGCGCTCGCCGTGCTTTGTGTTTGGTATCCGCGTGACTGGGCGCTGAGAGTATCCCTCGGGAAGACCATAGACCCTCACGGGGCGCCAAGTAGATTCCACCGGTTCCAGCGACGTGAAGCTTCCGAGTCCGAAGGCGCCAAAGCCGTTGGCGGGGGGCTCCTCGGCAGCCTCAATGCGTACCCAGTCTCCCGAGAAGCAACCGATCTTGGATAGGGACGCAATGTCTACGAAAACTCTAGCTTCGTCGTCGTCCTCGGGCGCTGGCTTCGGGTGAAGGAGGTCCACGGGTACGGTTCGAATCAGCCCCTGAGCTCGAAATAGCCGGCCCCGGGGCCGGTCTGGGCGAGCGGTAGTTGCAGTGTAGTTGGAAAATACAGAGGCGGGGGTTGCAACCCCGTTAGTTTTCCTCCCCCTTCCAATCGTCATAGGGGTTCCTGGTTGCATCGTAGACACACCACTCGCAGCAGTCGTAGGCAGTGTCGGCGCCTGCAGGGAGATCATGTCATCCATGGAGTCGTCGGAGAGATCGTCGTCTTGGTCAATGCCAGAAAGCTCTGACTCCTCCGTCTCAGTCACAGAGTCTATCTCGGTATTCGCAGCATCCGTCTTGTACCTATCCTCTGCAGCCGAGAAGAACTGATCGTTGGCGGTATCGTCCTCCTCGTCTTCAGGAACGCCGTTCAGGCTCCGGTTCGGAGGGATTGGAGGAGCGGTATGGCCGCGCTTCGCGTGTACCCGCCCTCGCATCAAGACGATCTTTGTATTCTCGGAAAGAATGCCCTGGCTTACGGGCTCGCACAGCATGATCTTTCCAGGGTTTGGCGGGATGTGAGTGACTGGGTGCGGGGGTAACGGGAGAGGGAAGAGGTCGCCCGAGTGAAGGACCTTCAGGCTGCCCAGAGCCACGCGCAAAGAGGAGATGAGGCAAGCTTCAGAGGTTTCTGGAGCGGCGTGGCCTTTGCCGTTGGCGTTGCTCGGATGGTCGCGGTAGAAGGTACCCTCGCCTTGTTCCAAACGCTTCGTCAATTCGCTCTCGAGGCTCACGTATACTGTGTCTAGCGACAACGCAACGACGTCTAGTATATGGATTTCGATGCCGCTGCGGCTATTGCTCGAGAGCTTTGACGGCGCAACCTGCTGGAGAATGGTAGCAAAGTTTTGTAAGGACAAGGACGAGGGCGAAAATTGAACGGTCGAGTGTTTGAGCGCCGTGGACTTGACTACAGGCACCACCGTCCAAGCGGTTTCGGTCGAGGACGGGGTCGGCTCCCAAGGGGCGATTGCGACATGGTGAACGTCATCGGAGCCATCTTCACGTGAGGGTGCTATGCGACAATGGGATCAGTAACTTGGTGAGAACATCCCTGGCGGATGGAGGCGCATTCTTACCATCACGGAGGTGGGGGAAAAGGTCTATAAATAAGTCCTCGGACACAATGCCCACGTCGCCTCTAACATCATGGTCGTCCAGAACCAGCCTTGCTGTGATCGCGGGCTTGTCTTGACGACGTCTCCGCGACCTCCTCTTCCTCCTCGCTGGCGATGGCGGCGCAAGCTCTGAGGTAGTCATGGTATCGTTGGGCAAGCGGACCGGTTTAAAAGAAGCGGAGCGTGGCGCGCTTCAAACGTGCATCGCAGGGTGATCGGCGCAAAGATCCGAGATCGTGGAGTGAAGGGATGAACGGGCGTTAGAGCGGGTGCGAGCAATTGGGTTGGGATTCGGAAGAGGTCAGCCGGTGTATGTTGACGAGCCAATGTCGCGAAGTCCGCGTTGAGGAGCTAAGCTATGGAGGTACGGATATGGTCGGTATGGTCCCTGGGCCGGGCTGGGGTCGGGGCCGTGTCGAGCTTCGGCTTGGAGAAGGTGTTAGGCCTCGGCATTGGACTATTGCCAGCTGCAGCCGGCACAGCACAGCGACCCCCAACCACCTGGGCACCTGGGGTCCCCGATGCGGCGACGCAGACAGCTGAGGGAGGTGCAGGTTCTGGTCAAAAAGCCCGAGCGGGTGAGCTTATGACTAAGCACATGTGCTGTTTGGTACCAACCCCGAATAACGCCCGATGCCAGGTCCGATTGCGCTCTGGAAGCCTATGTCTTTTTTTCAGACTATTGGTCTTCCCCTTCGACACATGTGACTTGATACAGGATCTTTTGCGATACAACCATCTCATCGTCTTGGTTCGGCTGGTTCCAAAAAAACATACGATGTTCGTATTATAACGGAAACCGAACTCTCGCACCAAGTATGGAGCTAAAGAGTCACAGGTAGTAGTACTGTGTGTTTACATACAAGCTATCTTACTGCGTTGACAACGCGAGAATGGGACATGGTGCTCATGTTCGGTCATTTACTGCCGGAGGGGGTTAAGGTAACTAATTCTAACTGCTGGATCTGGTTCGGTTCCGCGCTAATAAATTCAGCGTTCTTGAATATGAAACAAGAGTCATCGGCAAGAGACCAAAAACCAGTATGGTTGTAGTGTTTATTAGTTTGTCAATTTACCCTCTATCGTCACACTATCTACATCCTCAAGCCACATTCACGAGCTGATGCGATCCTTTGTAAATGTGTTGGTCCCTAGGTGATCAATTAATTGGCCACTGGCGACTTTCCGTAACATATGCCGGTCGACGACGAAGGAGAAAACTCTCCGTGTCGGCATCGGCACCACCCTGGAAATTACCTTGGCCAGCTCCGAGCAAGCAACACACAATGGTGTTTGTTTCGTCGTTCTAAGACAAGTGCGGCGGCCAAGGATGACGACGCAGCGCCAGACGCGCAGGAGCACAGTATCTAGACGGGCCCTTACAACTTCTAATACAAGCAAATGGAGACAGAAGAGGTACCCAACCGTAGCACACAAGCTCTTGGCCAGTGTTCGCAATGTGGCTACCACAAAGCCTGCTGTCATCTTGCCAAACTGCGCCTCTTGCTCGGAAGCAAAGTCCAACCATACTCACACTAGATGACGACCCATGGGCGTGGGAACTTGTCTCGATGAACGTAATTTGTCGAGGAAGCAGAATCGAATTGAGGGCACAGAAAGGGAGGACTCCGCTTCTTCTATGCCGTCACAGCTGGGTTGCCCTGGGGTAGTTGGCACCACCGTGTTTAAGTCCTTGCCACTATTTTCGGATAAAATTATGAATATTGTTGGGCAAAGTTCATTACAGCCGCAGTAAATAAACTGGCTATATGATTGGCAGACGAGGCGCGATACACCCATCCTCCAATGATGCAGTACGTATTATGGCTCGTACCTAGTAGTGTGTATCTGTATTTTGTGTACGGCAACAAATGCTTCACGATGACCGTTGGATGCCCGCTTTGGTGATGCTGTCAGCATGGATACATCCACTTCAATTCCATGATGCTTGTTTTCCAAGACAGAAGGCGGGATCGTCACATGCTTTTCCCGCTCACAGAACCGCAGGGGTCCAATCATCACCTTCCATTGAGCAAATGCTCCGAGTAACAACACAGCAATGACGCAAGCGGGGCTCCTCCCTGCTCAAGCCACACCCTCAGCACCCATCCTGTACCTACAAATACCAACTCACGGACACACTAGTGTCTCTGGCCCGACAATTGTGAGACCGTAGCCGGCGACGTTTGGCCCGTTCTTCAGCGCCTCTAGGTCTGGACAACCGCCAGCCGCAAATGACAGGGAGGCAAGCAGGCGGACATTGGCTACTGGGGGGGAGGCCTAGCAAAGTCTCCCACAGGCGGCGGCTGGACCTCGTGGGCGTAGACAATAACTGCATTCTTCGCATTTCGGATGGGATGAGCTGCTCCGATCTGGTGTGACGTTGACAGGGTCGAGACCGCTGCCATCGGCCCGCATTTGACCAACCTCATCATCATCATCGTCGTCGTCGTCAGACCAGGGGTTCACGACTGGCTGCAATATTCGCATTGGCCAGCATGATTTTCCTGTTATCTTTGTTTGCCCCCCCTCCCGCCGCGAATACTGTACTTGGCTTGCCTCTCCCTTGTTATTTTACCAGCCAACCGAACCGTTCTGGCTGCTCTCCCGCACTCCGCCTAGTGATGTTAGTGTGTTTATGCCTATGATTACACCCCTAATTTACCCTCTCACCCCTCTCCCCCCTACTTCTGGATCTGCGCTCTACTTTCTTGGACCGCATCGACTGCCCCCCTATGGTGCCTGTCGATTTGACATGCAACTTTCCACTTCAATTGCCTTCTTCCCATCTTCGTCTCGCATGCTCTTGTTGTCGCGCGGAAGAAAGCAACCACGCCTCCCCTTTTCAGCCGCCGAGTCCTAGCGAACGTCGACACTTCGCGACTCTTGCGACGCTTGAGAGCCTCCTTCGCGGCTGCCAACACTTCCCGACGAAATGGGTACCCTTTCCCAGTCTCCGGTTCGCCACCGAGACCGATTACACGACAAGGGCGTCGCACACACCGCCATCGAGTTTGCCCAGCAAGCCGAGAAGTTGTCGCTCCAGAGCCACCAGAACAACGATTCCGAGGTCGCCGTCGAAGCTCGATTCGTTACACCCCAAGACCCTATCATCATCACATCGGAGGGCAACAGGCTTCCAGGTGTGCCGCTCGTCGAGGCGCACAAATTGAACGTGCTCAAGGAAGAACTTCAAGATGGTCCTGCGGTAGTCAAGATCAAGCAAGGGAGCGACACTGAAGAAGAGATCGATACCGGAAAAGAAGCCTCGAATGGACAGGAAAGAATCATCTCGCTACCCACAGACACGAACGGAAAATCGATGCAGAAATCGGAAGAAGGCTCCCTTCGTCGCCAAACGCCGCCGTCACACACCAACCCCCTATTCCCCCCCCTGCCCCTTTACGGGCCACCATCATTACTTCGCGACTTGCATTGTATGGTGTTCCGCATCTCGGCCTTCTTCTTGAGTTTGGCTTTTCTTGGGGTCATTGTTCTCGGTGCACTCTTCACAAGCATACCACCACTGTGTCGCCGTATCTTCTACCGCTTGACTCTGCAGAACCCAGACAAGAAGAGGCCGTTCTTCGAAGAGGAAGCGCGCAGGGCCAAAGTGCGCGAGGAGGAGAACAGGAAATGGAAGCGTAGCAACAGCCTGGACAAAGACAGGGAGATCGCTGATGAATTCGTCCCTACGGAAGGCGGGCCCGATCCGATAGTCTGCGACGTTGGATACTACGCTCGTCGCGTCGGCCTCGATGTAGAAGAGTTACAAGTTCAGACCGAAGACGGATTCATCATCGACCTGTGGCATGTATACGACCCCGAAGAATACACAAGAATGAGCGAGGACGACAGATCAGACAGGGGGCCCCAAATCTTCACCCCTTCCAAGAGGAAGCTCAAAGACCCCAGCCAGAAGCGCAAGTTTCCCGTTCTGCTTATACATGGGCTTCTCCAGAGCTCGGGCGCCTACTGCACGAACGACGAGGATTCGCTGGCATTTTACCTCTGTAAGTCCGGGTACGACGTCTGGCTTGGCAACAACCGCTGCGGCTTTAAGCCCAAACACGCCTCGCTGGAGTACACCGACCCGCGAATGTGGTGCTGGAACATTCGCCAGATGGGTGTGTTTGACCTGCCGGCGCTGACCTCGCGTGTCCTCTACGAAACTGGCTTCGGAAAGATCGGTTTGATCTGCCACTCGCAGGGCACCACCCAGACACTCGTCGCACTGGCAAAGGAGCAACGGCCAGACCTGGGCGAGAAGCTGACGGTTTTCTGCGCTCTGGCGCCGGCTGCCTACGCCGGGCCCCTAATCGGGAAGATGTACTTCAAGTTCATGAGGATCATCACGCCGGGCATGTTCCGTTTAATGTTCGGCATCCACGCTTTCATCCCCTTCATGATGCAGGTGCACCAGCTTCTTCACCCCAAGGTCTACGGGTGGCTCGGGTACAAAGTCTTCTCCTTCCTGTTCGACTGGACGGACACGAGGTGGGATCGCGGCCTAAGAGACCGCATGTTCCAATTCGCACCTGTGTACGTCAGCGCCGAATCCATGCGCTGGTGGCTCGGAAGAGAGTGCTTTGCGAGACACAAATGCATCCTCTCCACCAAAGAGGACGTCCGCGCCGAGGAGAAGGAGGACCATGTCAATGGAAACGACTGCCACACTCTCCGGGCCGACGACGCCGACGGCCTGATGAGTCAGAGGACCTTGGACGAGTATACCCGTAGACCCAAGGGGTCGACCGCATGGTATAACGAACAAGCGCCACCCTTTGCCCTCTGGGTCGCCGGGAACGACGACCTCGTCGACGGCAAGAAACTCCTTCGGAGGTTCGAGCGAGGCCGCGAGCCGCACGTCAACGTGGTGCACAGTAAGGTTATTCCTGAGTACGAGCATCTTGACGTCATCTGGGCCATGGACGCCCCCGAACAGGTGTTCAAGGAGGTCCGCGAGGTGCTCTGGAAGACCTGCGACGCAAGAGACGAGTGTCGCGTGCCCAAAGGATGTGAGGACGTCAAGCGGTGGACGCCACCGAACAGGGTAGCGAACGGAGAGTCGGAGGAGAGCCAGTCCAGCAGCGACGATGCCGAGTAGGGGCCGGGCACGACATTGTGGCGACGGATGATGGGTATAGTCATGCCGGATAGAATAAGTGCGCGGGGTTTGTATATACCATGGGCGGCAGATACACGTTGGGTTCCCAGTATCGCGTAGGAGTCGGGGCGTCGGGCACTGGGTTGCACATCGAGTATAGCATACATATGAGTAATGGTAATGACCGGGCATAGACGCGGGCGAGAGTTTCGAAGAGGTGGATACACAAAGCTAGATGCGATACATAAATAGTTGAGAACTTGCCTTGTTTGGCTATGCGGATGAATAACGTATTCGCCTACGTCAGCCCAATCAGGCGGATGGACGGCTACATGCGTGGTGCTCTTGCTCAAGCCACGGACATTCTTCTTCTTCTTCTTCTCCTGGCCTGGAAGAGCTCATGGCCATACCTGACGGCGGCCAGCACCAGGGCAAAGGCCAGGATACCGATGTTGGAATCAAATGCTCTGCGGTAGCGAGGCTTGTCGTCTTCCTGGAAGAGCTGCGCGCCATAGATGGCCGCGATGTTCGCGCTCATGATGATCCTGGCCGGTCTGCTCAGCGGGCTATCCAAACGAAACGTTACAGCACACACTACTTACATTGCCATGGCTAAGGACCTCTCCTCGGAATCGTTACAAGTCAGGGACATCCACGTGATGTTGAGGGGATGGGGGAAAGAAGCGAAGATCTGCGTCCAGACTACGCCGAAGTATCGGACGCCACGGTTGTTGATCTCGGTGAAGATTCGGTTGAGAATGTAGCCGAACATATGCATGCCAATCGCGACGATGGTGGTCTCTCCCCGTTTGTTACTTGAGGTTAACCGTTAGTCGGAGTCCCTTTTCCCGCACCGGACAGCTCCCGCAGACTTACAAGCGATCCGACACCCAGCTGAAGGCAAACGACATGGGGACTTGGAGAAACAAGCCCACGGCGGCGAGCGCGTTGCTCGTCAGCGACGGGAAACCGAAGCTCCTGATGATGGTCGGGCCGTACGTGTCAAATCCCCGGAAGGGCCCGTTGTTTCCGAGCGTGATGAAAATGTGCACCCAGATCCGCCAATTAGAGAACTGCAACGACCTTGTCAGTATAGACACTCCCCTCTCAAACGCGTTTTTGACCGCGGGCTCGACTCACCGCCTTCTTGAACGAAGCGAGGCCGATGTGCTGCCTCTTTCTCTCCTTGTTGGGGTCGTCGAGCATCACACGCCTCTGCAGGATATGGAGCTCTCTCGCGGTAAAGATGCTACGCTGCGGGACGAACCAGCTGTGAGGGTTGTGGAATGCGTCCGGGAGACAGAAGCCTAGGACCATGCCGCTGGCCATGGTGAAAGCCCCCATGATGACGAACAACCAGAACCATCCTGGGTAGCCCGCGACGCCCTTCATGTGCAGAATGCCGTAGGCTATCAGCTTGGCCGACGCCTGGCCCAGTTGGTTGCCGAAGAAGAACACCATGACCCGCTTTGCCGTCTCCTTGCGGGTGTACCACGTCGAGAGCGTCCAGAGCCCTCCCGGAATGTATCCGGACTCCGTGACGCCGAGGAGGAATCGCGTCGCCAGGAAGCTCGCGTAGTTCTTCTGGAACGCTTGGAACGTGCTGACGGAACCGAACAGGAAGAGCTGGAGGGTCAGCCACTTGCCGGGGCCGACCTGGTAAAGGATCATGTTGGAAGGGATCTCGAAGAGCACAATTCCCAACGACAGCAACTGCTGGCCGACGTTGAATTGGAACTGCGATATTCCCACGTCCTCCATGAACGTGTCTGTGATGGCGTTTGCGATGTTTCCCCGGTCAAGTTCTGCGCCCATCTGTCAGTCTCATAGCCTGGGGAGCTTGGGGGCGGGGTTGCTTGAAAGAGCACTTACGCAGGCAGAAGAAGCCGAGTGTGAGGAGTGGCATGATGATGAGGTCCAACCTGGGGTGTTACGGTTTGTTAGAAGCCTCTTTGTGTGTGATTAAAGTAGTTTCGACTTTTTTTTTTTTCTTTTTTCGATAACTCACTTCCATTTCGCCTTCCTTTCCTCTTCTGGCGTCCAGTCAATTTCAGGAACGTCAACCTTGAAATTGTCGTCTCGGGTGACGGTTGCATGATGCTCAGGTGCCGCAGTATCTTTGGAGGCCATGGTTTCTGTCAGACGAGAAGACGAATCCCGCATTAGCTCAGTTGGGTGATGTACGACTGGCTGGACGGGATCATTGAGTAACTTCGTAATAGAAGCTCATCAACACGTCGTGGTCGAAGTTTGTGAACAGCGGATACCGTTGGCATGGAATTAATGTGGCCAGCTACAAGACATACGCAAGCCAAGAAACCGACCCGTTGTCTCTGGAAGTAAAATCTCGTCTTTAGGGATATTCCAGACATCTTCCCTTTCTGGCCCTTCCCGGACTGAGCAACAGGCGGTTGAGGACAAGAGAATTGCGTGATTTTGTGCGGGTCAGGAAGAGTCGGACTGAATCCGACAAGGCCTGACTACCATATGTAGGCTTCGCGTTACTATCACACCTTTTCGGGATCGGCACTTGGTGATGTGGGCGGAAACGCTTGACTCAGACGGGGGGTCGATATCTGCTTCCACTTCCTAGGATACAGAGCTCGTGACTGCACAGGGACAGCCCTACGCCCTGTCTGCACTCATCCGAATCAACAATCATCATAGGAGCCAAATTAGACGACACACTGTAGAATCTTGCAAGCTCTGCTCCCACGCAGATTCTAAGCAAGCTCGAGTTTGTTTGTGTACGATCGTAACGGGACGGTGGGTTCAGATCCAGTGTCTTATTCCCGCAAGAATATGCTTAATTCTGATTGACAGGATCACGCCATCCTCTCGGTGGATTTGATCATCAGAAAGATACAGTGCCATTGAGGCCCGACGTCGGTAGACTTCCGGCTGTGGGGAAGGCCATTCGACTCCGGCCGAGCGATTGACAAGTATTTGGAGAATGAAGGAGTAGAAAAGTAGGACCCCGAAAGTCACATACCAACTACGTACACCTCTGATCGATTCCTACTCTACACCACCTGCGCATCCGGCCTCGCCGCTATCAAATAAGAATGAAGACGCTCTCCGATGACGAGCTCCGAGGCCTGGCGGGCCAGTACTTTGCCCCCAAGGGCCTGTATCAGTACACCAAGAGCCTGCCATTCCTCGGAGACCTGAAGTGCGATACCTCAACGCTCGTGGCAGGCCAGTGGACCGAAATCATCACCGAGTATACAATTGGTGCCAGCGGGCTCGCCGACGGGGCTTGGATCAAGGGCACATTCAAGTTCTACTCTGACTGGGCCCTGTTCCAGACCTCGGATCCCAGGCAGGACAACTATGTCTCGGCAGAGTACATACCCGGCCCGCTGCACGATGGCCAGACGCCGGCGACGGTGCAGTCGCTGGCCGTTCGTTTCGACCAGAAGGGTCACGAGAGACCCTTCCAAAAGGCCATCATCATCGACATCGTCGACGGTTACATGAACCCTGGCGACAGGATCACCGTCCGCATCGGCGACAGGCGTTGGGGCTCGCGAGGCACACGCGTGCAGACCTTTGTCGAGGACGAATTCTTGATGAGATGGTACATTGACCCTGTGGGAACATCTCGGTTTGCGCCGATCAAGCCAGACATCGCCTTCTCCATCAGACCCGGACCCGTTGCTCGGGTCAAGGCCATCACGCCTCGCCTCGTCAGAGCCGATGTGGCGTTTCCCATCCATATCCATACGGAAGATGTATGGGGCAACGCGACGGCCGATGTTGACGGGCTGGAGAGTCGAGTGACCGTCAAAAAGGAAGATTCTTCTGATGCAGTGTGGGAGCGACGTCTGCCCTTCCCTAGCCAAGGCTGGACCGTCGCCAACGATGCCGTGACTCTGGATTCGGACGGGGACTACATGTTGTCAGTGACGATATTCAATCACGAAGGTTTCGTCATTGAAACACAAGAGTACATCTCGGTCGAATCGTCGATTCCCATCCCTCGGCCACTGTACGCAGACCTCCACGTCCACTCAGACGACACCGTCGGCACCAACTCGACAACGTACAACTTTTCATACGCACAGCAGATTGCCGGTCTCGACGTTGTGGGGTACACAGCCAACGATTTCAACATCACCAAGGAGCGCTGGGAGAAGACGCTTGAGATTATCAAGAGGGTCAACTCCCAGGGCGAGTTCGTCGTGTTCCCCGGCACGGAATGGTGCGGGAACTCGGCGGCGGGCGGGGACCACAATGTTGTCTTCCTGGACGACCCGGACACGAGCCGTCCCGAGTTCCCCTTTGACAAGAACGGCAACGTGGCGCGGAGTTTCGAGTGGAACGAAGATGGCCCGGCCGAGCTCTTGCCGGGCGCCTGGCCCCTTGACGAAGTGTACGCCACCTACGCCCACTCGCCAGAAGCGCACCTCCTCATCCCCCACGTCGGCGGCCGGAGGTGTAACCTAGCCTGGCACCACCCTCAACTGGAGCGTCTGCTCGAGATCGGCAGCGCGTGGGGCCTGTTCGAGTGGCTCCTCCGCGACGCCGTGACCCGCGGATGGGAGCTAGGGGTTTCGGCCAACTCGGACGAGCATCGGGGCCGGTGCGGCGGAGGGGTGCCGGGTACGGCTGTTTTCGGCACGAAGGGCGGGTTGACCGGCGTGCTGGCCGATAGGTTGGAACGCGGCGAGATCGCGAAGGCGCTCCGCGGGCGTAGGACGTTTGCCACAACAGGAGAGCGACTCGTGGGCCTGGTCAGCACAGGCAATGGCGAGCTTCAGGGTGACGACGTGACTGTGAAATTAGGCGAGTCTGTGGCGCTCACATATCGCTTCTATGGTTCGGGCGGCTTCTCATCGGTCGAAGCTTGGGACGCCAGTGGACGAATCTTCCATCGCGACCTCCAACAGGAGGCATCAGAACACGCGGATGGGTCGACACCGAGAAAGATCCGTGTTAAATGGGGCGGCGCGCGCGTCTATGACAGATACCGTGAGGCAGTCTGGCAAGGCTCGATCCTCGTTCCCGGCGCCGTCGTCACACATGTGCAATCGTTTGGAGGCGTGTCCGACAACGGCGAGGACGTTGTGAAGCGGGTGTCCGATTCGCAGGTCATCTTTGACACACGCACAAGCGGCGACTTTGATGGCGTTGACATTTTCCTGGCCGAAAACTCTGGCGTACCTTCCACGATCAGAGTGTCGGGACACTTGGGCGGATATGTCAAAGTCGGCGACGTTCTCAAGGGCAATCCACACAAGTCCCAGCCGCAGTTCGACCTGGTTGTAAGCAAGGAAGAAGCCGTAAGGCCGGGTGGAAGAAAAGAGGACATCCGCGGTGGCGCAGAGCTCTTCGTCTCCGTCGAGACCTTGCTGGATGTGCCGCTGCCCAGGAGAGTTGAAGGTAGATTTCCGGTGACCGGTGGCTCTCCTTCCACCGGCCACAGCCGAGCTGTTTACTTTGTTGGAAGGGAGCACTCGGGCGGCAAGGTCATCACCAGCCCCATGTTCATTAGGAACAAGGCGGAGTAGCTTCGGAGAAAAACAGAGAGCCGGTGGGTGCTTTTCGAAGCATAGATCAAAGCTTAATATAGAACACCGCAGCGACTGTGTTGACGCAAGATTAACTCGGTTCTTCCATCATGCTATACCTGACACATCATGACGTTAGCCTATGTAGCAATTCAGCCACCGGAGACATCTCAAGACGATACTCAACTCAGTCACGGCAATTCCGACTTTGAGTCGGCCGAAGGTAGCTTAATCGAGCCCTCGCGACCCACCTGGATAGTTGTCGAGTTGTCCAGACTGAGGTTCTCCCCCTCCCCAAAACCCTGCAAACGCGCTGGTCCTTGGAGTCTCCATAACCACGCATCCCCTGACTTAGCCCAAAAGAGACA
The DNA here is from genome assembly GCF_034447905.1 of Colletotrichum destructivum. Taxonomy (NCBI): domain Eukaryota; kingdom Fungi; phylum Ascomycota; class Sordariomycetes; order Glomerellales; family Glomerellaceae; genus Colletotrichum; species Colletotrichum destructivum. Next base: position 3,258,510 of record NC_085897.1, on the reverse strand, counting down.
ATTCTCATCCCCGCAGTTGCGCAGAGAATCTCTCTCGTACTACATAAATGAGCAGAATGTGTCCACTTGCATCCACCTCCCCATCTTCGGATGCGGGCGTCTAATCTCACAACCGGCCCTCTGGCGCAACGGTAGCGCGTTCGACTCCAGTTCTGGAATGTCATCGAAAGGTTATCCGTTCAAATCGGGTGGGGGTCATTTTTTTTCATTTTGAAGCCATCACGAACACTTCTTTTGGTGTATGACGCAGGGTGGTTGGTTGGTGGGTGGATGGAGGGGCGATGTTGATTGAGTTCGCTCAGACATGGTGAGACTCTGCGCCCACCGTAAGTAAGCCAGGTACTCCTTCTAGTCCCGTGTCAATCAACTCTTTATATAGGCCTTTTCCTAATGAAACCATGTCGGGGCAACAGGTTGGAAGTTCCGGAGACTCTTTTAGGTGCATTTCTTGTGCGATTTTGTCGGTTTCCAGCATTGGTGATATGGGTGTTGGATGAGAGTTGAGATGGGAGTGGATGAGAATTGGTAGTAAGAGTATGCGGGTCTGTGCGCTAGCAAATAAACTTCCCAGGAGTGGAAAGAGCAAAGCAAAGGCGGAACAAGGTCAAGCGCTCGCAGTTGTTGTACCATCATCTATAGACCGCTCAGCTGCCTCCTCCTTTTCTGTTCTTTTGGAAACGGAACCGTGGTCACCGTCGTGGCCAAACGAAATGTCGGAAACATAACCAGGGAGAGCATCTCGATGAACCAATATGGATTCAGTCTGAGGAAGAATCGAATGTGATGATCTACGCCACCTGTGACTGCGCCAATTGTGGTTCCATGTCCTTCTGGGACCACCTTCCTTGCATCGAGCGTCTCGATGGAAGGCGAGATTGCTGTAGACATGGAATATGTTCTGGCTCAAAGACAATGCCACCGTTCGTTACCCGTGTGTGCCTCATATAGCAGACGCCAATGGCCCAAAAGAACTCACTTACTACTTACTTATGGGCATTTATCGATGGTGGCTGGCTGGTTCGCAGGAAACGTCACATTCCAAGATTTGTCTGTGTCTGGAGGCAGGAAGACACTGTTGCACGTCCTGAACTACGCAAATATTACCGGCAGCAAGACATGAACAATGACAAACAGCGTCAACATGTAACGAGGCATGTCCCAAGCCATGTTGTCAAGCTCTCCGCCATTGCTTCAACGGCTGGCACGCCCAGTTCTAGACAAGCACTCCCTTTCTTCATGCTGTGTGGCCCGTAGCCGAAACGAAAAATCAGACAAACACGTAATCCCGAGATCCGCTGGGCTGAATGAATCTTTGTATCCGTCATCGTCTTTTCCATAAAAGCTTCGTGGACAAGTTGGTTTTCTGCACTTTATGGACATCATTATAGAGCCGCAATTCTCTCTAAATTGATATGTCCAAGGGTGTTTCTGATACCCATGTCCACATTTACCATACCATGCTTCGACCGACTTATGGTCGAGGTCACTCGAGTTAAGTAGAGCACAAGACGACGAAGCCATGTCACATTACCTTCCAACCACATGGTGGACGCTTTTGACGCACTAGTCACAACACTGTATTACGCCCCCAAGACGCCGTTGTTATGTCCGCAAAGACCTCAAAACTCCAAAACATGCCCAATCCGAAAGCCGCCCCCGTTGGTCGGCCATGGCATGGTCTCGTGAGCACCAGCCGGGCGAGCCGGGCTGGCTGAAATATAATTATCCATGATATGCGTAACAATGCAGAAAGCCCACTTCCTCGCTCCTGGCTCACCCTGAACTCCTCTAGCCCATCAAAATACACTCATGCAGTCTCTCTCTCTCTCTCTCTCTCTCAGTGGCGCCGTCTCTTGGATTCGTCAATCTCCTCTCCCATCTCCATAGGGTTGGCGGGGTCGACGTAGGCCGACAGTCTGCTGTCACCCCATCGGGCACCGACAGTCACCCAGACACCCTTGATAAAGCTGTTGCCCATGACAGTCTCGCGGTAACCGCCCCAGCGCAGTCTGTGGTCACGGTCCATAGCGCTATTACCCAGACCGCCGTTGGTCACCCATTCCTTGACCGCGTTCTTGATGAACTCGATCTTGCGACGGAAATCGTTCGCGACTGGAATGCCCTGGAGCTCTGCAGGGATCTCAGGGCGTCGACGTGATGTGGTGGTTGTGCGAGTAGAGCGGGATGCCGCGGGCTTCGCCTGGAAGTTTAACAGCGTCTGCAGCGGGTAGGACAGCATAGCTCTCTCATCAAGAGCAGCAGCTCCGAGACTGCCGGTGGTGGCAAGGTTCTGAGCCGCGTCAATGGGGAGATGCCAGAAGTGACACCAAGTTCCTGCAGCGTTCAGAACAATCTTGGTGTGGTCAGGAAAGTTGAACTAGGTGGTCGTTAGCGCTTGTCATATCAGAGTAATATCACGGGAACTTACCTGGAGATGTCCGTCTCCGAAGACCCAACAGCCAACATCACCGAAACGTTGGTAGAAGGTGACCAGGTCTGGGGGCTGAGAGTTGTTGACAGAGAACTCCATTGGACGAGGAACGGTCTCCTCGGCTGGTACCGGCTCGTCTCTGCCATAGGCAATCATGTAGTTGGCAAACTTCTTCCAGAGGATGACGCGCTCCCGCTTTCTGTGCTCGTACACGTCTCTTCCAGGGTTCAGCTTCCCGGGCGTGCCGTCCTCGTAGACCGGCACGCGGAACTGCTTCGAGGAAACAGAGACTCGGGCGAGGCCTGACTCGCCATTGTTCTCATAGAAGTGAATGTCTTGTCTGGGCGGCAGTGGTTGGTGTCTTTCGGGGTACGATTCGTCGTGTCGTCGCTCTATATGACGCTCGGCATCACGGACGAGCATGCACGCCGACGGCAGGGTGAGGGTCTTGTTGCCTTCCGTGGTGGGAATATCCCGTAAGATGCAGCCGACGCCGCCGTCGTTCAGAATATAACCGAGCCCAAACTTGTTCGTGTAGTCCACCCATTTGACAACCACGTTGGGATGGGGCGGGGTGGTATCTTTTGACGAGATAATGGCCATAGTACGAGCGTTGAGAGCACGCTCCAGTTCGGTCTGGAGCCGGCGGAGTCGCTCGAGGACAACATCCGGCTTGGAGCCTGCCACGGGTTCCGCGCATTCGTTCGGACTAAAAAGAGATGCCTTTTCGGTTTGATCCGACGAGATTCTAAGGTTATCCATAAGACCGGTCATGGTGACTGTGGCTTGGCTAGAGCTCTCAGACGCCATCGCCTGGCTGGGAAGAGACCCTGCCGACTGCGTTGTCGGAAGCGGCGTTCTCCGCACCGTGGTAGACTTCCTCAGGGGAGGCTCGGCAAAAGGGTTCTTTCGGGTCTCCGGCGCACTATGCTGTCTGACCGATGACGGGCGTGCCGTTTCCGCCGGCTGAGAGGACGCCTCTGGTTGAGGTCGTGACTTCGTGGTGTTCGCCATCGCAGGGGGACGGTTCTGGGCCCTCTGTTGCGCGGCGAAGCTCTGAGGCGGCTGGCGCAGCAGGCCTGTCGGCGCAGTTTGCGAACCGCTCAGGTGGGATTCTGATGTGACGTCGGAGCGTGTAGCCGACGAAGCAGCAAGGGCGCGGGCGTGGCGCTTCTCGCGGAGCCAGTCGTCAAATGGTCTGTAAACAACATCTTCTCCTAAAGGAATCAGAGGCGTCAAGCCGGACTTCTCCTCCGCAGCCATCTCTTTCCAGGTTTGTGTGTGAACCACCTGGACTGGGGCCCAGGGGCCGACTCCGCATTCCCTGCACATGTTCTCCATGTTCTTCTTGCTGACCGCCTGCAGCTGAGAGCTCATACGGTTGGCGTAGAACTCGGAGCCGTCAGGCGGTAGGGTAAGAAGCCTGGTCGTCATGTCGGACTCCACCGGCATGTAGCCGCAGGTGAAGAAGGGGTGCTGAACAATGACGTCTGGGTCGGGTCTCATATCTGCGTCCTCGAGCATCGTGGCAACGCAGTCCTTAGCTTCCTCGCTGATGTACTTTTGCGAAGTCTCTGGGTTCGGCCATTCGTAGTCTCGTTCTCTCGCTCGGCGGTAAATCTCCTCGGTGCTCGTCGATTGGAATGGTGGCTTTGATGTTAACATGGCAAACCTGTCTCGATTAGCGGAAGAACGCACGGTTTCAGTCGGAGTGTACTGACATGATGATACCCAGACTCCAAATGTCAACCATGTGATCGTGCCCCTTCTTCCCCTTTTGGAGAATCTCGGGCGCGATATAGTTGGGCGTACCGCACAGAGTGGTCCTTCTTATGGTCTGCATATCCCGGCCGGTAACCAACAGAGCAGCCAGTCCAAAATCGCCGACCTTGGCGTTCATGCGATGGTCGAGGAAGATGTTGCCCATCTTCAGATCTCGGTGGATAATGCCCTTTCCGTGCATGTACTTGATGGCTCCAGCCACCTGCACGGAGTAGAAACGAACCTCGGGCTCGGTCAAACCCTTGCGCTTCTTGACCATGTCCATGAGAGAGCCGTTGGTGCAGAGCTCGAGAGCCAAGTACATGCAGTCTTGAAACGAGAAAGCCCTGAAGAATTGCACAATGTTCTTCTGGTTCATCTTCGAGTGGATCTGGAGTTCGGTTTGGAACTACGTGGAAGTTTAGAACCGGGCGTCGCAAAACAGCACACTGGGAAACAACCAACCTTCTGCTGCATCTTGGACGGCATCTGACTCCGCACAATCTTCAGAGCGTACTTCTTGCGCTCCGGCAGATGGTACCCTGTGTAGCATACGGCGAAGCCACCTTTGCCGAGCATCTTGCCAATCTGGTACACGGCTCCATCGGGACGGTCGTTTGCTGGAGGCTCCTCGACGTTTGCGGGTGGTTGTGGTGGTGGTTCCTTGTCCTTCGCAGCCTTGAGCTGGACGACGGGCTTAGACGTCTTCATTTCGATTGCCTTGGGTACGCGCTGGGCGTTGGCGTCCCGGGGCGACAGGGCCTCCAAATCGACACCCCCTTTAGCCAGTAACCTATGGGCCATGGCTGTGGCCTCAGATGTCTTGGTGATCGTTGCAGTCTCAAGAGAATGAGAACCCCGAAAGCTGTACTGCTGAATCAAGATTGTCCCTGGACGATGGAGAGGAAGGGCCTGTTGCGCGCGATTGGTTAGCACAAGAGGGGAGAAACGGCAGGTGGAAGAATGGTGAATGAGAACATGTACTATCGAGCAATATTGAAAGAGCAGAAGAAGTATAGTCCAAGTGCCGCTCAAAGCATCAAGTACACGAGGCCACAAGAACCGAGCGGTCAAGGCAAGCGGCACCAAATCTGTGGGGGAGTTTTTGTTTACTTACCAGTCTTGCGGAATGTTCATGTGCGAATAAAACAAAATGCAGTAAAAGAAGTTCGTAGGGCAATCAACGATGCCTAAACAAACCAGGGGCTGCTGACGAGACGAGAATGTCGCAAGAAAAAACTTACTCATCGACGAGATTCAGTGTTGTCGGGATGATGCGCCGTCGAGACGGTCGGTAAACTTTTGGTGATTGGGGTGGAGTGAGGGACCATCGGGTTGGTGCCGTCGCTGTTGACCTTCGCTTCGCGTGCCGTTGCCCGGGGAACTGAGAACTTGAAGCGCCAGGTTCAGCGCTGAGGAGCCACTGAAACCCTCGCTTTGATTACTCCACCATCCCTTGCCGCTAGATGAGCAGCTTATGTAAGTGGATAGGGACTAGAGTAGGTATTGGCCAACGAGTGCTTCCTTGATGTACTAATTGAACGTTGAAGTAGTACCAAATAGTCCCTCCCAGGTACTTTTTGGTGAATATTCGTGGTACCACTAACTGTACTCGACAGTGAGTTTCCCATTCAAAAGAAACATGGCTGCTCGGTTCTTTCCCGACTGGAACCTTGAACATCTAGTCTCACTCCGGCTGGTCGGGGCCTGCTGGAATCAGCTCCGAAGTTCATAGAAGCGGAACATCAAATAAGCGCGCTCCGTGCGTTCCCACCCGGGAGATCCATTGCCGTCAGCTGTCTGTTGTGACTCCGATGAACTCGACATGTCAAAGTTGTCGTCACTATATTTATACTGTCAACCATCGTTGCAGTCAACCTGAGCTGTCATCACAGTAGTCAATGGGCATTCATCGTTCCAATTGATAGAAGGGAATACCGCCAAGACCAAGCCAAGCAGAGCCCGTAACACGGAGCTCTCGGAGATCTCTCCTAACCAACAGCCCTTCCGTCATTCGGTCGTCCGCCGGGAGCAACCCCCCACCATGGTGCCGCTACCTCTCTTCAAGCTCGCCGCGCTCTTTGTGCGTCACGTATCAAAGTATGGTGCCGTAAGTTGGAAACCTCAGTCGCCCCTCGGAGTCTTTCCAGAGAGTCTCTGACCAATGCCCACATTCTACAGAACCAAATAAAAGCGCAAGCCCACGAGCACCCCAAGTTCCGTGCCTTCGCCGCCCGCTACGGCCAGTCCATCCACCAGCTCAATATGCGCCTCAACGTCGCCCTGCTCCGCAACCCGAACGCCGAGCAGCGTGCAAAGGAGAAAGCGGAGGCTCCGACGGTCAAGACGAAAGAGCAGGTCGAGAAGGAAGAGGTGGCCAAAGCCCGTCAGGCCAAGCTCGAAGCCGAGAACCCCGATGCTGCAAAACGGAAACCCCTCGCCCCCCCGACATCGCCATCAGGAACATCCGCGTCCCCGTCCTCATCTTCAACTTCGATAAGCGATAGCAGCAGCACTAGTAGCTCGGCGAAAGAAAAGCCTAGGAGCGTCTGGCGCCGCAAGTTCCGCCCCCTCCCCGAGAACAAGGCCGTCGACCTCTTCGCCGACGTCATCGGCGACGCCTTCATCCTCGGCGTCGCGAGCGCCATCATCGTCTACGAGTACTGGAAGGCCTCGCAGAAGCCCGACCAGAACGCCGAGCGTATCCGTATGCTCGACGAGAAGCTCGAGGAGTTGACGCGCCGCGAGCGCGAGCTGGCCCAGCGTGAGGAGGAGCGCTCCGAGCGGTACCTCGCCATGGAGGCTGCGCTACGCGAACTGAGGGACCCTAAGACGAAGAAACCGTTGCTGCCAAGCCTGCAGCTGCCGACTCAGACGCAGACGCAGACCCCTGCACCCGCGGCGGCATGAAGTTCTACGGAGCGGACGGGTGTATCCTGGGGCTGGTTAGTTAGACAAAAGGCGTGGAGTTTTTGTAAGATTTTTCATGATACCATTTTGCGGGCTGGAGGCATCTTCTGCCGTATTTGAGCACGGCGCGTGTAACACTATCGGCGTCAATTAGACGGGACACTTCACTCTCTCGGGGAAGGAACCATGAAAGGCAAGGGGCAGACATGCCGTTCTTGCCAATAATTACAGATTTGACTCACCTCATATAGAAATATACCATCTACAAAACAAAAACAAAAAAAGGGGGGAAGAAAGATACTTGGAAGCTCAGGCTCGAATACATCACCAGACCTAGCCAGCATCCCGTAGTGTTCCTTCGGTTAAGGGGAAAGCACATCAGCAAGGGTCATGTTTTGTTCCTCGCTCCGCAAGCGTTCAGAATGGACATCGGCGATCCCTCTCCTGAGCGGGAGTACGCCTCGTCTTCAAGGTACCGGAATGTCCTCCTCTTCGTGGGATTGGGAACACTCACTGACGGGGACCATAGAGGGCAGGCTTAACACACACGACATCGCGCTTCCCCTCCCACAACAGCAGGGCCGCGTCCTTCGTCTAGTCCTCCTCTCACCAAAGGACATCGGCACGGCAGCCACAGAGCAGCGTCTGGAACGCCTGTTTAACCTCAACGGAGGTCACGACGCATTCATTCTCTTCCTCCTCAACCAGCAAGGACATGACACGAAACCGACAGTGGCCTTCATGAATCTGCAGATTGAGTAAACGGCCACCAAAAGCCCCCGATCATCACTTGAAAGAGTGTACGGCTGACGACGTGGTATCAAGCATTCTCAGCAAGCTCGACCTCCCCCTGGTCCCTCTCACTTCCATCTCGTCCCTCCCTTCTGCCCTCGCTAATCTCCGGACCGCCTTTGCCGCAGCACAGCACGCTACTTCCCCAGCCCAAGCCACCTCCCTCTCTCTCCCCCTCCTCCAGCACTTGGCCAGCGGCAACGGTCCCCTCTCGGAGCATATGACCAACCTCCTGAGCGAACTCGGTCAGTCGCCGCGCGAGATTGCCGGCCTCGCCGAGACGGCACAGGGAAAGGCGCGAATCTTGGGCCTATTGGGCCCAGTAGATGGGGCGCGGGTTCTCTCGTTCCTGGCGCAAGAGAAACAGGTCTTCGCTTGAATGACGATCAGCAAGCAGCATCAAAAAGGATTGTTTTCGATGCTCGGTGCCATCAGAATCAGGGAGGATCGTAATGCGACGCTGGCTTCAGATGGCATCCCGTTGTCACGGTACTCAGCATGTTTGTCGTTCAGGGAGGGACGCCGGTTCCCGAGACAGGTTGGCTAAGTCCACACGGGAGAACCATGGTAGGGTAAATGGGCAAGGGGACACGGGGAGGCTGTGTTCCGTGTGCCTTACCAGGGAAGACTTGAGACGAGAAAAGGGGGGGGGGGGGTTGACAAATGCCGGCGATGCCATCGTGACGAACAATGGGTGAGGGGCTAAGAGGGGAAGAGAAGGAGCGAGGGAGCGAGGGTCCATGGTTTGACCATCTTTGACAAGCCAACTAACCTTGCCTGCTGGGCGGAGGCACAGGGGGAAGAGATGAAGCATAAGAGAGGAGAAAGGAGGGAGAGCCAAAAGCGGACATTGACAGTCGTTCGCGCCTCAAAAAACTAGTTGACACTGACATTCGCGGAAGAGGCGTTTGGAACTACTGCCAGCTCTTGACCTGTCGTCTCACAGTCTTAGGATGAAAGGCGAAGGATCCGTGCGTGTGAAGGCTTGTGCCTAACGTCCGGACCAGGCCACGGCCGTGGTGGCGTCCGAGTGTGCCCCTCCGTACCAGCCGTAGGGGGGTTAGAAGATGAAGCACTTGATGTTCGGGCACGGAAAACGTCGCACACCAGAGCCCTGGCTACTCCTCCCCCCTCTCGGCTGTGCCCAAGAGCCGTGTTGATCAGTAAGAAGAAGGAAAGGGGCAAGACCAATTCAGAACGCCCGCTGTATGCTATCCTCTTACAGCATCATGCTTACTACCCAACAATGGACCAGCGAGACAAGAGGGCTGCGAGAAAGCTGCAGCGGTGCAAACGTCGATGAGAGCGACCGAGCGTCTAAACAGGCTTGGCTCTCGGTTGATAGCCCCCCTTCTGGGTTCATCGGTCCGGTTAGTCCAGCCCTCAACTTATGATCGGGTTTTTTTTCTCACGTCTGTTTTCTTGCTTTCTTGGAATTTCGGTGGGTCTTGCACTCTCCGTCGAAGAGCTCTAGAAGTTTTTCTTGGCTGCCGTATCCTCGCCTGGGTGCTGCAATGCAGAAGGCTTCACGAGCGGGGATCGCCCTGTCTGTCCCAGCATCCCCCTCCCCCAAGGGTCTGGTTCCTGAGAGATAGACTAGACAGGCACGTGCTGGGGTCGAAGGTAAAGAGGCGGCGAAGCCACGCTCGGCCACATGCGAATTCAGTCTTCGGCAAATGCCCGGATCTCATACCGGGCGATACCCTGGAGTTGTTCAGATCCAGTGTGAGGGGACGGGCGATCCCATATTACATCCGTATTGCATCCGTAATATGCTATATCCGTCGCGATATCACCACCATCGCTTCTGTGGAGACGAGACGTTGGCGAAAATCGGACGCTGGGCTACATGCTTATCTGACCGCTGGACGCTGGACGTCTCATGACGACCCAAGCGTTTGGCGACATTAGCAAAGTTAAGGGTGGAAGTCTTGGGTGAAGAGAGCTCAGGCGTAACAGGCAGTTACAAGTCGTTCTCGCATCTGCCTGTGTTTGACGACCCATCTGGCGTAGGCCCGACGCGGAAAACTCGCGGTGCGTGGCATGAGTAGGCTTTGCTAGCTGTTGGTGGGTGTCTGTTCCAAGAGAACCATCTGCTCATTGAGCTATTTCCGGAGTGAACATCGGTATGCCGAGAGTCATCAATGGTGGGTAAAGATGGCTTGACCGCTTCTCGGGGCCCAGGTGTGAAGTCGAATTCCCGCCCCCCAGTCTCTAGTGTGAAGAGAGCAGAATATAATCCAATAATGCTGTGATTGCTGCCCGGCGGTTGCAGTAGCACAAGTCACGACGGCCGGCTCTGCTGGTTGGCCAAACCCCTCTCGAGAAAGTGGGTTATTTTCATGTGGGTTCCTCGAAGGGAGCCAATGATGGATGGCGTTGAACCGCTCGCCGAAATAAAGTTGAACACACCATTTAGCGGCCGGTTTCCCCCTCTCTGGTTTTTATTTTTAGTGACCATCTCGCAGCGGTGGGACGCAGAGAGCGGGTGTGGTGCATATCATATCTGCTCTCCAAGATCACCCGTTCATTCGGTGGAAGCGTAGATTGCCAAATGGACAAAGAATCAAATAAGGCCACACAAACTCGCCACTCGTCTGCCGAGTCGACCTCGTCGTGAGCCGTTTCTTGCCATGCTCTGATTTCTTGGCAAGAGACTATCGATTCAACCTCGCAACCCGCGTCAGCCGTGGCAATGCTGAATCAGGCAAGTAGCGAAAGCGGGCGGGCGGCCTGCCATCGGCTGAGCACTTGGCGACTGACGTGCAGCCAACCCTTTCTCGACTCAAGGGCACGTCCACCGCCGCATTCTCGGAGACGTGAAGTGGCGTGCCCGCGCGAAGAGCCGTGACACGGAGTAATCATCTGGTACGGTGGCGGCGAGAGGCTGATGCCACAAACAGCAAAGGTGAGGAGAAGAACGACACTCGAATCCTCCGCTCTAAGCCCTAGATTGGTCCCCGTTGTCTTGAACGGTCGATAAGAGGTGTCAGGAGCGACAACATAGCCGACACCACAGAAAGCTGGCGATGCCAGTTAGCCAAATGCTCGGCGTTTTGAGGACAATGGCTTTACAATCCCCAAGGGGTCATCTAGAAAGCAGCCAATGCTCAGAAAACGAGCAGGCTAGAACGTCATTGGTAGTGGGAGTAAAGCGCAATGCATGCAAGCCCCTCCTTCTTCTAACCTTTTCAAGGGTCTGCCGACATGGGTTGCTTGATAACTTTGATGGCAACGTCACTGTACTCTCGGCGGTCTGTCCTCGGTCTGAAATGCAGCGTTCGTCCCTCACTACTTCAGTCGTCTGTTTATCGGCGGAAAAACTTGGACTGGGCGGAGCAGGGGCTCTTACCGTGAGACAGCAAATGTTGGGGAGGCAGGCGTTCATACGGGTTTGAGGTACGTTGAGAAAAACCATACACCACTACTATCTGGTTCCGTTAACATGCGCGGCATCAGCTCGACGACAGCAACGGTAAGGCTTCGTTGGGATTGGTAGCGAGGCCAGCAGCAAACGACGGCGGATACGACACGTAGGATCGGCCGCGAAGAGTCAATGAAGACTTTAATCATCGGATATATCGACTCATTTACCCCCCCAATACCCGATGACTACCGTGGTACCGTTCAGGTGGTCATTGACATGGACTGGTGGAGAGCGTGCGCACAGTGGAGACAAAAATGGCCCCCAAGAGCACAACAAGGGAAAGGCAGGGAAAATCCAATTCATGTTGATATTTCCCATGTGGTACGCCCAGCCTCCAGCCAGGATGGGACTCTTCTGTCAGCGTCGCCCAGGAGTCGGTTATTCAAGTGATCCCATGTCGGGCTCAGTTGCTAGGTGCGGGTGTTGTGTGAGGTGGTGGTCGAACGGACGGGTAAGGACGACTGGGGGGCGGGGCTCTGGTCTCGGATGAGACCGTGGCTGTGACCGGGCCACAGAGCAGCCGTCCCATCTTCTCAAACCACATGTGCCTCAGCACAGCCATTCTGGAACTTACCTCTGTCTGAGGCGGTTTTGATCAGCCGTCTCAGAGTTTTGCAGAGGATCAGATGGCATGAACTTGAACTCACACCTGGGAGAAAAAGGACTGATACTTGATCCGAGGTTCGGGGTGACCTGGGCTATGTTGGCTCTCGTGCGCGTGCGCGATCTCTGTTGGGCCTTTGACGCCATCTGGAAGATTGATTGAGTTCGTGCGACAGGCGCCGTGTGTGGGAGGAGCGGAGTGGACGATCTCTCGCTGTGCCTTCGTAGACAAAATACCTACCCATGCTTGCTAGCTTGGCTTGCCCCAGCGTTAAAAAAGTGCCCGGGATAAAAAGAGAATAGGCAATGGCTGGTATTATTGTTTTTTCTTTCTTCAACTCGACTTAATGCTCTTGCCGTTCCGGGTTGCTAATTGCCTATCGTAGAATTCCCTGCATACCCATTTGATGACATGACCGAAGCTAAATTTATTTAGTCGACCACTCGTCTATGGGCTAACCAGCCATTGCTGTTCGAAAGGCGACGACCGGACGCTTTAGCACGTCTGGCGTGCACTGCACTGAAGGCCGGTGACTTACAGGAGGTCATTGAGCCGTGTGATGTGGTGCCTACCTGTACTTGCTTACAGGTAGGTATCTGCCTTTGAGCGAGGAGAAACCCAACCCTGCATGGGAAAACAGGAGAGGTACCTATTCTACCACCCACATCTGGCGGAGACAAGAGGTAGCTACGCCGTCCCTTCTGACACTGAATGCCGGGGTGCGACGATCTGACGGCAGACCAGACGACCCCAGTCTCACCCCTGGATCCTTGGCGACAGGGGCACATGCACACCCGACTGCCAGACGTGAAGCGGCAATGTGTCCCATTGGCCCGGACTCGTTCTCTAACCGCCCACGCCTTTCTGTGTGCAAGCCCAATCACCTCGATCCGTCAACGACCTTTGCTAAAGTACTTTACCTTACCTTACCAATTCTTGCCTCGCCTCGCCTCGCCCATTACTTAGGTGTACGGCCATGTGTACTATGTTTGCCTGCAGGAAATCAACTTCGCCTGTCTTTCTCAGGTGCACTTATCCCGGTCGGCCTTGCATCAGTATCCGCCGACCTACATCCTTCACCCACGTATATCCCCCATCTGCTAGTCAAGTGACGGCTGGGTCTCCCTGGGCCCTGGCCGCCCTAGCGCTCTGTCGCCCTTCTTGAATTCGTGTGTGACGGCATTCAACTGGCTCTCGAGTGAGATAATGGGCGGTCTCGGCCGTGGCTGGGTCGTCGGGGCGGGTAGCGGTAACGGCTGCGATGGATGGCAGGACAGACGTACGATGTCGCTGCCGCCACTGTCCTCTGCGTGCTGCACTTCTTTCTTGCATGTCATCCCGCCCAGACGGACAGCATCACACCCAATGGAGTCAATGACCCCGGCCCGCACCAAAAGCTGGCGTTTCTTAAAACTGGTCTGCCTCCGACCTTCGCGTGTGCGACCATCCGTCGTTTCCTGTCCCTCTCCCACCTCCTTTGCCTCACCAGTGTCCCTGACAACATTCCTGTCTGATCTTCAAACAACCTTCATGCGACGGGTGCGATAGAGCGCTGATCCCGGACGAACATCACGTACAACAGACTCCACCACAACGCTTCGCCATCCCGACTTTTGCCTCATACCCTGTGCTCAACAACGGCTTCCCGGCAATAGGAGATTATTTTCCCATCCAGAGCCCCGACGTATCAGCCTCCAGATCCTACAGTACCCACGATTATCAGACGCCGTCACCGCTGTCACCGCTCACCATCGGTACTTACAGCGCCTGGCCAACCCAACCCAGTTCAAGCCCCACCCCTGGTTGTGCCTCTTGATCCTGCTCGGCTGGTCTATAGCAGAACCAAGACCCCCCCTCGTCGCACAATTAGAAACGTCTCAATGCCGCTCGGATGCCCGCTGTCATCATAGATCAGATTGCTCGAACCTGGATCTCTAGAGAACTCGCTCCGCTATCGAGCCAGAAACGCACAATACTGATACCCTGCCCAGCAAGCTAGCCCGGGGGACCAACTCTGATACAAGCCTCAACCAGCTTTCTGTGCGGCTCCAACGTCTTGCCCTCTGGGCTGGACAAGCCTGCATTGCCATCCATTTCCTCCTTCTCCACCTCCCACCACTACCCCTGGTGTGCACTCTAGCCCACCGCGTCTTATCCCGACTCTTGTCTCAATATAGACCTCTCGCCCTCCCCGCCCTGGCATCGGTTGATACTTCTTGTCCTACCTTTTGACCTTCTCTTCTTGCCTCGCCAGCGCTGCGCACTAGCCTGTCGATAGCCTTCTTTTAATATCGACATCTTCACTTCGGAACGTCTTCACTTCTTCCTTCACCCCGCAGGTCTGGTACCTATTTCTTTCCTTCCGCCGTTGCACGGTTCACCCTCGACTGAGGAGTCTTTTTTATCACCATACCCGTTTTATTCGCAAGAGAGGATTACGATCTCGACGACCGATTCCCTCGTTACTTTCATTCGCTGGTCATTCGGGGCTTTTTGGGATACGAGACACAGGGCATATCGAGGTCGCGGCATCGACGTCACGGAGCTTCAGCAGCAACGGGCAAAAACAAAAAAAGGGAGGAAGGATTTCATACAACACTGAGAAAACAGAAAGAGAGAGGAAAAGAAGGTCTCAGGTCAAGACAAGCGCACCACCATCATATAATCGATAAGGATGGGTCGTCTTATTAAGAACCATTGGGCTCGGCTCATTGTCATGAGCGCTGCAGCTTGTAAGTCCACTACCATCATACGGGTCCGAGTACAAGATACTAATCATGTGTGAAAAGACCAGTTCGCCGCCGCCATCGAGGGCTTCTTCTGGCCCAAGATATTTTGGGACTTTTTGACCAAGACCTTGGACCCGGCCGTCAAGCCTGTACCTGTGTTACAGATCATCAATCTAATCATGGCTCTCTTTATGGTGGCCTTGGAGTGGCCTCTGGTATTCATTGCCGGCTCGTCGATCCACCGCAGCCTGGAGTTCCGTCTTATTGTCCTCCCTCTTACTACCCTCGCCGCAGCTCTCATCTACCAGGGCACCAACGCCGCTCTCTATTACCTCATCGGACTGGTCGTCTACTTTTGGGCCTACAGCGAAGGAGAGGTATGCGACACTCACGTGTTCTTATTTCCCCAAGCCGTACTCATGCTAACTTGATGACCAGATTATTTGTGCCAAGCCCTGGACACTCCCTCAAAGAGGCCGCAACGGCTCTCGTGTCTAAATATGGCTCGCTTTTCAATCACAACGTATACAACCGTCTCGACCTCGCATGGTTTAATGACCTGACAGAGGGACTACCGTATACACACAAACGGAGCCAGCGCTAACCCAAACAATCTCGGACGAATCAACGAAACCTCACCGTTTCTTCTCTGGGCAATATTTATCAAAGCTCTTATCTTTTTTTTTTTTTTTTTTGAAATGTTTTTTAACGACTCACAACCAATATCACGGCATCTAGCATCGGCGTTATTCTTGACGACAACGGGTCCCTCAATTTTTCCTATGCACTCTCGGTCGGAAGCGACTCGGAAAGATCCATGGCAGTTTTTTCCTTTCCATTTTCGGCAATTATTCTCGAAGTGATCTGAGTTTGGTCGTACTTCTTCTTTGGAGCAGGTGGTAGTAGTGGCGGTGGCGTGTAGAATGGATGTTGGTTGTGATGGATGGCTTGTCCATGTCTTGCACCAGCGGGATCATTGGCTTACACACGCAACCACGGGTTGTCATCGTGTGGGTGCGCGCGTGGCTGGGCATGGATGGTCGGGAGCAATACTGGAGACAGGAGGCCCCCTTGGCGGTCGCGCCTTGTGCCAGCATGGCCCCTTTACCTTGGCTTGGAGGGGTGCAGTGTATCATCCCGAAGCTCGGCTCAACATCGCTCGGTGTGGTGTGGAGCCCGGGTCTTTGGGACGGCATGAGTTGCGATGCAGAGAAGTCGAGAAAGAGAAACAGAATCTGCCCGGAATAGCCAAAGATGCTGTCAAGAGAACGTTGTCTTGGTCTAGTAGGGCTAAACGTACCAATGCTACATCTAATGTCAAGACGAAGAAAGGAAAAAAATACATAAAAAAATTACACCACAACAACACACGTCTATTTCTGGGGGGAATGCGTTCGTCGGGATTGCGTTCGTCAAGTCCACCCCAGCCTCTCGTCGACAACCAACCAAAAGTACCATCTCTCTCCCAGGTTGTCATTGCCATCACCCTCCCGATCCCTTTTTGATTCTTGTTCCAGTACATAAATTTAAATTTTCTTTTCTTTTTTTCAGCTTCCATGTCACAGGCTCTGCTGGTCGCGAATATAGGCATGGCCCGTCAAGGAAAGCAGAGTTTGTGCTAACATGCTGCGAGCAGCTACACACACACACTGACTGACACGAGCATAATGAAATCTGCAAAGTGTTAGAGGTCTCTTCAGGTGTGTGCGGCCGGGTGTGTCGAATCGGTACAGCCCCCCCAGCAAAGACCATTGAGGCGGCTGAGGTGCAGACGAGGGAAGGAAGGGAGGCGAGGGGCTTCAACCATGGACCGTGGGAGGCTGCACGCAACCCCCGAAACACTTCGGAAACGGACACACCACACGGCGTCCACATTAGCACCACGGGCAAGTTTCCTTAGAATATCCACATTTGACAGCCCTCCGTAGATTGAAGCCGAGTTTGCAATCTTGATATGAATCGGGATGGTCTCGCCCGCTAAGTTATCTACAGCAATTCTTGACCAAGCCACTGGGAGCAGGAGCACCTTTCCTGGATGTACATAAAAGCCCACCACCGCGGCGAAGACGCTGTGGGGCCCGACCGGGCCAACCTTCGAGCCATCATGTGGGTTCCACGCGCACATGCATCTCGGGCACTTTTAAGCTGCTAGATTTAGTAAGCTTTCAATCTCACTCATCAGTATATCATAGGTGGAGAGACAAGTCAATGAGAAGTCGTGTGCTCATATTCCGCTATCTAAGTAGCTAGGTTAAGAACCCATGCAATCGACCCCGTGCCGAATCAGGGCGTCGATATTGAACCCTCTTTGGGCTCGAAGGAGATTCCGCAAGGTTTTCACACCTCATTCTTCATCCTCCGTTGCATGCAAAGTGCTTGATTAGAGACGCGCTTCATTTCGCTTGAACATGTTTCCATGCCGAAATGACGAAGTCGTGGCTCTCGTTCACCGAGCGCAATCCATTCGCTGCCGCACAACACCGCCGAAACATCATAACGCCTCATAAGCCAGTCTGCCTGGCAAGTGCCACGGTTGTAGTGATCATCGTATTGAAAGAGCCGGTTCACCTCTAGTGGGCAACCATAGGTCCTTGAGAGTCGTTCTTGTTTCCTTGACGTTCAGGGAACTGATGCAATACATCGTCAGTCGTAATGGCCAAAATGTGCTAAAGTGTGATGGAGAGCTTACCTCGGCGTTCTGAGCCTCACCCTTCTCGAGGATTTGAATAATCACCTTGTCATCGACACTGGTGCCGAACTCATTCTCCAACGTGGACTTGGAGGCGGCATCGAAGGTGCCTTGGTTGCCTTGCCTAGATGAAGTGGTTAGCCGTTGAGTAAATAGGCAAGTGATTGGGGGTGGATCGAAGAGTTGACCAGCGGTTCGAATCCCCGATGAAGTGGGGGCATCAGCAGCGTTCACACCTGACGAAGCAAGCGAGTCGACTTCCGATGGTACAAAATGTGTCCATTTGGCTCATCGATGTTGGAAGGCCACCTTGGAAACGGAAAGTGAGGGGTAATCAGGCTACTTACTTGTGCGTCACGAAGATCTTGTAAGAGGAAATGAAGTGCGCCAGAGGGACGGACTTGTCGGTCTTCCACTTCTTGAACAGCTCAACATCCTCGACGAAGACGATAAAGTCGTCCTCCTGACCCTTGTAGTGGACCTTGGTCTGGTGAGCCTCGCCGCGAACCATTTTGGAAGATTGATGTGGTGGAGGTGTGTGGTAAGAGTTGTTGAGTAGTGATTGATGGGTGAGCTCCGACGAATGTCGTGATATGTTTTAGTGTTGGACGTGAAAAGACGAGAGTTGTCGGGGTATCTCAGAGTGTTTGTTATTCGATTGATTGATTGAATAAGAAGTAGGTACGAGAAAGGAGCTTACTTCAAGGCCTTTTAATATGAGCAAGCTGAGAGGGGAAGGGAGCTTCCCCAGCTGGGCAGGCAGGAGCTGGGAAGCTCGTGATTGGGAAGCTACGTCATAGGTGCGGGAACACGCGACTGCCTTTCATCACTGCCCCGCCATTGAGGAGTTGGTCCAGGGCAGGGAGCGGGGCATACCGTGCTCCGTGCATCGCCCAGCTTGCCCAGGTACGTAGCCATTAGCACCGGGAGCTCTGAGCGTTCCTGCATAGAACCAGTGTAGTACGTCACTGCTAATGCTCAGACCAAGATTTTAGGCCAAAGGGGTTTTCACACGTTGCGGCTGGAATGATCCAGATAGAGAAGGAAACATTTGGCTCAGAATGATCCCCCTCCATTGCCGCACCGCCCCTGTCCTGAGGTACCTTTAATGCAGGTCGCCTCACTGGTCGCGGCTTGAAATCTCGAGCCGAACACCCCAGGCGGTCGAAATTGGGGCACAGAGACGGACGTCCGCGGGTAATCAAGCCACTATAGTAAGCACCTCACAATGGCCTCACTGAAATCACTTGTTGTAGGTAAAGTATTCATCATATAATCCAAACTAGGGGTATCATTATACTGTCGTCAAGTGACGACTAAAGCACTCTGAGCTAATAATGGCTGTGGACATGACACTCCCCCAACGGGAGGCCCTAAATTAAGGTAGCCAAGGGCACAAACAACGAAAGTGGTATTTTTACTTCTTGCGCCCAAGCCACATTCCTTTTTGACTCTCACAGTCATTGAAATGCAGAAATTCGGTCCGCACTCATCGAAAGAAACTTCGGATGCCCTGCACCAAGTCGTCTCTGTTCAGTGTACCAACCCTGCCCCAACGCATCGACGGCTTGTGGGAAAGACGAGGCGCTTTCGCTGCATTAATCTGGAGGTCTTTTTCGTCCCTCTCGGATGGGCAAGGCGAAATTTTCGGTGTGATAGGGTCTCGACGAATTCGAGGCAGATTATTCCCTGACGCGGTGCGCAGCACCTTCGGTCTCGATGGCAACACGTTGCTGGATGCTCGGCCGTCATGTCCAGGCCAAAGCTGCTCGACGGGATCTGCGTGTACAAAAATCGCGGACGGAAGCAACATCGGGGTTGCCGGAGCGCTAACCGTGCTTGTAACCTCGACATCGTCGTCAATTTTGGGTAATCGAGCGCCCTTTGTGTTTTCGACCTCATCGTCAGGGCCGTGCTCCGTGTTGGAGCTCTCGGCTCTGCAGAGCTTGGAAGGATTTCCTTGAAGCGTACTTCCCTTGTCACCCGTATCATCTTCGGCCACAAGTTTTCCAAGACTGGCCACGCTGTTGGATCGCTTTGCAAAAGAACTGGCGATGCTCGCAACACTGAGTTTTCGCATCATAGTGCTCGCTGAGCTTCGGACAAGGTGCTCGCTGCGGGACCTTCCAGTCATGCCAGGGAACGGGAGTATGTCTCGACTCCAGATATCGGACATGAGAGCCTCCAGCCGAGCTCTTTCACCTCGAGGCGGAGCGATAATCGGGATTCGGGGGTTTGTCGTAAGCAACGACTGCGACCGGTTGATGGATGAATTGGAGGCAGCATCCGAATTGTCTCGCACAACGCTTGTGTTTTTCAGTATGACTTGGCATAAAGGGGACTTTGGGCCGACTGTCGTGGCGCGATGAATCGAAATCCGACGAGCAACAGTGCCTGGAGAAGGAGAAAAGGCTGTCAGCGGCACAGAGCCGTTAATGTGTGATTGGAAACACCTACCTGGTTTTCTAAACACCGTCCCGAGGCTCTTCATGCTCAGAAACATTGAACTGTACAGACTAGGGTCGATTTGCTCCTGTTCTCCCTTGGCGGCATTCGTTAACCGGCTCCGCCATTCTTCCTGCTCCCTGGGCGAGCAGGCTGTCATCAACAGTTCGTAAAGTTGAGAGTCGCATTCGAACACAAGCTTCCACGAAAACGGGGCCGTGTGGCACTGAAGTCCTTTTGCGGCGTTAGTTTGGGGATACACAGCCTTGCCAGTGGCACATGAACGTACCTCGGCCGTTGTCCGTTTCTTCAATCTTGATGCCGCCCATGTTGATACATGCTTGGATGGTGTAAATCTGGTCGACCTTGCTTGCTGAGGCCAAACACAGGACGTTGTGGTAGAGAAGACAAATCATGTACTGCCCTCTGGCACCCTCCTTGGTCTGCCAGCAAACATGCAGCGCACCACAAAGGTCGACATGGCCAAACGACCTGATCCGGTTCTTGGAAGCTGCATCAAGCTTCTTGATCATTTGTTAGCCATGCACGCCTCCCCGAAGAGGTTTGGGCCCGACTTACTTGCTCAGGAAAAACCAGACGGTCCTGAAGAATCCATGTCTTCTCCAGTATGGACTTCATCCGCCTGTCGTTCGTTGCTCGGTTGATTTCAGCCGTTGCCTCTCGCAATCGAAGCAGTGCGCTCTCAACTTCCATGTGGGAGTTTGGGCAGTCCATGACAGGCGTGTATTTCAATAATTCGGCAAATAGGAGCGGGTATTTGCAGATACGCTGGATTGGCTGAGGACTTGTAAGCACCTTGGTCGGTAATGGCAGTGAACAACTTCTCACCTTGACAAGGAGATCCCCGATTGTCAACGACTTCTTTGACAGGTCGGCATGTGTATTGGCGGGACCCAACGATGAGGCCAGTGCTTCAATGCCTCTTTGATATGTATCCCACTGCGGCATGGTTCGATGAGCCGAAGCCACATCCTTAATCATCATCTCGTACTTTGCCCCATATTCCTCGTAAATGAAGAAACGGTTCATCTAGCAAAGGTGTTGGGCGCTGTTACTCTCGGCGAAAGTTTTGTTCAAGGCACTTACCTTCCTGCTGAAAACCTTGGCCACATCGCCGGCGATCTGAGCCTCCGAGACCATTCCAGGTACTTCCTGCAACCAGCTTATGGCTCTGCAGTCGTCTTCTGGCACCGAGTCAAGACTCCTCAGTCGTTGATGCCTACGTCCGATTGGTCTGCTTGGTGATGGCGGAATATCGATTTGCGTGTACTCCGAATCCGGCACAACTCGATGCAGCTCGCCCAACAGCTCTTCGTGAAGTTCGACGATGTCCGTGAGATTGCGGTTGATGGAGGACCTGAGTCCCATTGGTAGGGTAGGCAAAGAAGCAAGAATCGTAATGTAAACCTGCCGAGTTTAGCACCCGCGTCTCCTCAATCAGTCAGTCGTGAAACGTACATTCATCAGAAAACGAACGTCTCCAATGTAGCTTTCCTCCGTGCTGATAAGCTCCTCCAAAATACGGCGGCGCTGTAAGGCTCGCTCGGTCGCCAACGGATCAACCTCTGCCGGCCATTCGACGTGGCAGCTGTCTTCCGAGAATCTTGCTGCTGTAAAAGAAGCTCTGCTGCTGCGTTCGGTCCTGGAGGGTGCTAGAGAGTGACGGCTGTTGCCTCGAGGACGGTTTATAGCACTGCCGCTAGCAAGACTGACACTAGCACTTTTCACCGCCGCGACGAAGCCAAACGACGAGCCCGATGATGATCTCCTGTGGCGAGTCCTCCGAGAAAGAGCTGACCTATCAGCGGAATCAAGAAGTTTCCAGGGCAGAGTGCCGTCTGCGTTCATGGGCCGGGGCCGCTGTTTGGCGCGTCGATGCAGGTTTCTCATCCATTTGTGAAAGGGCCCTTGTTTGGGCGACATGTCCGAGTCCGAAAGCTCAAGAGCGTCGTCGCTATCGTCTAATGAGATCTGGGGGAACGGGACAAGATTGTCGTAGGAGTCGTAGGAGTTGCTGTTGTTGGGCTCTAGTCCAAAAGCAGCCATGTTGCTTAAAGTGTCCCAGACTTCGACACCGTCAATGTGCAGACCGTCAAGTCCAGATGAAAGGTCGACATCTTCGAAAACATCCTCAGACGTGGTCGACTCGTGTTGTGACCCGGGCGACGGGGGATTTGAAGTGGCGCAACTTGTCTTTCGGTTGATTCGGACAGAACTGGAGCGGGAACAGGAACCGAGAGATGCAGAGTCTGGTGGCGAAGCCATTTTTGAGGTCCAAGAAAGAAGAGGTAAGACTGGGTTCCAAGACACCAAAAAAGGAAGCAAATAGGAGGACCAAGAGGATTCAAAGCATGATGTACGGTAGCAACACCAAGAGATGAATGATGCAAAGGTGCTGGAACTGCCAGCTGCGCGAGATTTTGGGGGGTTGAAGCTGAAGGGGATGATGTCGCCGGCGTGAGGTTTCTTACTTTGGTAGGTACATGGTCAAGGGACGGGAAGAAAAAGCCAGCGTGGGTCGCTAGAGCGAAGGAGGGAAGGAGGGATTCGAAGCGAAAAAGCTCTTTCAACTTCAAGGAAAGGCAGGAGATAGTGAGGTACTGCCTCCAGATTGGAAGGGAAGGGAAACAACCAGCCGACCGGTGCAAGGTCCTAGTCGAACCACGGAGTCGGGACCGCATGTTCATCACTCCTGCTGCTGCTGCCGCTACTGTGTACTACACCAAGAAAACGAAGACGAACGAGCTGCCATCCATACACAGCTTGGCTTTCACGAGAAGTCGTGGCGTGGTACGGTCCTGTAGTGAAAAGTCGCACCCGGCGAATCTACAAACGGACCACTGAAGAGGAATGCACCTGCGGCATGCAACATGCCCGCGGGACCAGAAAAGGCGTCCTTAGTGTGCATCGTTGTCGGGCCAAGATGCAGAGATCTTAGCCGACGATGCGAATTGGATGCTACTGTAGCACACAATGAGCCGGAACATAAAGTTGCTGACCGAGTCGGAGTCCTTGTTGAAGCTCGGCGCAAGCCTGGACGAACATGGCGAGTCCGTACTCTACTCTGGAGAAATCAATACAAACATGGACATGAACGGTGGCGACCGGCGGTCCATGAGCGCCATGTCTTGATGTGTGGTAGCGAGCGGGAGACAAAGGAACCCCTCCATCGGTCTACAGTGTAGTCATCAATATGTCTGTACCGGAAATTTGCCCTTGCGGCCTACAATGTGGTGGCTTCTGTGGCTTGCCACATCTCGATAATTACCTTCCTTACTTTTGGTAAATGCGGTCGTATAGAAAGCCTTGATACTCCGAGACTTCGCGGTGGATGTGAGTCGCCTCAATGATCCACGGCTTCTTCCTACCTTGCACAAGACGCGCGGACGCTGCAAATACTGCGGGCCGACCTCCGTCCTCCGCATGTTGTCTTCGTCCCTCAACCCTGACTCGGTTTCGGCGCGAGCGATGAAAGGGTGGTTCCGGAGCGGCCTAGTCCCAGTCTAGGGAAGACGGACACAGCGGGCCTCAAGGAACAATCGGATCGGGAATCTCTCGGCGGTCACGTGAATAATGAATTACATAAGTGCTTCGTCTTCTTTGACTGGCTGGCTGTCAAGCTTAATCGCCCCTGTGGGTGGGGGAACCAAGTTGCCAGGTTCTCACAGCATACGTCAAGAGCTCTCTCCTTTCCCTCTCCACTCTGCCCTATGATGCTTGGTGCTCCGGATTATCGGCTTTGAGCCTGTACTTTTGATTGGCCTTTGCCCCACGTTTTTATCCCTCAGGACCGTAATGGCCTGTCCTCAATGTGGCCAGGGACGCGCAGGTGGATGCTGGGACCTTGGGAGTCTTGTTTCCAGTTGCAGGCCCCTCCCCACTAGCGCTAGCCGAAGCGGGACAAGCCCGGAGTCTTCACTCGACGGCAAAAAAAGGTTCCAGAAGGGGAAGCTAGGCAAACCTGGGCCACTGAACGAACACGTAGAGCGTATTGGAAACTTGGGAACATCACCGACGATTTCAGTATCCTGCCCCACCGCGACTGCAATAAGATATGCTGGCCCTTTGATCGTAACCTTTCCAGCACATTCTCTCCTTTTTCCTTTCATCCCAAACCGCTCTTTTCACCAGGCTTGGATCTCTTCTCGACTTTCCTCTTCCCCAACCATCGAAGAGTCGTTCATTTCCACCTCCCATCACCCAGAAACAGAGACTCCACGGCCGCTGAAACTCGGCTAGATACTGTCGGTTCCTCGATAAGACACGTCCAGCGCGCAGCGCAGCTTTCGCGATGGAGAGCGCATACGCCTCGCCCACCGAAAAGGTCCTCTCGACCCTGGGAGTGAACCCCAACACCGGTCTGACCGACGACCAAGTCATTGCGTCGCGCACCAAGCACGGCAAGAATGGTAAGTAGCTTTGCGACGCGAACTTCGCAATAGATAGACCCGTGCTGATAGCCTGTCTACAGTCATCCCCGAAGACCCCCCGACGCCCCTCTGGGAGCTTATTCTCGAGCAATTCAAGGACCAGCTCGTCATCATTCTTCTTGGATCCGCCGCCGTGTCCTTCGTGCTCGCCCTGTTCGACGATGAGGAGGGCTGGAGCGCTTTCGTCGACCCAGCAGTGGTACGTAATCCTCGATGCCAAGATACCCACATTACCAAGACTTTGACCGGCTAACGATGCCGATATTCCAGATCCTGACCATTCTGATCCTCAACGCCGTCGTTGGTGTCTCACAAGAGAGCAGCGCCGAGAAAGCCATCGCCGCCCTGCAGGAATACTCTGCCAACGAGGCCAACGTCATCCGCAATGGCCAAGTATCCCGTGTCAAGGCCGAGGACCTCGTGCCCGGTGACATCGTCTCTGTTCACATTGGCGATCGCATTCCTGCCGACTGCAGACTGGTTACCATCGAGAGCAACAGCTTCAACGTCGACCAGGCTATCCTAACTGGAGAGAGCGAGAGTGTTGGCAAGGACTGCGACCATGTCGTCCAGGATGCGAAGGCTGTCTTGCAGGATCAGGTCAACATGCTGTTCTCCGGAACCACTGTTGTCACTGGTCGCGCAAAAGCTGTTGTCGTCTTGACTGGTTCTCAAACCGCCATTGGTGACATCCACGAGAGCATTACTGCACAGATCTCTGAGCCGACTCCTCTTAAGCAGAAGCTCAACGACTTCGGCGACAGCCTCGCCAAGGTCATTACAGTCATTTGCATTCTGGTCTGGCTCATCAACATCCCCCACTTCAGCGACCCCAGCCATGGTTCCTTCACCAAGGGTGCCATCTACTACCTGAAGATTGCCGTCTCTCTCGGTGTCGCCGCTATCCCCGAAGGTCTCGCTGTCGTTATCACCACCTGCCTGGCGCTTGGTACTCGTAAGATGGCTGCAAAGAACGCTGTCGTCCGAAGCCTGCCATCCGTGGAAACTTTGGGAAGCTGCAGCGTTATTTGCTCCGACAAGACTGGTACCCTTACCACCAACCAGATGAGTGTCAGCAGGCTTGTCTATCTCAGCGAGAACGGCTCGGGTCTCGTCGAGCACGATGTCGAGGGCACCACGTTCGCCCCCAAAGGATCCATCTCTCTCAGAGGCGAGACTGTCACTGATCTGACCCGCTCTTCTTCTACCGTTCGCCAAATGACCGAGGTCGCTGCTGTGTGCAACGACTCCAAGATCGCCTATGATGCTCAGAGTGCTACCTATTCCAACGTCGGCGAGCCTACTGAGGGTGCTCTGAGAGTTTTGGTTGAGAAACTTGGCCCTTGCGCGCCTGCTAACAGCAATCCCGAGGACTGTGTTCACTACGCCAGCGCTCAGTATGAGAGCCGTCTTCCTCGCCTGTCGACCTTTGAATTCTCCAGAGATCGCAAGAGCATGTCTGTTCTTGTTCAGAATGGCCAAGAGAAGAAGCTTCTTGTAAAGGGTGCCCCTGAGTCCGTCATTGAACGATGCTCGCACGCTCTTGTTGGCGCCGATGGAAAGCGCCAGCCTTTGAACAGCAAGCTCTCGGAATTGATCGCCAAGGAGGTTGTAGACTACGGCAACCGCGGTCTACGTGTCATTGCCCTCGCCAGCATTGACAACATTGGCGAAAACCCTCTATTGAAGTCGGCCAAGACTACTGCCCAGTACGCCCAGATCGAGCAGAACATGACCTTCCTCGGATTGGTCGGTATGCTTGACCCCCCTCGTCCCGAAGTCAAGGCCTCTATCCGCAAGTGCAAGGACGCCGGAATTCGCGTTATAGTCATCACTGGAGACAACCGCAACACTGCCGAGAGCATCTGCCGACAAATTGGCGTCTTTGGCGAATACGAGGACCTCAAGGGCAAGAGCTATACTGGCAGAGAGTTCGAGAACCTCAGCGAGAGCGAGGCTATCGAGGCTGCTAAGAACGCTTCCCTCTTCTCCCGTGTCGAGCCCAGCCATAAGTCCAAGCTTGTTGACCTCCTCCAGCAACAGGGAGAAGTCGTAGCCATGACTGGTGACGGTGTCAACGACGCGCCCGCCCTCAAGAAGGCCGATATTGGTGTTGCCATGGGCTCCGGTACTGATGTCTCTAAGCTTGCCGCCGACATGGTGCTTGCTGACGACAACTTCGCCACGATTGAGGTCGCCATTGAGGAGGGACGCTCCATCTACAACAACACCCAGCAGTTCATTCGCTATCTCATCTCTTCCAACATCGGCGAGGTCGTCTCCATTTTCCTTACCGCTGCCCTTGGCATGCCCGAGGCACTGATTCCCGTCCAACTCCTCTGGGTCAACCTGGTCACCGACGGTCTCCCTGCCACTGCCTTGTCGTTCAACCCCCCCGACCACGAGATCATGAAGCGCCAGCCCAGAAAGCGCGACGAGCCTCTCATCGGCGGCTGGCTCTTCCTCCGGTACCTCATCATCGGCACCTACGTTGGTGTGGCTACTGTCGCCGGCTACGCTTGGTGGTTCATGTACAACCCCGAGGGTCCTCAGATCACTTTCTCGCACCTCTCCCGCTTCCATCGTTGCTCCACCGACTTCCCGGAGATTGGCTGCCAGATGTTTTCGAACAGCTCTGCCAAGTCCGCCTCGACGGTTTCGCTCTCGATCCTAGTCGTCATTGAGATGTTCAACGCCATGAACGCACTGTCCTCCAGCGAGTCTCTCTTGACCCTGCCTCTCTGGGCCAACATGAAGCTTGTTTACGCCATCACCCTCTCCATGGCTCTTCACTTTGCTCTTCTCTATACTCCCTTCCTCCAGAATCTCTTCTCCATTTTGCCCCTGAACTGGAACGAGTGGAAGGCAGTCCTGTACATCAGCGCCCCTGTCATGTAAGTTGATACCCGTTGATTTCAGCCTTCGAATCCGTGCTAACATCATTAAAGCATCATCGACGAGGTTCTCAAGGCCGTTGAGAGATCATTCTTCAGTCAGAAGAAGACTGTTGAGACCTCCAAGGTAAAGAAGGAAAACTAGATGGATAGAGATCGGCCTAAGCTAGATCATAGACCACTTGTATCATATGAGCACTGTCAAAATTACGCACAGAGCTATACATAGATCGTCGCAGCCGACATCAAGGCATAAAAAGTCTCACCAAAAGGATGTAAAATCAAGGCCACTTGTCTCGTTCATGCAAGCTTCAAGGGCCATCTCATAGTGGATCACCTCCATCTATTGGTACAAGCTAGAAACCGCCTATTTGCAGCGGTTCTACCGAGCTCTCCTCCCTCCACACACTAAACCCCGTCGTGAAAATTAGTCTTGCCTGCCCTTGAGCAGCCTCTTGGTGACCTTATCCTTCTCAATAATGTACACATGTGCACCCCAACCGGATAGGGCGTCTCGGTCAACAGCGTTTAGGAGTGACTGAGAGATGGTTTCGAAGAGCTCATCGGGACCCTGTGTAGGAATACGGATTAGTTTGTCGTGAAAACCCCCGTCATGTTGTCCGTTGTCACGTACCAGATCGGGCTCCCATAAGCTCTCGCACATGCCAAAGAGCTGTTCGGAGGCTGTGCCGGAGACGATGAAGTCCTTGGCGAAGTCGATGCAGCCGATGGAGTCGAAACCGCAGATGAAGGGCTTGCCCGTCTTGGGGTCGAGGCCAGCAACGACAGGAGAAACGAAGTAGGGGCCGAAGCGGCGCTCGTAAAGGGAGCTGCTAACGAGGTTGGCGAAGGTGGTCGGAGCGATGTTCCGCTCCTCGCGAAGGCGGTACATGTTGACCTTGTAGCGGAAGAGGTCACCGACGGTCGTGACATCAGTGGCCAGACCAGTGAGACCCAGGAAGACGTCGCCGTACTGGAAGATCTTAGGGAAATTGTTGGAGACGGTCAGGGCCTGGAGACCGAGGCGAAGATCGCAGGCTATTGCGACGCAGTCCTTGCCGACCATTGCGACGCAGGCGCCGCCATCTAGAGAGGAAATATGGTTAGGAGGGTGGTGTTGGAA
The DNA here is from genome assembly GCF_034447905.1 of Colletotrichum destructivum. Lineage (NCBI taxonomy): Eukaryota > Fungi > Ascomycota > Sordariomycetes > Glomerellales > Glomerellaceae > Colletotrichum > Colletotrichum destructivum. Next base: position 3,230,254 of record NC_085897.1, on the reverse strand, counting down.
CAGTTTGTGACTCGAGAAGCGTAGAGGGGGACGAACTGATGGAGAACGGGGAGCTCTGGAGGACTGGTTAGCTGGGAGTTTGCAACTTGAGGCTGAGGAGGGGGAGGAGTAACGGGCATACCATTTTGGCTCCTGTAGCGAGGGGCCGCTAGGTGCTTGGGTGATTCGGGTGATGATCGAAGGATTTCTACCGTTCAGGTTTACTTCGTGATGAAATCGCGGGGTAGGCCTTGAATTAGGCTTGGTGTGTTGCGTCGAAGTCGTTGATGGCGGGTCGTGATGATGGTGGGTGTAGCTGCAATTGAGGTTGCCCGGATCGGAATGCTGAGGTAGCGTAGCACCTGCTGCCGCCTACTCTTGCTGCTACTGTTGCTACTGCAGGGCAAGGCAAACACGCATGGCGCGGCCGAAGTGGTCGGAAAATCCACGTACAGCGGGTTGGAGCTCGCTGATTGGCTTGAGCTTGCTGCGTGGCCAAGCAGCTTTCAGCGGGTGCTCAATCATGATGCACGTCCCCCAAGTCATCTTCGCTGATGGACCCTCTAGCCTGCCTTACGTACTTACACTCTACCTGGACCTCTACTCACGAGGGAGCCAATTACGCATACAGCGCAGACTTTCACTTCCATAAGGGTTTATGGCATAGGTCCGGCTTCTCTCAAGCCCAAAGTCGAATTTATCAGCAACCGAAAGTCTTTTAGGATCCTCTGCTGTTGACTTTCCTTGCCCTTCCGCCAACTTCCACCAGAATAATACACCACCAACGCACGCGCTGCTCCCCACCGAGAAGTCAACCCCGCCAACAATCATCCCGAACACAATACCAAAGCAGTCATTAAAGAAGAACCAACGAATCGACAGCGAACAATACACTAGTTTGGAAAGAAAAAATACAGACTACTCGCCTACGACATATTTACAGCCGGAATGTCGCACGTGGTGGTAATCGGCACGGACTTACGAAGGGCGACCGTCAAGGTCAGCCCGGGCACGTACTTGACAGAAGTTTTGGAACAGGCCTGCAAGAAGCTCAACTTGTCGAGTGACAAATACCTGTTGAAGTATGTTGACAACTGTATTGCATTCTTCGCTTTTGCAACATGCTAACAGCCGTATAGGCACAAGCAGAAACAGGTCGATCTGTCCGTCGTCTGGCGAGTGAGCGGCCTTACTCCTGGGGCTAAACTGGAGCTCGTCCAGAAATCCAACACCCCTTCTGTCGTGTCGGTTGCGCTTCAGCTACCCAATCCTGAAGCAGGTTCTGCCCCAAACGGCCGTTTAGTCGAGAAACTCCCCAGCGATTTTACCATCTGGAAAGCCTTACGCCAGTTCGAGAGTGGCGTAGTCAGTCAGGGGAAGAACCTCAACATCACAGCACGAGGAGTCGCGCAAACAACGAGCGGAGGCGCGAGCGGGAGCGGACAGATGTACTATGAGACGCCAGTGCTGAACATTATGGGTCGGGAGCTGGCCACATTTGACGACTTCCAGAAGACGCTTTCACAACTTGGCTACAACTCGGGCAGTGTTTTGATCCGTTTGTCGTTCAGAAAGACTGAACAGACGTTATTTGAGGCCATGGGCCAGATCAGTCAGTTTTTTACCGAAGTTGAGGCCGAGGCGAAGAAGACAGAGGAGACGCCTTCCGCCGTGGACGAAACATCAGAGTCTGCGGTTGTTGAGATGACCAACCAGTCTGCAGCCTCTGAGGATGCAGTCGAGCCTTCAGTCGAGTCTCCAGTCGCAGATGCTTCGGTGGACAAGCAAGGCAACGAAGCCCCAGTCCAAAGGTCGGCAGGCCAAGCGGAACTAGCATCTGGAGCCATGGAAGTCGATAAACCAGACCCGGCAGACCCTTTGCAACCGGTAAGTGTCTTCCGAGCCCCAAGTGGAACGACACCTGCGGCAGCGCTCGCGGATGTACCGGAGGACGACTATGCCCCGACTATTGCCCACGCACAGTTACACCAAGCTCGACTTCAGAAGAGCGCCCAGAACAAGCGGCTACCCTCCGACAAGGAGCTCGAGGCGCAGAGGCAAGCTGAGGAAGCCCGCCTGGCCGCTGTCTCCAATGTGCCAATGAAAGTACGCTTCCCGGACAACACTTCTGCGCAGTGGTCCTTTGGCCACGAAGCCACCGGCGCCACTCTTTACCGAGCCGTCAGGTCTGTGATGGCGTATAATGCCCTGGCCTTCAGGCTGGTCGTGCCTGGCAGCAAGGTGGTTATCAAGGACGAGGATAGCCCGAACAACCGCTTGATCCACGACTACAAGCTCACCCGTAGTGTGCTTTTGAGCTTGGTCTGGGACGACAGCGTGCCGGCAGATGTGCGCAAGAAGCCTTTTCTTAAGGGGAGCGTTGCCCAGACGGCTAAGGAGGTAATGGTACCAGACATTCCCAAGGATAACGATAATGAGGAAGAGCGTCCCGCAGCGTCATCGTCCAAGCCGGAGAAAAGGGAAGGGAGCGGCGACGGTAGCGTTGCGAAGAAGCTTCCCAAATGGCTCAAGCTGCCTGGAAAGAAATAGACGGCATCGTATTTTGTAGAACATAACACTCGACCATTTCCACATTCGACGTGGGAAGCAATGTTGAGGCCGGCATTTTGTACGCCTTAAAAAGACGGAAAACTTCTTCGCGAGGCATAGCGTCATAAATCACAAGGTCAACGCAGACGATTCATATTGATGAGGCAACAATGGGTGTGCTTGAAATTTTGGTATTTGTCGTCGTGAGCTGCAACTATTCCGTGATGCAGCGTATCAGAAACCGTCAGGGGGAGTCCGTAAAAAGACAACTTTTGTGACCACGCCTTTGAACCCATATGCCCAACCCAATATTTGCCAGTACACCCATATGTCGACTGTTTAATTTAGTGACCGACACGGCGGGACTCGGCGATGACGCGGGTCATCTCCTCGACCTTTCTCTTGGCGCGGCCAAAGGTGCCGAGCCTCTTCTTGGCGAGCTTACGGGCACGCTTGTCCTTGGAGTTGCGGAGCAACTCAATGACACGGCGCTCGTAGGGGGCGAGGCTGCGTGGAAGGTTCGAGGTTAGCATTCGCGTCAAGTAAAGGAATGGCGATGGCCAATTGTCAGTTGTCCAGCATCACCACAAGAGACCAAGACGCCTCGTCTGGCGAGATGCTCGACACCCGCAAGCGTTGAACCAAGACCTTTGACGGCCAAGATTGAATTGGAAGAAACTCAAGACTTACCCAGCAACTTCCTTGACAACGTCACGGACGAAAGAGGTGCGCTTGCTCAGGTGACCCTTGGTGCGGGAGACGCGGGGCTTGACGACGCGAGGGGTGGTCTTCTATATTACCAGAAACATCAACCGGTCAGCGTCCATCTTCTGCAAAAAGCGGCAAAGGTTTGCTCGCTCCCCTCGTGGAGAGGGTGTTTATGTGTATGCAGAGATCCTCCACGAGGTGAGACGAAGCGGGATGAGGGTAATGTGTTTCCCCTTTTCCTTCTGGAAGCCCCTAATTTCCCAGTTGTGCGCGCGTGCATTGTTTCCCATTCTCTCGTCTCTTTCGATCCGAGTAAAACTTCGTTTCGCAAATGCTCCAGGTAAGGGACTTCCTTCAGGTCGGGGTCGTGAAAGTTGTGATGGTAGTGGTGGTTCGACGTACGTGGCCGTGGTTAAGACCGACGGAGAGACCGGTGCGGGCGGGCGCTTCCTTGGCCATCTTGATCGATGTTGGGTTGCTGATGGACGGTGGGTGGTCGGGTTAGTATTGTCGTGATGGTCGAGGAGGAGGAAACGGCTCGACCAGGACAGAAAAAAAGTTCGATACCGTCGATTGGCAATTTTCGGCGGGTTTGTGTGGTCACGTGCTTGGGGTTAGCGAGGGAATGTGACTGGCTCAATAGCGTTGGACGAAAGCTAGTGCTGAGGCGGCACTGGTCAGTGCGAGTTGGCTTGGAGGGGCAGGTGGTTTTTACCCCGATGTGCTCTGATTGGCTTGGATTCTCTCAGGATTTAACAGAAAAACTCAAGCACTCCAGATTGCAACAAAGTGGCATGTTTCGATGCCGACCTAGGTGCCTACCTAGGCAAGTCCAGACAGTTGTCGAAAGTTGAGTTTTTCCGGCTTCCACCTCTCACCGCCTTCCCATACCCAAAACTCAGCAATTCGTACGATCTTAGACCGAGGAGACACCGCATGCTCTGTCTTGGTCGGCTTAAAGTATCAACATGCACTTCATCTATGTGCCTGAGCACGACCACCACTGGGGAATGAAAACTGGACAGTATGGTAGGCTCGTTTTTGTTGTTTCTTCCATTGACCGGCGAGGCTAAATCGCCCGGCCAGCCCAGACGGTAGGAACACCACATAGCCGCGTATTGTTATCCTCGCCTGGTCTTGCTTGTCTGGCTTTGCTAGTGTACTTCGCTTTGCCTCCTTCGTCACTCTTACGGATGGCAATTTCGTCTCGGCAACTCACCTCTAGTAACTTGGTCACTCCGTCTAAGTAGACTAAAGGCCCCCCACTCTTGATCCTAACTTAGACACAGCCTCTTGTCTTCCCTGAATGCCGTCCAAATAGCGGAACGAGGTCTATCTATTCTATGGGGGCGTAAAGGGGGGCTGGGGGGCGGATGGGATCAGCAACGAAGTGCACTGTGCAAAACGATGCGGGAAACGTGAAACATACATCATCCAATCACAGTTGACGCCTCCCCTGAAAAGAGCTCAGCCAACGCAAACCAGGGTGCATTCATGCGAGCACTACCCTCTCAGCCTCTCAACTCGCTCCATCTACAACAAGTCCGTCTTAATGATGGGCTGGTACGGATATGTTCCCTGCGTAATTCCCTCCTCTCCCCCAAAAATGGACCCCTTTCCGTCCCGCAAACGCGGACGGTCCGGTTGATTGCATCACGATCTGCAGATGGCTGTGTTGATTTCTTGAGTTTGACCATGATGGACCACGTCGTTCCCACCCCTGAAGAGTCCGGTCCTGCAAGGAACGATTATGAAGATCTGGAGCTGTTGAGTCCAATACCGTGCGCAACCGGGCCATATTAATGTCGTGCAAAGCTTGAAGGAACGGTCTGCCTGGGTGATCGGCGAGGGGGCCCTTGACCTTGATCACCCTGCTTCTTCGGTCCTCCTCTGTTCCTTACAAATACTCTTCAACTCTTGCCTGCGACCAGTGTTTTCCTCCTGAGCATATGTTATTCCATACCTAATTATATCCTCTAGCACACTCAACAACATGAGATTCTCTCTTCTCGTCATCGCCGCTCCGGCCGCCCAAGCCGTAGTCTCCTACATGGCCGCCGTCCCAGAGTCCCTCATGGCCATGGTCGAGTCTGCCGATTGCACTTTGCCCGACGACTTCCAGATCCAAAACTTTGCGGCCGAATCACCAGACGGTGGGCAGACGCTCGACTCCCTGGATTTCAGCTTCAACGACGACAGTACGTTACTCAGCACGTCATGTCACCTCGACGCCTCGTCGATACCCGTAGCAGGTGACGGCCGCACTGCGCGGTACGCCTGCGACGACACCCGCGTGCAGTTCATCTGGCAGAACGGGACCATCACCGTGATTGAGAAAGTCTGCCCCGGTGACGACGGGTAAGTTGACCACATACCTTACTTGGGCCGGACTTCGCGGCTAATAGACCAAATACAGTGCCGCAGACTACGAGGCGTCTGGTACAGCCGCCGTTCCGGTGGTGTGCGACGGGGCCGCCGGGAACGGAACGGGCAACGCCGCACGTCTCAGGCGCAGCGGGAGCAAGAACAGGAGGGCCGTTGCGTGCAAGTCCAACTCGGATGACATCCGATCGAAATTCTTCAGCATCCAGCCTGTCCCGGGTGGCGGCGAGAAGTAAGAATTTTTGGGATGAACTGAGGAATAAGACAACGGAACTACGTGGATGATGAAACAGATTGGCAAACGCATTTTAACACCGACCAAGTGACCCAGCGTGGCAACGAACGAGGATCCTGGGCATAAGGTAACCAAGCGTGCCAGGTCATGCTTCGCCCAACTGTTGAGCTATACAGACTAGTGCATGATCGGAAGACAGTCACATTTGCAAAGACGAACTAAAATAGGATAATTAGTAGACTACCACTGCTTGCATTATATTCTTGAAATGAAATCCCCCAACAGTGAGCTCCCAGAGATCGAGTGTATGGGGAGGTGAGAGCCGCCGACGCCCCCGCCGCCCCCGCCGCTGCCTGGTAGCTGACAGCTTTTTGCAGGGACAGCACCCAATGCCAGACCTTTTTCCCCACAAGCTACCTGGCTTGCCCCTCCAGGGGCAGCACACCGCTCAGGACCAATCGCTTGTCGGCAATCGTCACTTGGCCGCGCCTCTCCGCATGCGGCATTGTCTCTTTTGCCAGTCAATATGGGACGGGCAAGCGAGCCAGGTCCATATGACCTCACCACACTCCTCACCTCACGAGATCAATCTGAGACGTCGGTATCCCATCTTATTTTGCGACTCGTCGAACATACGCACACCTAAGCCGTCCAGTCCCAGCCAATTCCATTTGCAGGAGTCTGTCTGTACAGACGTAATCGTCATCATGCGCCCTGGAAAGATCGTGCTCTGAACGGCTTTCGTCGCCTTTCGTCGCTTCGTCGTCGTCCTCGCCCAAACAGCAAATCAGACCAACCTCGTAAACCCTTCATTCCTAAAACAACCTGTCAGTCGTTGTTGTCTCGCCTATATCCTGCGTTCTCCCCACCTCCCACTCTGAAGATTACATTGAGGAAAGACTGCGCCATGTCTGTCGGCTTGGGCAATCGACCATAGCCTGCATTTTGCGAGAAAAGGAAGCTAGAAGCAAACCATAAACAAAGCCCCGACGACAGAATGTTCCTATTAATGCGACCTCTCCTCCACCTGCTACAGCTCGCGCCACTGGTTGGCCTGGCCTTTGCAGCATCGTCCGGCAACAAGCAGCAGCCCCTGGTGCCGACCAACGACAACAAGACCGACGGGCCTTCGCCGATCGTCTCCGTCGAACTCTTCCGGAACCTCGAGCGCACATCGCGCATCGTCGACATAGCCTACTGCGTCGGTACCTCGGGCATATCGCAGCCCTTCTCATGCGTGTCACGATGCAAGGAGTTTCCCTCGTTCATCCTCGTCTCGACATGGAATACGGGGGTCCTGCTGAGCGACAGCTGCGGTTACATCGCCGTGGACCACGGCGTGCGGAGGCCAGGGGATGAGGACAGATTCAATGGCGACGTCGGAGAGAAAGCCATCATTGTCGCGTTTCGTGGTACCTACAGCATCTCAAATACCATTATCGATCTGAGCACGATACCGCAGGAGTACGTGCCTTATCCTGCTCCCGATGACGGCGGCGAGGCGCCTGAGGAACCCAAGCACAAGTGCAAGGACTGCACCGTCCATATGGGGTTTCTGGCTTCGTGGCGCCAGGCGCGGAAGCTGGTGATTCCCGAAGTGACCAAGTTGAGGGAGCAATATCCTGACTATCCGATTCATCTGGTGGGCCACAGTCTCGGCGGCGCGGTTGCGATGCTCGCGTCCCTCGAGCTGAAGGTGTCGCTGGGATGGAACAACGTTCTCGTCACCACGTTTGGCGAGCCCAAGGTCGGAAATCAAGGACTCTGCGACTATGTCGACGAAGTCTTCGGGCTGGACAACGAGGAATATAAGACCTTTCCAAAGCGTTCCTACCGCCGCGTTACCCACGTCGACGACCCAGTGCCGCTGCTCCCGCTCACCGAGTGGGGCTACAAGCCGCATGCCGGCGAATATTACATTACCAAGACGGAGTTGTCGCCGTCGCTCGAAGACGTCATCGTCTGCCGCGGCGACAATGATGCGCGCTGCATCACGAAGGGGGACGGCGGCTTCTTCGAGACCAACGTGCAACACACGGCGGTGGACCAGGTTGCAGGGTCGATGGAAAGGGTCGGCGAAAGCAAGTGGGCAAATGGGCTGCCGGACTTTCCGGCTCGACTCAAGCTTTGGCAGCTACTCTTCGCCCACAGGGATTACTTCTGGAGACTCGGACTTTGTGTGCCTGGGGGTGACCCGGCGAATTGGGGGAGGGACAAGTATGGCGGACGTGAGGGTGTAATAGCAGATGAGCTTTGAGCGCTGCCGTGTTGTTTTTTCTTTTTCTCTTCTGGAAGTCTTTTTTTGGATCGGGGCGTCAACCTTGACCCGTCTTCGCTCCTAAGTGCCTGGGAGGGATTCATTGTTGCAATAGGCATCTACTGGTGTACAGTCTGAACGCAGTGGCAGGGTTTATCAAGAAAGCCAGGGTTTGGATGGGATAACGGGCGTTTTCACTTTCTAGTACCTCTGGATCATGTAGCTTATTGAAACAACAGAAAGAAAGCAAAGTTCCCTCACTGTCGTGCCAGCATCACCCCCTTTTTTTCTGCCACTTGAGTCGCGGGACGACAACTCTCCACAACCCTGGGCCGGAGCTAAAGTCCGGACGCGGCCTCGGTCACAGCGACCACCCAACGTGTGGACTTTAGGCTCCGTCTTTCAACCTTGGGGGTTGCTAACCGCGTTTATCTTTGCCATGATGGACACACAAGAGATCGGTCCGAGGTCTGGATTGACCAGAAACAAATGAGCCTAACTGGGCTGTGTGCGGAACGAGGCCGTTGACCAGGGGTCTTTGGTTTTTGCATGCTTCCTTCGTTCGGGGTGGGAAGGAGTAAACCAGGTCCAGCTGCCCACACGTCTTTCTATACCAAGTCTCGAGCCAGGCACCACAAGCTCTTTAATGAGCTGCTACTTCAAGTCAGTCTGTCATGGACCAACGCGCGGCAAGCCGGAAAATTCCAGAAGTCGACCCGCTGTACCTCTAGAAACCCCAGAAATCCCCAAAACCTGTGGTCGGGCAAGGCGAGTAGGCCGTGCTAGTGGGCAAGCAATATGTAGGTGCCGGGAATAGCCCCCCGGGTCAATGTGCCTGCGACGCCCCTAAGTCAGCGTGCCCTCCTCGCGGGTATCCGGCGACTTCCACTGTTGATGCTTAACCCGAAAAGCAAGGTGGAACTTGGTCAGGACCGGGTTAGCCTGTCCTCCTCCGCGTGAAATCGCATCGCCCGTGCCTCCTCCGGATTTGAAGTCTCATGTATTCGGAGACGGGAAACCGGGGGTGGAAGATGAGGGGTAAAGATGGATAATAATAAAAAACAATGCCTTGCAAGTGGTAAAGGTCGATGCCGCATCATCATTACCCAACAAGCCGGCTTTGCTCCCATCGAGGCGTGTGCTTGGGATCGCGGAAGATTATTTTAAGCTGCAAGCGCAGAGAATGCCACGCGACAGGACGGTAATCATGGGCCTGACGCATGCGAGTCGCTTGTTCGACCCGACTGCATGGAGGGGGAGATCCCCTAACCCCTCCATGAGCTGTGCTGGCCGTGAGTCACCAAGGCTGCGATGGCATCGAAAGGGAGGGTAGGATTGGACCTATTTGGGACGAAACAGGGGCGGCCAGGAGATTGGAGATCAGAGATCAGAGATCAAAAGGAATGGGACTGGTTGGGGGCAGGCAGAGGCAGGTCACTCAGCCGTGTTGTTGCGTCCTTGTGGATGGGTTGGGCCGAGTTCAGTTGGCGATGTAAGGGGACATTGAGCCTTTGACGTTTCACTCGCAGAGACAAGGTGGGGAGAGAAAGTCGGGGATGTCGGATGGTACGCTGATCCAACGGCGGACCACGCCTCGGGTTGAAGCAGAGAAACACCGCAGATTGATGAACAATCAGTATCGGCATACTGCGCGCCGGCAGGTTGGGCAAAGCAGTTTTGCGCATGACAACAGCACCGCCTTGTTGAAAAGCATGCATGTGAGCGGAAACGCAAAGGGGGCGAGGACCGCAAAGCATGGTGACCAGTCAAGAAGTGGTCATTATGGTTGGACGACATGCCGGCTGGGATCGTGGCTTGGTCGTCAGCCGAGTGGCTGCTGGTCTGCGGCAGTGAGGCGCATAATCCAGCAGTGTAAAGGAAGCAGCTGATGAGCGATGAGCAACGTCGGCCTTTGCCCAACGTATCCCAATTCCCAGGGCTTTCTAGTGGGCTGTTGTCCAGGGTGTGTTGATGCTCACAATACTCTGTACAGTACATAGTATATACAGCGTTCGCCAGTTCGGCTTGACAGGTAATAGGCAATTTCCCGTCATTGCCAACATGTGCAGCTTAGTTTGGTCATCAAGTGGCCGACAGGCAGAGGCCCAGGCCGAAAGTTACAATGAGTGACTCATAAATCCAGTCGCCAATGATTTAGACAGCCAGGAAGGCACAATGATCCGAGACATTAGGGATTACATTGGACGACGGGCAGATGAGCGGGCAGGCGGTCGCCCCCATGGTTTGTTTGGTGCAAGATAAGCCACCAGGAGCAGGAATTTCAGGACCCGGTAGGTGTCGACCATCCAATCTGAGCGGATGGCATGGGCGCATTGCATTGCCCACCATTCCTGGGGACTGTTGGCCTCGATGTACTGTGCAGTTCGTCAGGAAGCCCATAGACTGCCCAACGTGCACTATCAGGGCGTCTGTGCAGTGTCGACTTGTGTCGCCGAAGGTTACGCCATCGATGTGTTGGACAGAGAGAGTATAGTAGGGAGGGAGGTGGTGAAGCGGATGTTACGTGATGAGAGGGTGGTGAGGTGAGGGGCGGGGATTTTCGTGGATGGGTCGACCGTAGGGGGTGTGGTGAGCCAGTGGCCGGCGGACACTATCACGCGTAGATGTGCTTGGAACAACAGAGAATCATCAGAGGGGAATCACGAGACAAGAAAAAAACGAGCAGTTTTGGCCGGGGAGGAGATACGTACATGGCGGGCGTGCCACGAAGCAGGAGCGGGGAAACGCATGGGAAGGGTGGGGTCCAGCCCAAAATGACCAATCAGCTAGCCAGCAGCCAGCGTCTGCCATCCCAGAGAGGAGAGTCTCCCATCCTAATTGTTGCGCAACGCTGTGTTGTGCTGTGTGCTGTGCTGGTCATCATTCATACCTACGAATACCTACATACACACTCAAGGCAAATGACCTTTGACTGAGTTATCTGACCAACCTGATTGATCCCCCTCACGGCCTCAAATTAACCAGCCCATTTCTTTTTCTTCTCCAATTTCCTGAGCTGGAGAGGCGGGCTCTTATAATCTCCAGACTCGCTCAGGAGACCTCGTGATAGTTCCTCGAATGGGAAACCGGTCCATCTTAGTGGTAATTGGCAGACTAGACACTCATGGTTGGGCCGGGCGGGACTGGCTCGTTGAATTTGACTTTGGGAGGCAATAAGAGAAGCAGTTGTTGCGCGCAGACTGTCACGGCAGCTGCTCTCCATGTCCAAAAGGAAGTACCTCTTCTGTATGTGGCCGGCTTTCTCCCGCTGGTCGCTTGGCACTTGAGGACTAGGCCGGTACACCGTGCCCCAACTTCCTGGATACGGAATCTTGTCTTTGATGCTCAGGACAGGCCAAGGTAATCTCTTGAACATAATCCACCGAAGGGGATCTCACCACATGCTAATGCCGTTTGGTCTTTGCCGGCCCCCGTCGAGCCCCAGTCTCCGTCTGTCATTTTCTGATTCTGGATGCTCTCCTTTCCAAAGAGGAGCTCTCGGCTGGGTGGGATACCTCCATACCTCCTACCTCGAAGTTAGTGAGTGCACAACAAAGTCAACTAAAAAGGCAGCGAACGCACCCCTGACACTTGCCCACTCGCTGCCAACATACCTATTCACTCGACAACTTTCAAAGGTACCGTTCTAGCAACCTTGTGTCCTAGGTACAACAGCAGACCTGAGCCCAGCCTCGCCTAGCCCAGCCCCAGGGTCCCATTTCTCTTCCCCTCCCGTCAAATTGGAACTTGCCCATGCCCTGGACAAGTCTCCCGAGCCCCCGAGAGCCTGACCACCTCGTGCCCATCCATTTCACTTGAGCAGTCCCTCCGGCTAGGCTGGTCAGGGCCCAGTACCAGGCACAAGGGGGGAAGGTATTTGTGGGAGAAACGTAGTGGGGTTGAAGCAGTAGGTGAAGCCAGCAGCTAGCGGGCAGTGGCACTGGCCCTGCCCAGGGCAGGCACGTTACGATACGGCGCGGCAACAAGGTAAAGTGCCATTAGGGGGGCTGCTAAGGCAGGAAGTAGCGAAGCAGCGACACCCAACCTCTGCTTACCTACCTGAGGTACCTAGGTAGGCAGGTACAGGTAGACAATCAGTGGCCCAGGAGAAGGAATGAGTAACCACTTAGGGGGACAGTGGACAGTGGACAGGAGTGAGTGAGTGAGTGGCCTTGGGACGGCGAGGACGTGGACGCGGACTTGGGGACTTAGGCCAACCCGATTAAATCTTCATTGGCCTCGCAACTTCCCTTTGAGATTCCCCCTCCCAAAATAATTCGTCACACGTAAACACTCCCTCCGCCTTCCCTCCTTCCCTCCCACCGCACATCTTTTTCCACTCTTCAACAACAAAACAAACCCGCGTCAACTTCTCACCAACTCCCCGTTGCACGCAATATTCACACCTACCTCCTGTCAACTTCTCCTTTCCACCTCAACCTAGTCGCATTCCCCCAATCCCGAACCTCAACATGTCTGGCGATGTAAGTACCATTTCCCCCATGCCGCCCAACACCACTCGACTCCAAAACCCCTCCGTCGCCCCTCGCCCGCCTCTGCCCTGCCCGTGTCACGGCAACGAAGATGGCCATGCTGTCGCCGCTGAACTCCCGCCTATGCCGTGCTTCTCGGTCATTTTTATTTCGGGGGAGGGGGGGTTTTTTTTTTTTTGCCTTCACTGGCAGGCGCCCGATGTCGATGGACTACTCCCCTATTCTCCTCAAATCACTCATCACTGCCGTCCTGTGGGAAGAAAGCATACTGACTGGTTCCCCTCTTCTAGCGTGAAAGGTTTGTGCCGAGCTTCCTCGTCGATGGGCCGCAACCCATCGATCAGACTCTTCCTCTGCGGGGGCTCTTCAGCGCAACATCCTGACTGATCCTTTCCCTACAGCAAGACCTTCCTCGCTCGCCTTTGCGAGCAGGCTGAGCGCTACGATGAGATGGTCGGCTACATGAAGGAGGTTGCCAAGTTGGGCGGTGAGCTGAGCGTCGACGAGCGCAACCTCCTCAGCGTTGCCTACAAGAACGTCGTCGGTACTCGTCGTGCCTCGTGGCGCATCATCTCCTCCATTGAGCAGAAGGAGGAGAGCAAGGGCTCCGACAAGCACGTCGGCACCATCCGCGAGTACCGCACCAAGATCGAGACCGAGCTCGAGCAGGTTTGCCAGGATGTCCTCGACGTTCTCGACGACAGCCTCATCCCCAACGCCCAGACCGGCGAGTCCAAGGTCTTTTACCACAAGATGTACGTTGGCCGATGCTGCCGCCCGCAGTAATCCTCATCGATCTCGGCCCCCGAACTAACTGCTGCGTACCACAATCCAGGAAGGGTGACTACCACCGTTACCTTGCCGAGTTTGCCTCTGGTGAGAAGCGCAAGGGTGCTGCCACCGCCGCCCACGAGGCTTACAAGGTACGAGTAAAATCAACATGCACCACGTCCAGCACAAATCACCCCGTGAGAACAAAGGAACTGACGCCGCGGGTTTAATAGAGTGCCACCGACGTTGCTCAGACTGAGCTGACCCCCACCCACCCTATCCGCCTCGGTCTGGCCCTTAACTTCTCCGTCTTCTACTATGAGATCCTGAACTCGCCCGACCGCGCCTGCCACCTTGCCAAGCAGGCTTTCGACGATGCCATTGCCGAGCTGGACTCTCTCTCCGAGGAGTCTTACCGCGACAGCACCCTCATCATGCAGCTCCTGCGTGACAACCTTACTCTCTGGACCTCTTCCGACAGCGGTGACGCTGAGGGTGCCGCTGCTGGCACCGCCGAGGCCTCTGAGGAGAAGAAGGACGAGGCCAAGCCCGAGGAGCCCAAGGCTACCGAGGAGACTCCTGCCGCCTCCTAAATTCTGTCTTACCCTGATACCAATACATCTCGGCTTGCGATTGGACTGAGATGGCTTGTCTGCTCGGCCGTCGGTATGCGCTACGTGCGGACCTTCTGATGACTGGATCTGGCCGCCACGTTAGCGGCTGATGATATCTGTGACTCGCGACAAGCGAGTCTCTTGGCGAAAGGGAGGGATTCCGGGGGTTCTGGACGCTGAGAAAGGAATAATGCATGGCATAGTTCCTTTTGGTCCTCGGATGTCCACCCCAGTCTGGAACAGCTTCGTTCCTTGGGCCGGGGAGGTATTTGGAGGACCCTACTTGGCAGCTAACTACCAACCTTCCCCTTCTTCATATCCGTCCATGCCCGGAATCTTGTCCTCTTTTGTTCTCCTCGATTCCTGCTTTTTACCCCTGTGCTGGATGGTTTACGGCTGTCTCGTCTTCTTTTTTCGGTTTTCCTCATAGTGGTCCTTCAGTTGTCGCGCGTCTTCTCACAGAGAGAGAAAGTCCTTCCCCCCCAAATGCCCCTGTCTATTCAGTCTACAAGACCAAAAGAAAATAACAAACGTTCATCAACAGTTTTGGACCAACGCGTTTCGACTTGTGTGTGTGTGTGTGTGTTTTTTTTTTTCAGGTATGAACATACAGTTCAAGATGATGTCAAAACTCGGTCAAAAGTGAGAGCTTGACATGTAGTGAGTGATGGGTAATAAAGGGCAGGCATCGTAGGTTTTTATTCAGACTTTGGATCCATGGGATAGTGAGCTCCGTCTTTGAAGTCAACAATCTGCATGCTGGTGTCAAGCAGCAAATTCGTTCCAGACATCATGAACGACGTTGGTTACACAATGGACAAATTGGTATTAACAAGCACGACTGAAGCCAAATTGTGTATGTGGACCGGTCCAATTAGAACAACAAGGAAAGAAGACGCCTAGCACCACCGACCATTTCGTTTGCCATATTTCACGGAAACCATTTGCCATGCTCCCTATAGTGAAACCAACCCGCAAGCTGCTCGTCTGCGCATCAAGCGTATGTGCGAGTACTAAGGACTCCCGTGAGTCCTCGAGAGCAACCTCGAGGCCCTCCTAAGCCGCGCCTGTTTCTCGGCAATCAGCTTTGGCACGTGGCCACGGCCCTCCGAGTCTGCACCGTCAGCGACGCAGTCTCCGTCCGCATCCAGCTCCGTGTCGGCGGCGGCGTTGTTTGTGGCATGAGGAGTGGCAGCGAGGGTCGCGCGTCGGTACATCCTGGTGGCTTCCTCGGCGCCTCGAGGTGGCATGGGCCCGCCAGTCCTGCTGCCGCTAAGTTTGCGGACGAGGTTGCGCATGCCGCGGAAGATTGGGTGGTTGCCGTGCTTCGCGCGGAAGATGCCCGCCGGCACGTGTCCGCCGGGGAGTGTCTCCGTCTGTTCGAGGTAAGCCGCCGACGGCTCCAGGCCCATTGCCGACGGGGCTCCGAGGCGGGAGCATGTCGGGCAGTATGTCGGTTGCGAAGGGAGCCGGAAAAAAGTAAAGGGGTCACGCGCCCCTGGTGACGATGCCGATGAGGAGGCTGATGAGGAAGTTGCGGAGAGGGAAATATTTGTCGACGAGGCGGATGCGGCCGGCGAGGACGGGGGGCATGTGCATAGAGATGCCGATGCCGCAACCTCCTCGCGCCATGCTTGAATCCGTTGTTGCTTGGTGAGGGATGAGTCCTGAGGAGACATTTTGGCGGTGATTTATAAATGATGCGGGCTATACTCTTGGGGTTATAAGGGCTCTTTTGTTCCCGGGTGTCTATGAAGGCACGGTTGGTACGGGCGAAGGGAGACCAGGTCAGATTCGGAGAGTGGGTTATTCTGAACTCGCGATTGCTGGTTGCGGATGTTGGATGACCAATGTTGGAATGACGGCAACGCTCTTCTGAGCCAAGACCGAAGCAAAAAAGTTTGCTGAGACTTCGAGAAGGCCTACGCGCCTTTTTGACAAAGTGAAGCAGAATTAGGTGTTCGTTGTTGGGAACAGGTAGCCCTACGGTCCGTCCGCTGTCAATAAGACGAGAAAGCGTAGATCGAGGGAGGGAAGTGGAGAGGAAGTGCAAGAAATAGAGGAGGGTATTAAAGTTTGGAGCGTATCGTGTAGGTGTGACAACACACGGGACCTGACTGGGGTGGTGTTATGGGCGTTTCTGTCTGTCTCGACTCGGCAGAACGACTCGAACATACGGTTCATGTGCCCTTCCTTCGTGAGTTCGTCCAAGATGATTAGTCGGCGCCAACCCCGGATTCTGATGCCCCCTCCCCTGGCGTCGGGCTTATTTGTGCGTTTGTGTGTGTATGGGAGATAGGGAGGTGATGAGAATGGGCAGATGACAGGATTAGGGCGGGTTTAGGTGCGAGGCAGAAAGCAACAGGAGTGGACGAGGGTTTTGGGGGTTCAGGGCAGCAAAAACGATTAAATCACCAGCAAAGGAGGAGGATGCAGGAAGGATGGATGAACGAGTCAAGCCTCTTTCTTGTCATCCGGTCTCTGGGGAACCCGGGTGGGAGGTCTTAGCGGGGAAACGCCTCCGGGCGTATGAAACAAAAAACAACTGAGGAGCCAACCCCAGGACGGTAACGACAAGATGAAAGATTCTTGCCCAAGACGAAGGCAAGATCTAACGGTAGACGGAGTGGGCTTGTGACTGGTCGGCTAAACAAGTCCAGTCCTCTGGTGGCGGACGATCGAGGTCAAAAAGGTGACGAATTGTTTTCCCAGCGATGTGGTCGATGCGGGTCTCGATGGGCAACAAAACAACAGCTGCAGCAGCAGCAACAGTAGAGGGGGGGCGCTTTGGGATTCGCTTCGCAGCGTTTCGTTGCGACGAGCCGACAAACGTCCGTCCGTCCGTCCGTCCGTCGTTCGGCCTTACAACTGGAGGGAGAAGGTGTTTGTGAGCGACAGTTTGAGGGAGAGAGGGAGACGATGCAGGTGACCAGAGCACGCCACGGCAGTAGCTCCGACCGCAGGGTTGGTTTCTCTGCCAGTCTTTTTTAGAGTGTTTTGGACTTCTAGGTCGGTGAAAGAAGGTCAGGTAGGTGTGATGGGACGGGAAGAAGACAAGCCGGATGAGGGCTGAAGCAGATGGGGCTTAGGCGCCGCTGAACTAAAGATGGGCAGAAGACAAATGCTTTGGAGGTCCCCGGGGGAGGGGGCACATTTGCTGGTGCTTTCACGCGCCTTTGGCTTTGGGTCGTTCCCCTTTTCTGTCGTCGTCGCCGCCGCCG
Organism: Colletotrichum destructivum; assembly: GCF_034447905.1. NCBI lineage: Eukaryota > Fungi > Ascomycota > Sordariomycetes > Glomerellales > Glomerellaceae > Colletotrichum > Colletotrichum destructivum. The sequence goes on along the minus strand of NC_085897.1, from coordinate 3,213,044 downwards.
CCGCCGCCTTGGAAGGGATGTTGTCTGCTTCGGGCTTCGTCTGCTCCACGATCGGCGGGCCCAGTCCAGTTGATCACTGCCCCGATGTGCCGCACTAGAGGGGGGCGGGGGGGATGGCGCTGGGAAGGAAAAGCAGGCGGCCGGTCCTGATTTCTGAGTGGAACCTCCGCAAGCGGCTACTTGGGTATCATTGCGGGCGAAGGCAAAGGGCAACTTCTCAGGGTAGTAGGGAAAAAGGAGGCACAGGGCACGCTGCACAGGGGAAGAAGGTTAGTGCGAGCGGCGCGGCGCGTGCAACAAAATACTGGCAGAGTGATCCCTTCCCTCCCGCCGTCCCACCTTCCAGACAACAAGCTCCGGCACCTTGTTCGCTGTGGCGCGCACGAAAAGAGGAGGGGCGTGACTTGGGCTTGGGGCTAGGATGCTGCGGACTTGGATGGTGCCGCTGTCAGATGTCAACAACGAAAAAAAGCACAGAAAATGAGGGGCGCTGCGGGTTTTCTGGTGTTCTGCAAAAAAAGGGAAGGAGAGGTAGCGGTGTAATGTCTCAGTTATCGAGAGGACGACACCATCGTGGGTCCTCATTGATTCGAGATGACAGAGAAGGATGAGGATGTGGGCGACTACGAGGGGCATGTAAGAAAACGGCTTTCCTACAACTGCCGAGATTCAGGGTCCATCCATCCATCGAAACGCACTCGGCTCGGTGAAGGCCACCTGGTGAAGGGGCTCGCCGCCCACTGAGAATGAAAATGAGGTTATGTTGTGGGTGACTATGGCATGGAAGCCGATTGGTGTTGTGCCCCGGCTCACCCGCACCGGGTCGGGTCGGGTCCCTGTGAGATTAACCACCCCCTTCCATTGGCGAGGGCCAGGCATTGGGCTTCCTTCCTCATCCAGCTTACAAATAGGACCGGGAGGAGGGTGAGAGTGTAAGTAACTACCGCCAGTTGGTTCCCGGTGGATGGCATTTGCATTATTTAGCTATGATATATGCCGATTGTTTGAGACTTTGTCGGAGTGTCCAAACCAAGACTCGCGGTCTGCGGTTCCATAGCAACATCAACATCAACAGCAACAGTGAACCCCGCCTAAATCAGACCGGTATCTTTTCATCGTCAACCGTCCAAGACGTCCAGTCTGTCATGTATGGTCGTCCGTGCCGTAAACAGCGCCCGCTCGCTTTTTTTAATCTTGTCTAGGTATCGGGAAACTCTACATAATCAAATACATCGTCACCATCATCTCTGCGTGCTGGGAACCAACGTCTCCCAGCTTCCCATGTCGCTGGGCCCCCCATCATCCAGCGAGTCTAGTAAATCTACTGGCGCATTCTTCTTGGCTGGGATCTTGGGTTTGGGCCGCACCTCGCCAGCTCTCATCCCCGGCAATGCGACTGCCCCGGCCATCGGGCTCTGTCTGCCAGGTTCGATATTTAGGGTATCTGCCCGCTTGAGTGGCTTGGCCGGTGCACCGACCGGCTTTCTCTGCATTCCTTTCTCTAAGCCCGCGCTGAGGTTGGTAAAGCCCGTCGACGCCCGAGACGGCAGTGGCGGTCGTTCAGTCGGGTCATCCTTGTACTGACTTGTTCCGTTGCTGCTCAGGATCGGTGACGTGGCCAGGTGAGCTGGCTTCTTCGCAACGGGTGGCGCGGGCTTGGATTTGGATTGTGAAGACAATTGCGACATCTGCGAAATCGCAGACGAAGGCCGCGGGGGGGTTGGGTTTTGTGATCGATTCGAGGGAATCAGCGGAGGTTGCTGAACTGCCGCGCTGGCTCCCGTCTGCCTTCTAGGTGGTGGCGGCGGTGGTGGTGTTTCCCCCCTAGATGACTTCTCGTCTTTGATGTTGAGTCCGCCAACCTTTAATGACAGGGCCGACGCATCAAATGGTGGCGGCAGCTTTCTCGCAATCCTATTGGAGGCTGATGATGAGAGATCGTTTGGGGTGTAGACATGCTCGTACGGTGATGTCGAGACGCTGGAAAAGGATGACAGCCTTGACCTCGGCACGTTGACCCAATCTGGCTCTCCTGTTGGTGTAAAGGGGTTTGGTGGCCTTCCGGGGTTCAACACCGCAGCGTGTCCGTCTGGTGCTTTTGGTTGCTTCATGTCAACTCTCGCCTGCTGTTTGTTCTCCAGCCACCACTTTTGACGGTCAGAGCTCGCAGGGGGCAGTCCTGGCTCGATGGCTTCGTAGCCAATCAAGTCCTCGTCGTCCGTCTCCTCCGAGTCCAGGTTGGCAACTACATCTCCAAGATCCGCTTTCCTCCGTTGGTAGAGTTCTTTGCTGATTCGATCCCGGTGGGCTTCGTCAACGATGCTCACATTACACTGAAAGATCGCATACACCGGCCGATGATCCGAGAACTTGAGCGGGGCTGAGTTGTACGCTAGTTGGCGCAAGTTTGCTCCTTTGCGCAGAATGCGGTCGGTCCACGCGGGAATACGTGCCTTTTCACTGCTCAAAATCAGCCTCTGCATCGGGATTCGGGGTGATGTCGGTTCGTTCTACGTACGATGTGTCATATTCGTCCGTACCAAGATCGAACTTGTATGTGGGCAAGAAGTTGATCCGAGCTTCAGAGTAGAATGGGAACGCAAGACCCGCAATCATCTGTAGGTTCAGCTGCGAAGAAGGAAAGTCAGCATGGTGGCCAGTTCGCAAAGGCACTTCCGCTTCTTACCTGGTCGTTTTCGTAAAGCGTCTCTAGTTCTCGCTTCTTGATTAAGCCACGGGCAATTTCAGAGCCGAGGCCGATTCGGTAGTTGAAATCTCCCAGCCACACAACAGCATCTGTTCTCGGGTCAGCTCGTACACCAACAGGTGGATCGCTGATAGTTGGTCCCGAACGTACCATGATCATCGATGCCACGGTTCCGTTGGAAACGGAGCCCGTGGTGAATTGTCGCGTAGTCCCGGTTCCGCTCGTCATAATTCGAAAATCCAGCAGCCAAATGGGCCGTCACAAAGCAGATGTGGGTATTCGCATAATCAAATCGTATCGCAACCGCGCCCTTGTTGCCTGCCATCCCCGACAACCCAGTTTTCTTGACGCTACCTTCCACATTCTTAATGTTGGCCAGGGCCGAAGCCTTGATAAAAATGCACAGCGCAGCGCCAACAAGCTGTCCGCTCCGGAGCAGCACATATCTTTCGCCGCCGAGTGCCTTGGCACGTTTGTTGAGGCATCGTCTCACTGCGGCCTCCCATAACTGTTTCCTAGAAGGATCGCTGTTCATGATCTGCTGCGGGCTCAACTCGACAATCTCCTGGAATCCCACCGCCACGATTTCAGGTAAGACGTTGCCGAGTTCTTCTGGGGCGAGCCATGGAGCAAGGTCGCTGTCGACACCCTCGGTGCGTCCATTCAGGTTGAATGTGCCAACCAACCTACAGGAGTAAGCATGACAGAGGACCGAGATGGAAGGCAGTAGGAGGGCAGTAGGCAGGCAGTAAACTTACATGGTGATGTCCTGCACCGAAGAGAATTCGGCACTCCTCTTGGCGAGCTCGCCAGAAACATAGTCGCTAATAGGATCGAAGAGGATGACGGGCATCTGGTTGACAAGGCGCCCAAGAAGGCGGTCAATCGTTGTTTGTCGAGCCGCATCCGTGAAGTTGTTGTGGTAGAGACGCTGCACCGACTTGCGCATATCCGCAACGGCACCAGCCAGCGACATCTTTCCAGAACGTGTAAAGGAGGATTTAAGCGCACCTGTTCCGGCGTAAATCTTTGACAGGGCATCCCCATTGTCCGCCCAGAGGGTCGAGTGTCTCATCCAAAAGTCCGACGTGGCATATTCGCCGCGGTGGCCCAGGAAAGCTTCTGTGGCCATCTGCGATATGAGAGTCTGGATCAAGTTCGTCCTGTCCAAACAGTCGAGACAGTTCGTCCGGAATACACCTTCTTGTTGGAGAACTACGACCATCCGGTTGGAACCATGGTGATCGTTGTCAGCAGCCCCATCCTCGGACTCTTCAGCCAAGTAGTAGGCGAACCCGTCTATCGAATTTTCGATGTATCTGCGAATTTGACGTGCCGCTTCATATCCTCCTGGGCCTTTTGTCTCGGCATGGAAGTCGTAGTGAGTTTCTCTCAGCAGCGCGTGATCTTGCGATTCTTCCTCGCCGACCTGGCTCAGGGGGCAATGCTCCACCCCCAGATGGTACAGCTGACTGAGCTGTGCTTCGCCAGGCTTGCCCTCACTCAGCAGGTTGACCACATGTACAGCGCCATAGGCCCGCTCTAGATCTGCAAAGTGCCTGTTGAAGGCAGGCTGTGCCCCTTCAGGCGATCTGATGACGGTGATGTTCTGCTTGCCGGGGATGAGCTCCGCTGTCTGCTCCCAGAAGAGCGGAACTGAGCCTCTGACTTGAGCGTAAGAGAAAAGAGTACCGCCAGGGCTCCAGTAGATGGTCTCTGTCTCTACGAAGTTGGCGACATTGCCGTCGTCGTCAATGCCTCTGGAGTTGAAACGCGTTCCAGCTCTACGACAAGAAAGTCGCGATACAACTGTGAGGTACGAAGGCAACCCGGTCGATCGAGTCTTCAAAGGAGCGCTTGTTTGGGGAATCGCCATTGTTCGACAAAAGCCACGGATGGCAGAAGTCAGAAACCTTGATGAGTCCAAAGCCTCGCGCTCCTGGGGCAGCAGTCGGGATCTGAACTGAACCAGCGGGCTGATCATGTACGAGTTCCACAGAAAGGAGTCGTCGAAATTGTCGATGTCGAACGTGTACGAGTTCACCGTTCTAGACAGTCAGCAACCTGTAGGCTGTACCAGGGACACGAAAACTTACCTGTCCTGCAATCTGTTCGTCAAATCGAAGTCGGTACTGTAGTAGAACGTGCCGTTGCCCAGGAGCTTGCGCAGATCTGTACACGGGTGTTCCACTTGAACATCCCGCCCTCTGAGGTTCTGACCGTAGACCGAATTGGCGTCTGACGCCTCGGAATCCAAGGGATCCAGAGAAACGACATCATCCCACTCGCTGCTGTTGAGACAGAAGAAAGCAACACTCGCGATCCGTTCCACAGTTTCCCCCGGCCTAAGGGTGGCAACTCTAGTGGCATGTGTCACGACGGAAAGGAACACGTCGCCTTCGACGGATATAAGACCCAATGTTCCAAAAATCGGCCGCGGGGTCAGAGATCGGTAGTCGGCCAGCGTCTTCTTGGTGACCTGAGTGAATTCGACCATGCATTTCGACGCGTTACCGTCGCCGTTTGGTCGTGATCGGGTAGATGCGATTGAGGTAAGGGAGCCGTTTGTGCCGGTACTAGCGGAGCTGTATCGGAAGATGAGGGCGTGCGACGACGAGACGAGAGCAATAGATCGGTGGGGGTAGTCGCGAATGTAGAGTCGGCTAGACTTTTCTGGTGCCGGCACCTGGGAGGGCCATGATCCGGAGCTGGCGTAGTCCATGGTGGATAGAAAGTGCTGCTGCAGAATTCGGAGAAGAGGCGCAGTTGTCGCAGAGCATGCTTGAACGAGGGTGCTGGCCTGTGTTCCTCGAAGGGTGAAGTCGGTGGGTGGAGCGTCGCAGAAGAGCGGCTCGGTGACGAACGGTTGTAGAAAGTAGGTCGCAGCAGAATGCCGGCGTCGTGAAGAAGTGTGGGATTGCGCAATGGCTTGAGGTTGTATGAAGGTTCGCGATGGCAGATGCCGTGGCTGAGGTGAATTTGGGTCGCCAACACCGAGCCCGACAATGACGTCCGTCCGGCCGGGGGGGGCAGGGGTTTTAGAGGTTGGGTCGCTGTGTCTCTGGCACCTGAGCTCCGACTGGGTACCTAGGCACCTGGGTAGGTGTCTAGATTGGCAGTTACCTTAGTGGGTAGGTAGCTCGCTCCCCGGCCGCCTTGTTCTTTAGGTTCAGTAGGTAGAATCGGCAAAGAAGGATGGAGCTGACAAGGAAGCACGTGCCTTGTCGTCCTAGCCATATGGCACAGTGCCTCTTCTACACAATGCTCTGTTTGCGGATCGAAAAATGGCTTACAACACCCGTTTTGACTCGGGTTGAAGAGAGCGGTACAGAGTTCATTCGGATCGGCGGCAACGTGGAGAGTCGTTATTCCAAACTTGGACCACAAGGCCTAGTGACGGGAAACCAGAGATGCGATGAACCTTTAAAATTGCATCTTCAAGACATCCCGAGCGTAATATTTCAGTCATGCAGGCAAACTTCAACTCACGGCTTCGTCCTGCTATCCTATCTAGCCTAAAATCTTAGCATTGCCTTGGGCGTCAAGACTATAAAAGACCACTGGAACCGCCAGTTGAGTCTGGTATAAGCCCCAACATGATACGACATATCACCCCAGATCCTCTTGTGATATGCAAAAATAAGCAGGTAGCAGGTAACCTGTGACTAAGTATAATCTCCCACTCCCTGGTCGCGAATTTCACCGGTATTTTACCGGATTCTACTCGCTGGCGCCATCCTATGGAAGACTCATAACGAGCTCTTCCTTCCAGGTGCCATTGCCGCACCCGGCGGCGCTAGGGAGGGCCGGCGACTGGTCATCTACAGATCAAGCCCACCCGGGATACTTCTCACACTTCCCGGTGTACAAAGTCCATGCTATGGATTGGTCTAGCCAGGAGAAGTTGTTTGGCCCCCTCGCCGAGTGCTTCGTGGAAGACATTGCTAGCCTGGAGAATCTCGTCTACAATGCCGACGCGCCATGGGAAGTCATGGCCTCCATCTACACATACGAATATCAAACATCCCATTTCTACAACGACCAAGACAGAAAGAGGCATGGCATTGAGCCTCCCGCAACACTGCTGGACACCAACGAGGGCATCAAAATCCGCAAAGTGACTGTCGTTCTCCTTGTCGAGTTCCACAATGGAGCGAATCACGATACCTGTCAGGGTTGGGGAGATGCAGAGTGGACGTCTGGTGGCGACTCAGCTGCAGAACTTATCGATGGGGAGCAGCGAGGACAACGGGCTCTTTGTCCGTCACGGCCGTGACATATATGCGTGCCTGCGGCCGCGTTACGAAGCACTCGACGGCGAAGAGGATGAGACTGACTACGCGCCACATCCCCCACTCCAACTCTTCAACTCATGCTCCGCAAGCACGACGAGCTGCAATTCGTTAGAGGGGCCTTTGATCGAACATACTAGTCAGCCTCGTAAGACAAGTTTCTTTTCTCCACGGCGTTGGAACACGAATGCGATTCAATGTTGGACGCGCTTGAGCCCGTCACCGGCGAGGTATGAAATCATCGACTGGATAGAGCACATCCGGTCGGGAACGAACGGCATTGGACGGTCTGCATTCAGAAACGGGACGAGGTGACTCTGGACTACGCCTTTGCATTCACGAATCCCGCACTGCGCCAAACAGCAATGTCAAGTCCATCGTGTGGGAAGTGGCTGATATTTTGTCAAGCGATGTAGCAGTTGATAGATTACTAAATAGGGGTAATGTGCGTTGGGAAGCGCTTCGGAACTCGGTCAAAAGCATACAAAGTGTCCTTCGCTTCGGTTGAGCGTTTGGAGGGTAGCAGTAAAAAAAGGGGCAAGATGTAAAGATGAGACGCAAAGAGATGTGCGGACGGGGAATTCCCCCGCGGCCGCTGACACGGCAGAATCAATGCTTGCGCAGATCAGGCTTCAGATATAATATTGAGATCACGCTGCCACCTTGGGTGGTCAGTCATTCTCTTCCTATCATGTATTGTTTGATAATCATCACAAGCCTTATTGTGAAGAAGAGAAGAAAAAGGCAGAAAGGTTTTTCGTGGATATCGGACGTCAAATAGGCCCCACGTTTGAGCGATTGCTTACCTAAGACGTCCTAGCCATCGACGAAGAAAAAATCACGACCTGCGCAGGAATAGCTAAACGACAGCGTTGCTCCACACATTGAACGTCCACCAGTTGGGCTGTCTCCAGAATCTGGAGTATTCAGGCAGGAAAAGACCAAAGAGGACGGGCATGGCAAACAGAGGCGACAGGTTGAGGAGGTTGGATAAGCCACCCCCCTCCAGGGACAACCGATGCGCGCACACACTGCCGGTAACACTTCGGTTGGTAAAATGGCACCTGAACACACCTAGATATCTAGCCACCTAGGTATTTGAAGAGTATTCGAAGATAAGCACAGAGGCGCCTTAGGTTTCCTTTGGCAAAGGTACCTGGTACTGCACCGACCCCCTTGTGCAGAGGGTCTGCCGGCCGCCTGATCTGATCTCTCCGAGCTGTTGGCTGATCTCATTCGCTTCCGCCGCGTCACTGATAAAGCATTGAGAGCAAGGGTTTGCCTGGCGAGGTACATTGGTTCCGTGTACCTCTCCATTCGGATCGCGCGCTGAAGGACGAACGTCAGTCACCCTGCCCCAGCCCCAATTCCAAACTGCAGACGTGAGGTGCAGGTGCAGCAGCAACAGCAGCCCCGGTTGTCCCCCTAGTGCTGTTAAAAAATATCCAACCCCCCCTTCCTTTCGCGACCTCGAAGCTCCTCCCAGTCATCCACGATTCCAACGACCACAGCCTCGACATTTGCGGTGCCTCCATTCAATCATCTGCAAACCGCTCCTGCCGCCTGCTGCTGTCCATCGTGGCTTTGCGCATCATCCAACATTGACTAAAAATTCAACTTCCACCTTCGCTGCCATTCGTTACCCAAGTCGTTCTCGCTATGTCTGATTACGACCACTTTGGGAGCTCCGAAGAGGAGAGCGCCGAGATCAAGAAGCTCCAGGCTGATGTGGTACGTCAAATTGCGGCATCCTCAATGTCGCGCCCACCGCCGCTTTCAATTGAACGGTCGCTAACCTCTGTCCCGCGCGCACAGGATGCCGACCCCGATAACTTCGAGACCTGGGAGAAGTTGGTCCGCGCCTGCGAGGGCTTAGAGGGCGGCTTGAACCGCAACTCCAGCCCCCAGGCACTGGCCACTCTTCGCGATGCCTACGACCGCTTCCTCCTCAAGTTCCCCTTGCTCTTCGGCTACTGGAAGAAATATGCCGATCTCGAGTTCAACATTTCTGGACCCGAGTCAGCGGAAATGGTGAGTTGCCGTCGCGTCGCATCGTGTTGCGTTGCATCACACGTATCCCTTGCCTCCGAGCTTGCGGCTGACAAGACGCATCTCTAGGTTTATGAGCGAGGATGTGCCAGCATCACCAATTCTGTCGACTTGTGGACCGATTATTGCTCCTTCAAAATGGAGACCACTCACGTCCCACACCTCGTCAGGGAGTAAGTATTTTGATGGTCGGCTTTCCTTCCCCTTAACATCACCATCACCGCAGCATGCCTCACCGGCCGCTCAACACCTCGATCGAGCGATGCGTGGGCCTCACCCGCCGCCTTCTTCACAAGTATTCGTCGGTGAGAAATGCCAACAGCAGCCCCATTGTTGGGATGCCCTCTCACGCTAGTAGTTACCAGGCTCTGCTGATTTCCACTTGACGATAACTGATTCGTTGTCCGCTTCACGTCGCATCTTCACCACATCGCTCCCATTGGAACACCTTACGTTAGGCTTGGATTCGCCAGTTGATTTCACTTGATACCCCTTCCTGTATAGCCCGCCTTCCCCATACTCTTGACCACCCCCCTTCCCCCAGCCCTTACCCGGTGTACTGACCGTCTTCTTCAGGCTTTTCGAACGCGGTGCTACCTGTGTCGGTCTAGACTTCCTTGCTCACCCATTCTGGGACAAGTACATTGAGTACGAAGAGCGACAGGAGGCCCAAGACAAGATCTTTGCCATCCTGTCTCGCGTCATCCATATTCCGATGCACCAGTATGCCCGGTACTTCGAGCGCTTCCGCCAGCTTTCCCACAGCCGCCCCGTGACCGAACTAGTCCCCGCTGAGACGTTGGACAAATTCCGGACGGAGGTCGAGGCGGAGAGTGCCCAGTATGCCGGCGTTCAGCGAACAGAACTCGAGGTCGAGCGTGATATCCGCACCAAGATCGATGCCATGTACTACGAGTACTTCACTCAGACCCAAGCCGAGACCAATAAGCGATGGACCTACGAATCCGAAATGAAGCGTCCTTACTTCCACGTTACCGAACTCGAGAGCTCGCAGCTCACCAACTGGCGCAAGTACCTCGACTTTGAAGAGTCTGAGGGCAACTTCACCCGCATCGTATTCCTTTACGAGCGGTGCTTGGTGACTTGCGCCTTTTACGACGAATTTTGGTTCCGATACGCCCGGTGGATGTCTGCGCAGGAGGGTAAGGAGGAAGAGGTTAGGATCATATATCAGCGAGCTGCCACTCTGTATGTGCCCATCAGCCGTCCGGGCATCAGGCTGCAATTTGCCTACTTCGAGGAGAGCTGCGGACGTGTCGACATCGCCCGCGATATCCATGCGGCGATCCTCACAAAGCTCCCTGACTGCATCGAGGTCATCACCTCATGGGCCCATCTCCAGCGCCGCCAGAGCGGCCTGGACGCGGCTATCGAGGTGTTCAAGGCACAAATCGACTCTCCGCAGGTGGACATCTTCACCAAAGCGGCCCTTGTCACCGAATGGGCCCTCTTCCTGTGGAAGGTTAAGGGCTCGGTGGAAGAGGCTCGCAATGTGTTCCTCAAGAATGTGCAGTGGTACGCCGACAGCCGCGTCTTCTGGGACAGATGGCTTGAATTCGAATTGCAGCAGGCCACGAGCACGGACGTGGAGGACCAGCATGGGGACCGCGTCAAGCAAATCTTTGACGAACTCCGTAGCAAGAGCCGCTTGTCAGCTTCGACGAAGAAGGAGCTGTATCGGATCTACTTGTCTTACCTTCAGCAGCGGGGTGGCAAGGACGCGATGAAGCAGTTCTTGGTCATTGACAGGGAGATTTTTGGGTGAGCCAAGAACTTTCAGATGGTAACACTTGCATGGCGCTAACAATACTACAGACCTGGCTCGATTTCTCTGTTGAATAAGGCGCCTGCCGCCGGGAAGGAGAACGGTGTTGCCGATACCGAAATGGACGATGCGACCAAGTACCGAGCCGAGGCCAGATACCTCAGGTACTACGAACTCCAGGGCGAACCCGACCTTGAGGGCCAGACGACAGCGCCTTTTAACTAGGCCAGACCAGTTCACAAGGCACGTTTTCATGCTTTGGGAGTTCCCTCCACTTGGGTAGTTGCTCCTTGATATTTTTGTACTATACGACTCGTTCCGACGACAGATGATGCGTGGGTGACTGGCCTCGGGGAAATTGTACTGTATGCAGTGTTTATGAGGTGGTCAGATAGAGACCAGTGTCTTCCGCCAAGGTAGACTATGTTTGGAGGGAATCGTCTTCGGGCACCATAGGTCAACACGGCCTCAACCCCCGAGATTTGCGAATCGATCATCGACGCAGATAATAATAGCTTAAACCCCTTGTTCAAAGAAATAGCAACAACATTAACAACAACAATGTACTTGTGCAGCCCGGCGACACTATCAACAGTGTACATGACTGCGGCGAAATTACTTCAGCGGCCATGGGTGTACGATGCAGAGGTTAGGGTACGGGCAGTGCCGCCGAGGTCCCCGGGCTAGGCGTTGCGGGGAGGTGCAAGGGTGAGAGATGCCGGCCTGAGCAAGGGTTCGAATTGGAGTCCAAGGTCTGTAACTCTGCGAAGGTGTCGCAGAAATCGAGGTTCAGGCCGATGCGTCTTGCTACCTGTACTTCACGCAACGAGGCGTGAGCGACTGCACGCGAGTAAAACGAGCTCAAGAGGCTTTGGGACTGAATATGACTGATAACCTATGTTAGTGTAGCCGGGGGGTCCCAAAACTTGAATGACTGCTTACCAAGCAACGACAGGGGGCTGGGGGCCTGGGGCGTCCTTGAGTTTCCCGCAGGAAGTTTTTACCTGTTTCAGATGTCACTAAAGGAGGCTAAGAGTTTAGATTGTTGACGGCTAAGTTTTCCGAGAAACCCTTCGGCTGGGTAGCCGTTGAACGGGCCAACATCCAAGAGTGTACAGTGTATGTTTCGGGGCAGAGTGGGATGAGAGTCTGGCAGGCCGGTAGCGTAATCACACTGAGGGTTACCTCAACTAACACTCGCCTGTATATTCTTCAATGCGAACACACTCGGCAGAGGGCGCGTGGGCTATTGTCGCGAGGAGGGGTCAGTTGAAGTGTAGACGGCTGTCATTGGCGATGTGGTGTGAGCTGGGGAGGAGACCGAGCCCGTGAGAGTTGGAGGGCAGAACAAGGCGACAACGGCGTGCTTCTGAGCGTCATCGAGGACCCTGTTGGTGTAAGAGAGACCCCGGGCCGAGTTGTGTGCTGTGTCCACGTGTAAAAGGCTCGAAGGGGCGGGCTGACATATTTGCCCGGGATGAGACGTCGAGAGCAGCACAGAGCAAACCCCGAAACCTTTTCTTCCCGTACGCGATGTGAGGTGTCATGCCGGAGCCGACGTTGAGTCATACCCGAGCAGAGTCGTTCCTGGTCTTTGGTGGCGTGATGCACCGTTCTATCAGAAGCAGCACGATCGATAAAAGATGGGTTGTCTAGTATTCCAAATCTCTTGCTCATGGCGCGCCAGGCATTCAGTCTGATAGATCCGCCGTGACGTTTTATTTGATTTTTTCCCTCCCAAAGGGGCGGCGAGCCGGGGATGGTTGCCACAGCCCACGGGGTGGCCTCGGGTTCAACGATGGAGAAACTGGGTACCCGGGACATTCATTACAAATAGGTACTGCAAGATGAAAGGGCAACGCGCAGCCGCGGTCAACGGAATGGGGTCCGCAGGAAACCGGCCGGGTAGCCGAGGGAGCCTGGGATTATGGCCCCGGATGTGTCATTTGGGAGAGGTTGCGAAGAACAATTGGGCCGTCCGATACTGGCCGTTGCTCATGAGGTCTTGAAGTTGCTTGATAAAGGGTTAGGTTCTCCATAATCGGAATCAGAGCACGAAGAGAAAGGTGTTGAACGCTGCGGTAGGGCAAGCCACATGGTATGGCATGTGTCAGCTTCAGCGAGCAAGCAAGCGGTCAGCCCCATCCCATATCAATGTCGTGCGACGTCCCTTGCCTTAGGCCTTATCTCCTGCAGATACCGCGGTCCCCTAAAACGGCACGTTTCGAACACTGATACCGGTCTCTGTCTACCTTCCTAGGTAAGATACCTAGGTAGGCAGCGAAGGTGAGCTCCACTATTGTAAGCCAGCAAAACGTGTGAATGGAAAACATTGGAACCCGCATCGCGAGCACATTGAGGCGATCCTTGCAAGTAGGCGGCGCCCCCCCACCCCCCAAGGAAAAGTGGCACCTGGTAAACCCCGGTCGAGACTGGAGCTCCTGCTTCTGACCACTCAGAGACCATCAATTTCTCATTTCACAGGTACGAAGCCTCGAAAGGCCCTCCCTCGGTCCCTTTACTCCCCCCTCCCAGAGCATCAGCCAGAGGAAAACTGACTCTAGTGTATGGAGGGTACATTGGTATTTCTCAAACGCCGCCGGGGCAACGACCACTTGAGATTTAATTTCTCGGCTGTCCTCCCTTCTTTTCCCCTTGCCTCATTCGAGTGTTTCTCTTCTTCTTTCATCATCGCAATTGTCTTGTCGATCTGCCTTGATACCCTATAACCAACATATTACACAAGTTCCCCAGCAAGGTTAGTACTACCCCCGTAGCTACCATGGCTTACACGCCATACATGGTTTCGTTGAGCTGCTGCCACGTTATGCTTTACCGAAATATCCCGATATAGTCGCCTCACCACACCCTAACACAAAACTCTGGTCTCTAACGTCCCTCTTCCGAATAGATGGCCTCTTCCACGAGACAGTTCGCCCGCGCGGCGCTGAGATCCTCTACCCGCACCTCCTTCGCCGTCGCCCCCCGCCTGGCCTTCCGCCAGCAGGGCCGTCGCTTCTACTCCTCTGAGCCTGCCAAGTCCGGCAGCTCGACTTGGCTCTGGCTCTCCGGCCTGGCCGTTGCTGGCGCCGGCGGTGCCTACCTCTACACCAAGGAGGGCGGTGTTTCCGCCGGCTCGACTCCCAAGGTCGTCAACCCCACAAAGGCCGACTACGAGAAGGTGTACAAGGTCATTGCCGATCGCCTTGAGGAGAACGACCAGTATGACGACGGCAGCTACGGCCCCGTCCTTGTCCGTCTCGCATGGCACGCCAGCGGTACCTTTGACAAGGAGACCGGCACTGGTGGCAGCAACGGCGCCACCATGCGTTTCGCTCCCGAGTCTGACCACGGTGCCAACGCCGGTCTGAAGGCTGCCCGTGACTTCCTTGAGCCCGTTAAGCGTAAGCCAACCCCCAAGTCCCAGTGCAACTGAGTCTGGCCAGTCTTCTCTTGTTACTTTCTTGCTGTGATGAGGCACACCTTTCTGACTCCATAACAGAGCAATTCCCCTGGATCACCTACTCTGACCTCTGGATCCTCGGCGGCGTCGCCGCCATCCAGGAGATGCAGGGTCCCATTATTCCCTACCGCCCCGGCCGCAAAGACGGCGAGGCTGCCGCCTGCACCCCCGACGGCCGTCTCCCCGACGCCACGAAGCGCGAGAAGCACCTCCGCGATATCTTCTACCGCATGGGCTTCAACGACCAGGAAATCGTCGCCCTGTCCGGCGCCCACGCTCTTGGCCGTTGCCACACTGACCGCTCCGGTTTCGACGGCCCCTGGACCTTCTCCCCTACCGTCCTGACCAACGACTACTACAAGCTTCTCCTCAACGAGAAGTGGCAGTGGAAGAAGTGGGATGGTCCCGCTCAGGTACGTTCCTTAGTCACTTGGCAGGCGTGGCAAACGAGTCGATTGCTAACGGTGTTGCGCAGTACGAGGACAAGAGCACCAAGTCCCTGATGATGCTCCCCGCCGACTACGCCCTGATCCAGGACAAGACCTTCAAGAAGTATGTCGAGCAGTACGCCAAGGACAACGAGGCCTTCTTCAAGGACTTCTCCAACGTCATCGTCAAGCTGTTTGAGCTCGGCGTGCCCTTCTCCCAGGGCGCCGAGGAGCGCTGGACCTTCAAGCCCACTTGGCAGGACTAAGCAGTCACTCTTGAGCAGTGGCCGCGACAAAGGTGTGTTTCCGCGGGGGACAGATGAGAGAGATGGGTGAAGAAGAAAACTCTGGGGAGGTTCTAGACATAGACGAGAGATATCCGCGCACAATCGGCGTACCGAAAGAGATAGAGATGGAGTCATCGGCGAGGGAGGCGGCGACCTGCCCTCAAGCCTTGGTTTTGAGCGTCCCGAACCATCGACCTGTAGTCCATTCTTGGGCTCGTTTCCGTAGTTTGTTGTTTTTACGTTCCATAGTTCCTGTACAACACCAACACGAACATTTAAGAGCATACTTGCGGATGGCTTGCTATGGCGATGATTCTCGAAAAAACAAGAGAAAAGACCCCCACCCTTGCGCATACAAATGATGTCGAAATAGAGATGAGACGAGAGAGGGGAAAGGGGAGGGGTTCAACCCCGGATCGTCCGCACTAAATGGCCCGGCATAAAAGGGCTGCTTCCCCCTCACCATTTCCCGTTCGCTCGGGAAGTGTTGCTGCACCGGAGGCCTGTTCGTCGCGTCATGACGGTCTGCAACCAAGGTGGATGGATGGATGGGTGTGGCTCGATCCCAGCAGTTTGGTACCTTGACCACCCACTCCCTACCACCTGCCCATTCCTAGCGTCCAAGTACGACATGGGGGGTTAAGTAGTTCGCTTCCCTGCATTGCTCGTTTCCTTCACGGGGTATTGTTGCATTGAATGTCCTTTGTACACTTCCATCTGGCCGGTTCTTGGGGTGTTACTGAGTGTGGTCTGGGTACTTTTTTTTTTTTGGTGACCTGTTGATGATGTAGACCTTGGTGGGGAGAAGTCGCTATCACTGCCAGATGTTCGTGAGCGGTGTTTCTGGCTGGTTTCTCATGGCACCGTCGGCCTCGCAATCTGGGCCTTTCTCGAAATCCCCGGTCCATCCGAGACGCTGCTCATAAGACTACTCAGTGAATAAAAGTAAAGGTCGTATACGCTGGGGGCTGGGGATGGGGCACAAGAGCGAACTTCTCAACGATCGTAGGTGTCGAGGACAGCACACAATGGTCTGGCTGCCAACACGGCTCATGAGAAACTAGGCTCCTCATGATCCAAAATAGACTTGCTTTCATGACGATCCAAAGTTATTCCAGCGAACCTGTGGGGAGGGATTGTGACGTCGGAGGTGGTATTTTTAGCCCACCTCTGATAGAAAGGGTAACAGTTGGCTTTCGGCTTTGCGAGTTAGGATGTTGCTGTGGCCTGTCTTGTCTTCGCTCTGGAAGTACCGAATTGTTTTCTCAGGCAGTTATCTAAGATGCTAAGCTCTGCTCTATTTACCTGGACGAGAGTCGTCGACGGGAATCTATGATGGTTAGTGAGTCTGAGATGGAGGACGATAAGACTGGGAAGTGAATACGAAGTAGGATACCTGTGGGTGCTCATAAATGCCCTTGTATACTTATTGCAGCAGTTCTAAAGCCATAGTTCATGTTTGAAATGATGTGGAAGTACTGAAGCAACTCTTGTGGATAACATGTGTAACATTCATAGCTGAAAGAGAGACGCGATGAACCCGCCGAGGCGATCCGCAATGGATACGCCAACCCTAGGTAAGCTTTGTTGGCCCATACTGCAAATGACCCAATAAATTTGTTTCCTTTACTCTTTGAATCGGGGTTGAATATACTTTGAGCATTCAACGATCCGCAGCTGTCACCGATTCGAGGTTCATGTCGCGGAGACAATACCCGGCGCACTCGACAAATGGTCGGCACTTTGACGGCGCCGAAAACCGGCCCCACCATCCGGGCCCCACAGTAGCTTTTCGATTGAAGATGCTGCAGCCTCTAAATGGCATTCTCGAAAAACACTCTCTCCAGACAATTCGTTCCGTCACCACAACCAATACCACCACCCGCAGTCTGTCCGTCAAACTACAATCTACAGAAGAGCGAAAACCCATAATCAACCACCTATAATGGCGTCCTGCCGCATCCCCGCCCTCCGGCATATTGTCACCTCGTCGGCGCGCGCCTTCCGCGCCTCGAACCAGCGCCGCTGGGCCCAGGTCCACGACGTGCGCTTCCTTGCCACGACCCAACAGCCCCGAACCGTCGTAGAGAAATACCGTGCCAAGCTCGAACAGAAGGCGCGTCAGGAAGGCGTCTCCACCATTGACGAGCTCAAGGCTGCCTACTCGGAGAAGATCCAGGAAGAGAAGAAGAAGGACGCCATCTCGGTCCCCGGACTCGACAGCCTCCTCAATGACGAGCCCGCGCCGAAGGCGATACCCACAACAGCCACCAACGCATCTGAAGGCGGCGCCGCCCCGGCCAACGCCTCCCAGCAGCAGCAGCCGCCGCTCCCTGGCTCCTCGGGCAACGGCATCAAGCCCCTGGACGAGATCCTCGACCTCCCCAAGGTGCGCGAGCTGCCCGACAAGGAGCTCACGGCGATCTGGCGTCTGCGCCACGCCTCCGACCCGACGAGCCTCTGCGCCGTGATCCCGACCCCGGCATACCGCACCATGGAGGCTCTCGCGCGGCAGAACCCGCAGTTCATACTGCCGGTGCCGCACGAGCAGCAAGGCGCCGAGATCCACTTCCTGCAGTGGGTGTTCGACAAGGCATCGCGGACGGCAACGGTCATGTTCACGCAGCTGGCCGAGTTTAAGGCGCGCGGCGAGTACGCGCAACCACACACGACCATCACGCACCACACGGACCTGGCGGACGATAGGGGCGTTGTGCTGATGCAGGGCAAGTGCTTGGAGGACCGGGGCGTCAAGACGGCGCACGCACAGTGGCTTGTTATGTGCCTGCAGAGATTCTACGGCGACGCCGAGGGCAAGGAAAGGGCGGCGGAGAGGCAGAAGCTGCTGGAGTGGTTCCGTACCGGCGACGAGAGGTTCAGCGTTGAGAAGCTGCTGGATGAGGCCGAACGCATCAGCTGATTTGCGGCTTGACAGAGGAGAGGAAGGGGGCGTAACTAAGCATTTTTGCGCTCGTTGGTACGATACTGAAGATTCGTGGTGCACCCACGTGTGCCACTTCGATGAGAACCTGGAACCGGGAGCGTGTCGACTTAGGCTAATTCATCTGTGAGATAAGTTTAGAGGATTAGCCTCGAGAGGGGTTTTTTGTAGGTTTTATTTTTGTACAAATGACCCAATGGGATGTGTAGAAGAACACATATATACCAAATTTCTATTGCTCCGTAAGATTGCTCTGCGGGGGTGAGTCCTCGTGTCCAGTGATTGTAGGCAGGGGAACTTGTATCGGAAAGGGAGTGATGCTGCTCTAAAGGCTTTGTGATGATGGATCCTATTCTCAAGAACGTTTAAACTTCACTCAGGCGTAGTCTCTGCAGTCGAGAAAGCCTGGTACTGTATCGTCAGGCTGCGCAACATGCCTGCCGTATTACAGACTGACTGGGCTGGGTTTTAGTTGGTGGATGAAAGGCATACCTCATATAACGAACACGGTTATGATATCAAAGACGCCTAGGGACAAATCCTGGTGCAATTTCTGCCAAGACAATGCCCACCTCAGGAAGCACCATGGGCAGCAGTAAAACATCATAACTCCATTCCACGAAAAGAAATACTGCGATAATAGAAATTTGTTGTCTGTTCTACACCTATCTACAGAGGCAGGGATACTGGTGAAAATGGAGGATACATTGTTCATAGCCAGGCGCAACTGCTGTACTGGTAAAAGCAATTTCCCTCTTCAGCTTCAAGAGAAAAGTCTAATCTACCAAATTTACAACACACATTCAAGAGGTTCTAATTCTTGTCCTACTCACGTATCGTGTAGTAACCTAGCTATACCTGTTCATCCGTTTACTGAGCTTATTTACAGCTGTGAAGAACAGCCGGACGCCTTGCTGAAGTGCTTTTGGAACTGCCTTCTTGCCGAATACTCCACAACTCGCTCAGTAGAATAGAATCTTTCGAAGACAACGGTAAAGCAGGTGTCATGCACAATAAGAATAAGCATAGCATAGTGTACATGAACGTACACGCAAAGCGGGGCCTAGAGTATCAGTCCTCTGATACATCACCACTTCGACTGAAAACAAACACATGTATGAAAATGCATTAGAGAAACATAGACTTTCTACAGCCCAATTGAAGTTGATTGACCGGTCGTCATGTGGTATAGCCACCAAAGCTTGTATCTGATAGGCTGTATACATAGCACACTACAGAGTCTCATGTTCGGGGTAACAAAAGACTGAATGGCAAGCTCGACAAAAAGATGTTGTGGCATTTCTGGTTGAACAAGTGCGAGACAGCAAGCTTAGTCGGGTGCTAGGTTCTCGTCACAATCCATCAATTACTGGACTATCAAAAAGCACTTGCTGAGGATAGGAATAGGAGACCATTTTGCCGTCGAACGTGACATTAACTGGTTCAAACTCACTGGGTAACGTACATCACCAGTCAAACCGAGACCGCAAACTGTGCATATTGAACCAACAGACCCAAAGTTGTTTCACTCGGAGGATGTCAGTCGATGAGAATAGAGACTAGTTAGAAAACGTCGCATTGGCACAGGAACTTACCCGACAAGTGTGAATCTAGGATATCGCTCAGGCTCACGGCCTCGTCAACAGAGACTTAATGAGATCTATAAGCTGATGGCCTTCAACATGGAACGTCAACCAATTACCTGGCTAGGCCTTTACTACGATTTTTGATCCCGCCAAATTCCAGCCCAGGAAGCTGGGGGGAAAAAAGGCTCAACAATCCAAACCCAACACCCAACCGCAAGCTTGTGTCAAGATGCCGTCGCCTTCTGCCAGACCACCTCTCAACTGGTCACCAGGAATCTCGAGAATTGAGCCGTAATAGGCACTCCGATCTTATTTATTGTGGCACCAGAGTCGAGTAAGCCGCCGCCCTCGCCAGCTCTGGACCCTCTCGACGCCGGTGAGTAAACTAACAAGGCCCAAGACGATGACAAAGTCTCGGCAACCCGGCCGCCGCCCCGAGTCTCCCAATTAAACCAAGACAGACATTCGGGTGCCACCGAGAAACAGAAGAAGAAGCATAATGGAGCCATGCCCGACGCCGACAACTGGAAATGGATCAAGAAGCTACCCGCCCAAACGCTCAGTCTCAGCCCCGAGCCCAAGCCCATCATCACCCTCACTTCCACCATCAACCGTCGGGACTAACCTTCGGAGCCTCAACTTCACAACGCGTCCAAGGACAAGGTCTCTTCGACAAGCCGCGATCATTACACAACACACAGTGTCTCTCGTCCCTGTGAGAATCCCATCCGTCGTCATCTTCCCTGAAAAAGAAGAAGAAAGTCCGTCCTCCCACAAATCCGAGCTCCTGCCGCCGCCGGGTGGCACTCCTCTCATCCAGGCATGTCCCTTTCCCTCCATTTTCAGACTCGAAACACAACAAGCAGGAGAAGAAGAAGAGTGGGAAAATAATAACAAAATCAAGCAAAGACCACATGTTCGCCGTCTCGAAACTCTGTCTCCTTCGGCGCCTCATCCCAGATATCTCGCACCACCCCCCCTCCCCCCTGGAAAACAAAATAACCAGATTTCTAGTTGTCTCTTCTTGGCGCTTGGTTGACTTGACACCTCAAACCCGTCGCTCAAACCAGCAAAACATCTCTCGCCCATCTCCATCTCTTCTTGTCTCGTCCCGCCACATTACCCGGCTTACCCCTTCCCCTCCATCGCACAATCTCATACCTACTCTCATGACTCACCCTTCTTTCCCTCAACGCTTTCGTCGGGCATACTCCGGGTTCCTCGAGTCGTGTCTTGGCAGAGAGGGTACCCAAAACACACGACACGACACATCAAACACACGCCAGAGAGAAACGACAGCAACACCACACAAAGCGGTCATGCTCATGAAGAAAACTTACGCCCAAGTCCAACGTTCTGAATCGCGTCGACCTCCAAGAAAAAACAGAAAAAATAGGACCGACGCGTGCCCACTGACCGACCGACTGCGGACGAACGCGCAACACCCATGGAACAATGGCTGTTCCCCCTCCTTCGTTTGACAACTCTGTCTCAAACTACCCACAGCGGACAGGACGCGCAACGGCCCAAACTCCCACGCAACACATACAGACACCTCGAGACTGAACAGGCCAGGAACCGGGTCCTCGTCACCGCAAACATCATTACCGTTCGTCGCCACGAAATTAACACGAAGCCAAAAGATCTTCAAGACGCCTGTCCGAGACAGGGGATTATGGTATCTCGTATGTACAGGCTCCTCTGAATGTCCAGCCAGGCATGTACACACCTACACGAGCCGTGTGTCAGTCTGCCTGCCTGCCTGTCTGTCTGTCTGTCTGTCTGTTTGTCCGTCCGTCCGTCCGTCCGATTTTATTGCAATGTAGTCTCCCCTCTCTGAACGCCCCTTTGCAGTGGAATCCGGAGCACACAAGTTGTCAGCAGTCCTGACCATGCTTGGGCCTTGAAGCATCTGTGTGTATTCCCCGTATCCCCATGCCATGCAAATGCAGTTTCATGAAAAGACCCTCCCAAGGAGGAAAAAAAAGACCAAAGTGGGAAAAAGACCGAAAATGCAGTGGGGAGAGAGAGATGGATAATCCTGAGCCCATAGAGACAGACATGGAAAGAAAACAAACAACGCGATTCTTTCATTCAATGCGCAGCGTCCGCGTTGTGCCCCGTCAAACCCGCCTGGGAAGTCCCATCCTCTTTTTTCATAAATGTCTGGTAGTGCGAGAAAAAGAAGAAAGACGGAAATATGCCAATAGGCGCAATCTTCGTCTGGTATCCAACAGTCGCAAAAAAACGTTGTCGACAACAAGTTCGTGCCTTGGGATATCTCCAGATATGGAGACGCCCCTCTCAATCATTAGTGAAGTTGGGATTCCATACCCTCAAGCCCAACCAACGCCGGTGTGACATATCTCTCTCCGTCGGTGCCCCGATGCACTCTCTCACATCACTATGCAGTCCTTGTCGTCGCCACTCTTCTTGTTGATCTTTCCACTGCGAGGCGGCGCAACTTCCATCGGCGTCCCGCCGCTGACAGCCGCCTCGATTATAGCAAGCCTCTGTTTCGCACGTTCGTCGCCTGCGTCGGCGGCCTTGACGTACCATACATTGGCCTCTAGGATATCGCGCCGGCAGCCGATACCCATTTCTGTGAAGTAGCCTACAGCGTACTGCGCCTTGACGTATCCTGAAAGTTCCAATGTTAGCGTCTTATTCCTACACATCTTTTGGCGAACGAAAGATTTTTCTCGACATACCCATTTCGGCTGAACGGCGCGACCATTCGTAAGCCTCCTCCTCGTCCTTTTCCAGGATTGGCTCTGCACCAACCATGTACCACGCGCAAAGACCCATCATGGCCGCCGCATGTCCACGCTCGGCAGCGCCAGTGTAAAAGTGCACACTCAACGCGGGATCCCGAGGACAGCTGAGCTTGCCGTGTTCGTAAGCCTCTCCCATGCGGAAATTGGCTTCCGGGTGACCCAGCTCTGCGGCAGCGGTAAACAGCTCGGCTGCGTAGACCTCATCCTTGAAGATGTCGTCGCCATATCCCGTCTCGTACAAGCACCCTAGCTGGTAGGGGGCTGCGCTGTAGACGGAATCGGCCGCCTCAGCTGCAAGCTTCATCCACTTGATACCTTCGCGGTATCGCTTCTCGCCTAAATCGCCAGACAGACAAGCCTTGCCGAGCCGGGACATGGCGCCAGGATGACGCTTCGATGCAGACATGCGCAGGAATTGGACGGCCTTTGCAGGATCTTTGCGACAACCCCATCCGAACTCGTAGCATAACGCAGTGCGGTATGCGGATTCGGCGTGGCCATGCTTTGCGGCGAGAACAAAGAGAGGAAACGCCTGGTTGTAATCCTCCTTTCCCTTGCTAAACAGACCAGAGGCATATCCATCGGCTAGATAGTATTGGGCAAAGGGGTAGCCACCGCTGGCAAGTTTCTGAAGAATGCCCTTGGCCTCACGGAGGAGGTCGTAAGGAGTCGACGTAGATGCGTTCTTGGGGCTGGAGTTTGCTTTGCGCGGTGCTGGCTCGCTCGTGTCGAGGCCTTGTTCTTGGGCCGTGGAGATCAGGAAGACAGCAAATGAGTACTGGATGGAGAAATCGTTGGTCTTCTTGACATTCTGGCGATACATCTCAAGGGTCTTCTGAGAACTGAGAAGCGAAGCATTGTTGCCGACTGCACTCCGTAACTGGTTGTTGTCGAAGCTAATGGGGGCAGGAGCCGGTTGTGGATATGGCACGTTCAACAATTCGGCATATGATGCTGGCCTGGTTTCCGGGGATCTTCGAGTACCGGACGGCGTGCGCATCTGGGACCCTCCGGACATCAGAGCTGGGGAACGCCCTCTAGGCGTATAGTCCGAGATCGCAGAGTATGCCGATGACGGACGCGGCATCGAGGTCCTCCTGGCGAACCCCGTTGGTGTCAAGTGACGGTTGGCGGGCGTTCCGTCGGCGTTGAGGCTGGGGTTAGAGGACGATCGACGGGTATCGAGTTCTTGAGGGACGCTCGAGACGCGGGGAGGATACTCCTGGTGGTGGTAGTATTGGAACATGGGAACGGAGTGGTTCCCCGGCATGTTGCCCTCCACGACAGAGCTCTCGGGAGACTCATCTTCCTTGTACTCAGATAGCTCATTGAGGCCGCCAGAAATGGAGCTTGCACTCGTTGTCGCGGATGATTCTGCCGATGCTTGTTGTTGTGTAGTGCTCGAGGTGGTGGTGGCCGACTCTCGACTGTGACGGTTGCCATCTTGCACCCGCGGTGCGCTGCTGTGTGGGCTGAAGCTATCCGAACCCTGTGTGTGGCGCTCCCGCGGGTGGGATTGCTCATGGCCAGCCTTGTTGGACGTGGGGGAACTCGCAGGATTCAGGTCCTCGGGCTCGGCAGTGTACGAGGGGGAGGTCTTGAGTGGAGGCAATGTCTGTCGTCCCGGGGACCGATCGTAGGTCTTGTAGGTGTCTTGAGGAGGGGTCGGGACGTTTTGTTCTCGAGGACGATCGACTGTGGAAAACTCTGCTTGATAGGGTTGCGCCAACTCAATGTTCGCATTCGATGGCTGGGCCCAGTTGTCGGCTTGAAAGTTCACCCTGACTGGGGAGGCGGGAGCATCCCGAATTCTTGCCGATACTGGATTGCGGCCCCCATCGTCGCCGAAAGTCAGTCGCTCGGGTGACAAGTGCTTTCGAAGATGATTCGGGCTTGCAGTCGGAGACATGACGGGCGGCGAAGAAGCCGTCGCAGCCGCCATTAAGCCGTGGAAGGATGGGAGCTTGTTCGGTCAAATGTCTGTTTTGCAGGCGGTGATGCTCGGCGGACAATTCGACTGGAACGTAACGGTGTCTTTTTTTACTGTGTCGCAATTCTTGCCGTCGGCATGAGCAGTGGCGAGAGCCTCACTAGACGTTTCTGTGAGGTACGCCGTTGGCGGCGGCGAGTGAGGCAGGGGGTCAAAGGGATGGTCGTTTGGCGGATGAAGTCTCTCGTCTAAGGTGGCACAGGCAACGGCGACAAATATGTGTAGGAAACTGTCCTGTGTGCTGCGTGAATGGATGAGCTAGAAACTAGAAGGAAGAAGTGAAAAAAAAGCAGATTAGTGGGAGCAGCTCCAGGGCAAATGCCAAACCACCGGCGTGTATGAGTTATTGATCGAGCTGAATACTTGTAGACATGGAGTTGAGGTTTTGGAAATGGGCCCTTGGCAGCGCAATGCGTGGTGGCATGCTTGACTTGTTATGTAAGTCAAAGACGGGGGAACCTGGGAGACGAGGAAAAGGACGAGACAGCGGGCAGCAGCAGCAGCAGCACGACCACCACCCCAGGACAGCACGCCAGAGGAGATCCCAAGCACCAGCCCACCTGTTCTCACCCACCCAACCCACTCTCGTCGCCCACACAGCCTAGGGACTGATGCACACAAGGCAGCCCAGCTCTTTGGCACAGCGCTGCAGCAGGCCAGGGCCTTGCTCGGGTTGGGCTCGCCCGGATTGGATGGCATGCTTGGATGGTGCCTTGCTAGGATGCGCCTGCTTCTGTAGTGCTTGGGAACGAGGAGAACCAGAGGGACACTTGCACCAAAGGAGGGCTAGTCTCGGCTTGCCAGCGAAAGAGGGAGGGCTGACTGACACTCCAGCCCGGCCGCTTACAAGGCAGAAAGGGTTGAGGGAAACACGAAGCAGGGACAGGAATATACGGGTGCCAGAAGGAGAAAGGAGGAAGGGATACGTACAGTATGGCGGCTCCAGGCATCCCAGAGTTGCGGCAAGCTGAGCTACCGGAGAAGTGACGTCGTCCGAATGGGCAACGGTTGACGGATGACCAGTCGACGTCTGAGCAAGAACGGACGGGGGACCGATGGGTTGAGAGGGAAGCAGAAAGAGATGGCAGCGGGAAGAGCAATGCCGAGATTCAGACAATGACAGCGGACAATGGGATGGTGCAAGGGCACGAATAATGTAGTTCAATGTTGAATCTTGTTAGACCGGCGCCGTCACCTCTGTGCAGCAGCTCGGACCTGTAGAGGGGAAGTGAGCTTCGAGTCAGCACAGGGCTCTTTTTCTCGCAAAGCCCAATTGCTGCAAGTGGGAGAAGAGTGCCTAGAGCGGCCGAAGGGATGCGGTGCCGGAATTAGGAAGGAAGGGTACAGCGACAGCGGGGGAGGCCGAGTTCGTCAGGTGTTGGGAGAGGAGTAGAGGTCGACCTGGGGATTGATGAAAACAGAGGGGGGTTGCCGGAAAGAAAACAAAACAAAATGTAAGTAAAGAGGTAGCAAGCGCAAGGCACAGCACGGAGAGAAACACGTAGAACAACAAGTGAAGCAGTCAGCAATAAGAGTGCCAAGCTGACGAGGCAACAGCTTGGCCGGAGCCCTGGAGCTGGAGATTGAGGTGAAAATTGAAGTTGAGCCAGCCGCTTTTTGGCTGAAGAAGGAACAATAGGCCATTCATTTCGTGGCTTCGGCCGCAATTATCTCATGTTCTCACGTCCCTCGCAGCCAACTTCACAGGCACCCCGCCACGCCAAACGTAACGCCCTGCGGTAAGGTACCTACTCACCTACCTATTGTGATTGGGGTGGCGTTCATTGCCCGAAGTGCTGCAGAGCGGATTGGAATGGCGTCTACTGCGCGGCGAGGGAGCGTCTCAGACGGTGTCTGATCTTTTTTTTCTTTTCTTTCTCTATTCCTGTTGAAAGATTTACAGACCACAGTGTCCGGCCCGACACCTACACTCTGACCACAATAACCATGTCCGATATGGGGGGTCTCCCCTGCCATGCACTGGACTTCGAAGGGGTGAGGCAGTGTCTGTCTTCGGGGAGGTTAGTCGAACCGATGATCACGTATGGTGCGGTGCGGTGTGGTTATGCGTGCCTTGGACTTTGGACGGTTACGGACGGAGCATGCACTTCGACTTCCGGAAGATGCCCTTTCGCCTTCCTCCTGCGGACGACACAATGCGACCTGCTTGCTCTGTGTGCCCGAGTGCCCATGAGCAGGTACTGCCAATGCAGAATGTGTAAAGGAAGGAAACGGAAGGAGCATGTGTTTGGCCGTGTTCTCAAACCGCTCTTCGCTCTAGCCCATGCCTACCTCAAACATACCTACCTACCTGTCTAGGTACGTAAGTACGCAAGCGTGCGTGGAAGGTACATTCCTCACATTCCTGCCTGCTCTTCCAAGAGCAAAACAACGATGAACGTACGGCCTTCCTCAGGAATTTCTTCTAGGGCCACCGGACTCGGTAAGTAGAGAGCACGGTGTCTTCCATCTTACCCCTCCGCCACTACCGTGGACAATTTCCACCACCACATACTGCCACTTTTGCTCGTGCTCGGCATACACAGACGGCAGACCCAGACGGAACTCCATCAGTGCCAACTGCAGATCGCCCTCCCGACCCAGACCGGCAGGCATGGCCAGTCGTTTTGCCTCTGTCAAACCCGTCTCGCAACGCCGCGACGCTGGCATGCCAACTCGAGTCGCCGCTCAGAGATGCCCGTTCTTGGACCCCGGTGAGGCAACTGGAACACAAAACATGTCCGTCAAACCCGTTCGCCGATGGGGCGGGATATCCTACCCTCCAACAGGTTCACCACATCACAATCCGCCGAAGAGGTCGGATGCTCAGGATCCCATTTCACTTCGTCCCTTTTCACACTCGCCAAGCCGTCTCCTCGCTGCCTCCTCACGAGTCACTACACGTTGGCGAATGGAGCAATAAAATGTCGTTCGTTTCGCCCTGAATCGAGGGGTGTGCCCAGTTCTCGGTCTTCTATTCGCCTCGCTCTTCTTCCCTCGTTCCCACTCGGATTCGTGCCGGCACATCAGCCCCTTTCGGCTATTTGCCGGGATATCAGAGGCCTGAAGCACCAAGTCGCAAAGATGCGTGTCTCCGAAAACCCTGTCTTCCTCCCCTTCGCAGCGGCGTGAGTCCAGGGTGCCCTCACTTTCCCCGCTACGAAGCCCTGTGCAAAAGAGCACGGAAAAGAAGGGACTTCAGGGTATCCTCCAGGATCCGACATGATCCCCGCAGGAGAAAGCCAGCGAAGTTCGAGAACCCTGTCAGCAACTTGCGATACGCAAGTACTGTACGTAGAATTAGAGGGAGAGTAGCAGCCCTTGCAAGACTTGCTCCGTGACAAGACTCGACATGACGACTGGCTCTTTGCACATCCCGTACCCGCACTTCCCGTGTTTGTTTCGAAACTTTCCCCATCTCGCAGTTCGTCAATCAAGCAATCTTTGCAAGAAGTGTATTCCGGGTTCGCAGCGAACCATCATTCATTCCTTCCGGCCGCGCGAATTCCCTGTGGCTACAATAATACAGAGAAGTGAGCAACCTCGCATTGTAGACAGTGGATGCATGCATGGTCTGCCACTTTTGGGCATCTCCAGCCTCACCGTCTCCGCCGTTCCATGAATATTCAAGTGGATTCTGGTCAGCCCCAGGCCCCCAGCAACCCAGCGCCCCAGCGTGGGTCCGATGGCCAAATCGGCGAGGGTTGGGGTCTAAAAACGATGGCCGCGCTAGAAGCCCTGCAGCCACTATTGGAAAGACTCTGAATAGGGGAAAGGGGGGATGGATGGACGAATGGCCAGAGGGACTCCAACGAGCACGCTGGCGGCCGGGCTGGCCGGGGCCCGTTTGAACTGGGCGCAAGGACGACAAAGAGCTGTAAGCGAGAACGCAGAAGCGCCGTTGGTTCCGCCGCTGGGCACGCCTTGTCGTTATCTCCATCCCTCAACCTAATTCGTATGACATTCGAGGACCTGTTTGGAACCGCGGGATTCCACGAAGAAAAGCGGGCGCTGCGGATTTTGCTCGTCATGTGAGGCATCATCCAACACGATGCTGTTCGCGAAATCGTATGTATCCAGGGCATGGATTACCGAATGTGCCACTCGCCCTCACACAGGACAGGCTACCTTGGATCACCACAGCTGATCCACAATTGTGCATTGCCAAGTCGTCCGAGCTCGGCGCCCCCTCCCACGCCTCGGTACGTTTGGAAATCCCCCTTTTCCACGCTGGCTCGAAGTCTCGCAGTCACTCCTCACAACGGGACGGGACTCCTGGCGCAGCACGGATTTGCTTGCAGCCTTGAACATGTTCGTTCCGCCGCTCACTGCGATTCAGAGTTGGGCGCATGCAGACTGAGTAGAATGTGTAAAATTGTCCCCCGCTCCGTACCATGATGAAGACGCATCTGTCGCTTGCCTCTGGCTTCGAAGCTCGGGCTCTTTCCGTGATCCCTAGTCTGAGCCATCCGAGGGTCCAACGTTAAATGGTAGTGGGTCGCGGCGGACATCGCGGATCTACAACCAAGTGTGACTGCAACCATTAAGGCTTTCGACTCCAATCGTTGTTGGCTTTACGGTACCCCGCATAGCACAGGCGCGGAAGTAAGGACCCCAGAGCCTTGGTGATGGTTCTGTGAAATCGTCGTCGATTGGCAAAATTCCTCTCACGGCTCCCACAACTCGTCGGAGCGCCTGCAGTGTGCTCCGCAATCGAAATGACGACGCGAAGGCCCTCTTAACGCCGCATCGAACGCCACCATCAAGAGTGCGGATAATGACGATCTTACCATCCACTCACAACCTTCCGGGACATCTCAGTAATGAACTCAGTAGTGAACAATGACCAACGAGACTGTCCCGAGCGAATCAGAAACAGGTCCATGGGACTTCGTTTGGCCTTGTGTAAATCTGAACCTTTGATCTCTGGACCAGAAATGGTGTCGACTTCGCCTCGCCCTCTACGGGAGTACTTAACCGCAATCATTGACCGCCGCCTGGGCGTCTCGTATTGCTTGATGATGAACGGTCATGTCAACCCAAAGAAAACACCTCTTTTAATTCCCTTTCCCGAGTCAGGCCGGCGCCACTCTGGTGTCAAGTCAGCCGCCAGCGTCTCGACTCTCAACTTGGTGTTAAGTTAATGTCCACAGCTTCTCACGACGAACCGACACCGTGAATTTTGGAACCCTTGGCCAATATGGCAAAGGACACACAGTTGTCTTGCTCCCTGCTCATCTGTGGTAAAGCGCATCTAGGTTGTTCAATTCTTCTTAATCGCGAAACAGCGCGCCCCGCCGGATTACACGACAGCATTATGTTGGTATGCAATCGATATTGGACGCCACTTCGATAGAGTCTTAGCCGGAAATCGGCTTTCAACATTCCAACTTCGACATTTTCCGGCTGAATTATGAGACGAACACCCACCTGGTCGGTCTGATGAGGATAATTCAACCGAAGTTTGACAAACCGGTCGATCCCTGCCGCAGCCTATCCTATCTCGGAACATCAAGCCTTCTGCTGGCACGATGGGCTCAATGTGGTCGGCGATCTTGATTTGTAGCCCTCAGAAGATGGGTTTTTATCAGAGCCCACATTTCGTGGTTGATCTGCAAACCACCGACAACCACGAAGCAGTCTGTTTCAGATCTCGGATAACCCTTGAGGCGACAAAGTGAAAGTTCAACCCTACGATTCGGCAGGTTGACGGCCTGTAGCATATCCGTAATGCTAAACGCAGATATTTACTCGCCAGTGCCCTGGGAAAGAAGCTCGAAACCTTGGACGCGATGGGGCAAGGAAACGCAGAGACTAGGAGAATGTGACTGTGGATTTCCCGATAACGGCACAGGGTTTGAGTGGGCGTTCTGGCGGGAAGTCTGATTAGCTTTACATTCCCAGCGGAGGCTGCAAAGGCTGCAAGAAGCCGAGCAGGCCGGGGCCGTGGCTCCGGCTCGTCCTGCTGTCAAATCTGGAGCAAGAGGCGATCTCAACAACGACGGTGGCAGCTGCAAGTACAGCATGCTGGGAGCAACCCGAGTAGGGCAGGCGTGCATGCCATGGATGCAGATAAAACTGCCCGACGAGGCGCGGGGGGCATCCGTAACTCACGGCGACGACAAGGGATACATGCCAGAAAGCCACGAAAATGTGATAGGGGAGCCAGTCGGGAATGCCATATATCGATGCGGCGAGACATTCCTTGGCCGGCCTTTGTGCCCTTTCAAAACACGGATACCAAATCAGTCTTTGGGTCATGTCATCACACGGATATGTCGTTGAGGCTGGAGGAGCCTACGGCAGCAACGGTGATCTAGGGTACTGTTGAGTGCCTCTGACACGCTACAGTACTTTGACCCACCTAAACAGTCGCCGGAGCCGAGGCGCCAGCAAGAGAATCGATCAGAGAATGTGAGGCGCGCCGCATCCGAGTATTCGTTTGCTGAAACGGTGAAAGGACAACATTGCCCGGCTCAGGATGTACATCACAGACTGGACGAGCTGACTATAGTCCAATAGGATTTTTTTCTCAATCAGCAAAAAGAGGAAAAAGTAAAGCTCCCTTATTTGCGTCTGTGGCCTCTTTCCTCCAGGCTTCCACAACCTGTTTTTTCCCCATAAGCCCTGGCATCATCTCACACACACACACACACACACAGCACTGGTCAACGCTTAGACGCAGGTGTAGGCACGGCACGGGCGCAGGCACAGGTACAGGGCCAAGGCAAGATGCAGGTAAGCAGAGACAAACTCTCTTTCTGGTCTGGTGGACATTTCGGAGGCTTGGGAGGCAGCTGGTCGGCTGGGCAACAGGGGCTTGAGCTTTGAAAATAGCAACCCTGATCCTGCATGATGATCCGGTTTAGACTACGCGGAGTGGGTAAGGTACGAGCGCTTACCCAGTCAATTCTCGAATTATGAGTGGTCGAGTGTGTTCATCCTGAAGAAGGATGGAGTCATGTCTATTCCAGTCGTTGCACCTGTCCTGTGACACCTGGTAGAGCCATAGAAGGCCATCATAATCAGAGTTGGTATAAGGAATTGTAGAGCGACGTTGATGGGAGGTTTTTTTTTTCTCGTGTTTTTTTTCTCTTTCCCTTTCCGAGAAGGGAGAGAGGCTAGCGGCGGGCGTGTGTATCCGTATGTCGTAGCCAAACGTGGATGGATGGTCGAGGGCCGTCATTCGCATGCCACTAATGCTAAAGCAACCAATGTATTGGTGGATTGCAAACCGAGTACGAATATCCGTACATGCATGCTCTATGTGGAGGGCGAGATACCTTTGCGGTACCTTCCCAAGGATCCATGGGCTGAAATTCGGCTGGTTGGATCTCCCAAACGAACCACCCCCTGTCAATAAACCGAGGTATCGACCAGGTCGAGCCCACACTGTCTTTAGTTCTTAATTCTCTCCCCATGTCCCTCCTTCGAAGACGGTAGAACCACACTTCATTGCGTCGCCGATGGCGACGATGGGTTTCATGCCGGAGCCTCGAGAGAACACTGACAAAGGCGGGAGGTGGTAGACCGGGAATAGTAGGTATGTGGTAGGTATCCGTAAAGCGGGCAGATTGCAGCGCAGTGATGCCGTTGGCCACTCACGCTAACAATACGAGGATTGAATGAGGCGAGGGTGCTGGGCTGTGGCGGTTTGGAATGGGAAATGGGAATAGAGAGACGGACGGTACCTCTCCTGGGCTTGTCTCTGAACTCCTTGGAAGTTGGAACAAGTACATCCATCTTCCAGTTTGCCCGTCACCTGAAAGTACAGACTAGCAAGTCAGACGATTCGAACGCCGGACTGTCTTCCCCTATCCTGCATCTTTATCGTGCCTTAAAGCAAATTCGTTCTGTGTGCCCATCCCTTCGTCCAGGGCGCCCTCCACCAACCCAAGAGTCAAAGGAAAGCGAAGGCGTCGCCGTCGCCCTGTTCATCTCTCTCTCTCTCTCACACACACATCTCGACATCCCCCCTTCTTTCTCTGCGGCGCATCACTCGTTCCTTCTTCCCAATCCTCTCTCTCGCTTACTTTCCGTCTTCGTGGAAAAGCGGACCGACTCTCGTTTCTTGTTGCTCATCTCGGCTCTACGAATTGATAGACCTTGGCAACCCCAACGGATTGATTGACTTCTGACGTATACAAACTACGGCGGCATCACTCAGAACGAGAACGATACGCAGTATAGACAGCCTGAGAACGAGCCACTGCGGAACAAACAGGCTGAACCGTACTCGCGATTGTGCAAGTTTGCCAGCTCAATCGCTCAACACATCGCACAACCCATCGCTCACCCAACCAGCAGTGCACCTAGGTACCTACTTACCTGACCTACCTTGCCACCCCAGCCCCCCCCAAAACCCGCGCCATCAGCCCAAGCACATCCAACTATCGAAACATTCGGGCGATTCCTGGACTACCTACATTGGCCTTGCTTTGTCGCCGATCAACGATTACGTCCACGACTTGCAAGAATCCCTCGCCCATTGGCACTGCGATTTCTTCAAGCCTCGCCCTATTTTGCTGCAACTGCGCTGCAACCTTCATCCAATCTTCCTCAACCATACGGGTCGTCCTAAATCCGGTTCGCATACCGTCTCGCATCGGCTCATCGTTACTGTTTCTTCGATACGACTCGCGGTACCCTGGTCCCAAGTTGTGCAGGGAACAAGCTGGAGCGCATAAGCCGTGCGCATCTTGCTTCGGTAGGCGACACAGAAGCGACAGCCAGATAGCAACTAGGACGGCGAAGGTTGGAAGGAAGACGGGGTTTGTGAGAAAGACAGAAAGACAGAAAGTGAGAGGAAAAAACAGAGCGACGCTCGCCCCTTGACCGGTTCATCACTTGTGGTCTCGACCAAAGTCGGTCCAGACTGGGATTGCCCGCAACCATCCCGGGAATTTTTGAGTT
This sequence comes from Colletotrichum destructivum, assembly GCF_034447905.1. Classification (NCBI taxonomy): domain Eukaryota; kingdom Fungi; phylum Ascomycota; class Sordariomycetes; order Glomerellales; family Glomerellaceae; genus Colletotrichum; species Colletotrichum destructivum. Next base: position 3,179,825 of record NC_085897.1, on the reverse strand, counting down.
GCGGCATCGCGCAAGCACAGGGAAGCAAGCAACAGGACGCAGCCACGCCGTGCTCAAGGAGAGCAACTGAGCAAAAGCCATTGCACTGGCAACTTCCCTGCTTCTGCTTTGTTGTCACGCCCGCGCCTGACGTGGGTTCGCTGCCGCAGAAACAGAGAAAAGCCGGGTCGAAAAAAAACGGACGGCTTCCTCATTGATTCGCCGTCTCCCAAGGAACAACCCCCCCTCCCCCGGCTGGTCGACAGGGGTGCGCCCGCCTGCACAATCCACAAATCTTGCCCGGAGGTGCTTTCCTCCCAATAACAACTCCTGTGAGTATGACCTCTTGCCAAACCACCTGCAGCAGTCAGATCCCATCTTTTTGCCGCTGTTGTGGTTTCTTGACTTCACTTCCACCCCCAATACCGCGGTTTTCTCCATCTCTTGTCATTTTGTTTTAAACTTCCATATCCTTACGAATCGAGCCTGGAATTGTCTGTCGCCTGTTTCATACTCGCGACAGATCAAGGCTGCTCCATTTCGGAAAGGGTGAAGTCCCCCATTCTCCTCTCCTGCACACATGCTTCAGCTCCCTGTAGAGTCAAGGCTAACGCACAACTTCTCTTAGGACCATGTCTCTCCCCGACAGGCCCGGAGCGAGCTCTCCTTTGGACAACAGAAATGCGTACAGAAACTCCCCTTCGCGAAGGACCCGTCCTGGAGATGTCGACGCCGACGGTTACTATCCCGTAGGAGGGCGACCTCAACATCAACGTGGGCAATCTGCGACTTCCTTCCCTGAGACGATCTCGTCTCCTAATACCAACACAGAGAACCAACCTCTATCCCCGACTTTCGATGCTCCCGCTGCAGGACCCTCGACCGCCGACGAGCCCTTTCAGAGGAAGAGAAGCCTAATCCGACCCGAGCGACGCAGAATCGACAAGGACCACCCCAACTACTACTATCGCCAACATGCTGCCAACATGAACGTTCTGCCCTCGGCCACTGGAAACGACCCGATAGTCGAGGACATGGAGGGCACCACGGATGTGTCAGGACGCTCGCAGACGAACGATAACTACTCGGATGCCTCGCCACCGAGAGCAACAAACAGCAGGCAAAACAGCGGAGAGGAAAAGAAGGGCCCGACTCGAACCAAGACGAAGCGCTTGAGCCGCCACAAGTCCGGTAAGCTCACTAAGGAGGGCAAGCGAAAGCAACAGGTCGAGCAGATTCGTCCCCCGAGTTTCTGGAATGTCTACTGCGCAATCATCACATTCTGGATGCCAAACTTCATGCTCAAGTGCTGCGGCATGGCATCCAAGGCCCAACAACGAGCTTGGAGGGAAAAGATGGGCCTGGTTAGCATCATCCTGTTCATCATGGGCTTCGTTGGTTTCATCACATTTGGGTTTACTCAAGCGGTTTGCGGAACGCCTCCGCTCCGTCTCCAGGTCAACGATGTGTCTGAAGGATACATGATTTTCCATGGAACCGCCTACGACCTGTCGGGTTCTCGCCACCCTCCGGCCGACGGTGTGCCCATGATCAACAGGACTCATGGCGCGAACGTCTTGTACGACTTACCTGAGAAGAACGGTGGAAAGGACGGCAGTTTCTTGTTCCAAAACGTCAATGGTCGATGCAAGAACCTTATCACGCTCGCCGACAATTCGGATGTGCCAACGAACAGCAATGGCGATCTGGCCTGGTACTTCCCTTGCACCGTCTTCAACCAGGACGGCTCGTCGAAACCCAACCTGACCATCCCCTACTACCTTGGATGGGCCTGCCATACCACGCGTAAGAGCCGCGACACGTTTTATCTTGACCTGAGCGGCGCCGCAGATGTCTACTTTTCTTGGAATGACATCAAGAACAGCTCCCGCAACCTCATCGTCTACTCGGGAACTGTTTTGGACCTCGACATGCTCAACTGGTTTAATACGAGCCAAGTGAAGGTACCCGATCGCTTCAACGAGCTCAAGGACAAGAATTCGGCCGTCAACCGTGCCATCCGTGGACGCGACGTCACCAGAGCCTTTCAAGGCTCGGCGGATAAGCAGATAGCCGAGTGCTTTGAGGAGATCATCAAGGTCGGATCCGTCGATACTGATACTGTCGGCTGTATTGCCTCCAAGGTCGTTCTCTACTGCTCTCTCGTCCTCATTTTGGCCGTTGTGTTGACGAGGTTCTTCCTTGCCGTCTTCTTCCAATGGTTCATCAGCCGGACATACGCTGCCGCCAAAACGTCACAGAGCGGAGACAAGCGCAAGCGCAATCGTCAAATCGAGGACTGGTCCGAGGACATCTACCGGGCACCCCCCAGACTCCCTGGTGATATTGGAAGCAGTGTTAATGGCTCTTCTGACCGCACCAGTAAGCGTCAAAGCTCCTTCCTGCCCACGACTTCACGCTTCTCTACCGTTTATGGAGCGGGCGCAGCGACACAGGCCGGTGGGAAGCGGATGCCTACCACGATGGCAAGCTCGGGTGCTGGCAGCAACATGCTGCATCCCAATGCCATGTACCGCCAGGGCAACGACAGCCGGACCAGTTTCCTCCGCTCAGATCCCTACACCAGTAATGTCAGCCCGACCGAAGGTCCTGGGCCGGCCGGTTTCATTCATGAGGCCGTCGTCCCTCAACCGCCTGCCGATTGGATGCCGTTTGGATTCCCGCTTGCTCACACAATGTGTCTGGTTACCGGTTACTCTGAAGGTGAACTTGGTATCCGGACGACGCTCGACTCCATCGCCATGACCGACTACCCCAACAGCCACAAGGTCATTGTCATTATTTGCGACGGTATCATCAAGGGCAAGGGTGAAACGATGTCCACCCCAGACTACTGCTTGTCGATGATGAAGGACCATACAATCCCCCCCGATGAGGTTGAGCCGTTCTCCTACGTGGCAGTTGCCAGCGGTTCCAAGAGACACAACATGGCCAAGGTCTACTCTGGTTTCTATGACTACGGCGCCAAATCGGCCATTCCGCTTGAGAAGCAGCAAAGGGTTCCTGTTCTTCTTGTGGTCAAGTGTGGCACGCCGGACGAGGCGACAAAGTCGAAGCCGGGTAACCGTGGCAAGCGTGACAGCCAGATCATTCTCATGTCTTTCCTTCAAAAGGTCATGTTCGACGAGCGTATGACGGAGCTCGAGTATGAGATGTTCAACGGTCTTTGGAAGGTCACTGGCATATCGCCCGACTTCTACGAAATCGTTCTCATGGTCGACGCCGATACCAAAGTCTTCCCCGATAGTCTGACGCACATGGTGTCGGCCATGGTCAAGGACCCCGAGATCATGGGTCTTTGTGGCGAGACCAAGATTGCCAACAAGCGCGACAGCTGGGTTACTGCCATCCAGGTCTTCGAATATTTCATCTCTCACCACTTGGCCAAGTCCTTCGAGTCCGTCTTTGGCGGTGTCACGTGTTTGCCCGGTTGTTTCTGCATGTACCGTATCAAGGCGCCCAAGGGAGCCCAGGACTACTGGGTTCCCATCTTGGCCAACCCTGATATCGTCGAGCACTACTCCGAGAACGTCGTTGATACCTTGCACAAGAAGAATCTTTTGTTGCTCGGTGAGGACCGATACCTGACAACTCTCATGCTTCGCACCTTCCCTAAGCGCAAGCAAGTTTTTGTACCACAGGCTGTCTGCAAAACCACCGTGCCCGACTCCTTTGGTGTTCTGCTTTCGCAGCGTCGCCGCTGGATCAACTCGACTATCCACAACCTGATGGAGCTGGTGCTGGTCCGTGATCTCTGCGGTACCTTCTGCTTCAGTATGCAATTCGTGGTGTTCATTGAGCTTATGGGAACCCTTGTGCTGCCTGCCGCAATTGCCTTCACCTTCTACGTCGGTAAGTAATAAACCATGAGTGAGTTTTGCCGGAGCTCGGCTAACAGTTTCCGCAGTCATCGTCTCCATCGTTAATCAGCCCCCGCAGATCATTCCCTTGATCCTGCTGGGTCTCATTCTTGGTCTCCCCGCCGTGCTCATTGTCTTGACGGCGCACTCCTGGACCTACGTCTTGTGGATGTTGATTTACCTGGTATCGCTTCCCATCTGGAACTTTGTTCTTCCCACGTACGCGTTCTGGAAATTCGACGACTTCTCGTGGGGTGATACGAGAAAGACGGCGGGTGAGAAGACGAAGAAAGCCGGTCTCGAGTACGAGGGCGAGTTTGACAGCAGCAAGATCACCATGAAAAGATGGGCTGAGTTCGAGCGCGAACGCCGGACGCGCACCAACTACTGGGGTTCCAAGGAGAACGTCGTCGGCGGGGGCAACACCTGGACGATGCCCCCAAGTCATCAGTACAACGACGAGTACTACTCTGACGCATGAAGAGAAAAAACCACATGGCCGGGCGTTCTTGTTTGATGCATGGGGATACAACGGGTTTATGACAGGCGCTATCATTGTGCCTACTTTATTTCTGATGATGAACAAAACGGGGAAAGGGTGTTTGCGTATAGTTGAGGCTCGGCACTTGTAATAATGGGAGGAGAAGCCGTGGGGTGGATTGTGTCGATGTCACCGTGTTTTCTGCCACAACCTGATTATTGTTCTCCAACTCCTCGTAGCTCCAGGCCTGCACTGTTTCTCCTTGGCTCTTGGTGAGGGCGGCTGTCGTGCACATTGGCTTCATAGCCGACCTTCCCACAGAGTGTCCGAAGTGATATCAGGCAACAGGCGCTTTGTGTGTATAGGACGAGTAGTGCATGTACTTTCCAGCGTTCTAGGGCGCAAATCGACTTCCCACGCCCCCAAAACCTAATGATACTACATTGTTAACACAACCACAACCTCCTTTTCACTCAATTAATCGTCCAGTCGGATACCCATCATAAAAAGCAAGTTGCCTATTGAGTGCGCGATATCTTCTCGGCCGAGAGAGACCACGATGGTTTCTCGCAGCTTCCCCCTCCCATCTTACTGCCACACGGTTTCTGTTTTGCTTTTTAAACATGGACAATCAACCCCCTTCCAGTCACGAGGAACTTCCACTCGCCCACGGAGAGATGTTACTCGCCTGTTTCGGATGTTTTGATGAGCGGATGCAGGGCTAGGAGGAACGGGACATTTGCAGTTGGACATCCTCCCACCCGGGGAACCTATTGCCTGCCTGTCCCGGAGCTGCTGCACGTGCGCATACATACACATACACCGTTGTTGTTTATCGAATTTTTTAATTTTTTTAATTTTTTAATACTTTGGCCGTCGGGGTGTATTACATTGAAATAAGCGCTATTTCCAGGGTCGCGCAACCGCACGTAAAACGGAGAGGGAGGAGGATCACAATGGGCAGGGAAAGGGTCGGCTGGGCAGCTCAGACTCTCTAACTCACTCATTCTTCACCCTTCCCGTCCAAAGCAGCATAGAACAGAGCATAACTTACTCACTTAAACTCCATCTCGTCCCGGCCCGGCCATCGCGGCGATGACGATCTGCCCTGAGGGAAGAAGGGGGGATGAACATCCTCCAGACTTAAATCCCCCCACCGGCCCCGAAACAACCCCCGCCCCCGACGAGGGACGAGAAGGGACGGGGACGCATGGGCGGGCGGACGGACGGACGGATCTTACTACACGCGTGAGAGACGGGCTCCCGTCAGGCAACTTGAAAGCATGACGATAACGAGAGACACCCAAGAGAGGGAGGCGGCGTGATATATGGATAGCACAAACACGGACGACGGCGAGAGGAACGAGGGTGAGGGGAGAAGGAGAAGCAGCATAGGAGGGAGCGCGACCGTCGACGGAATGGTGCTGCAGGTAGCCGAGACATGGCCATCTCGACTATTCCCGTCGCACTCTGCAGCTGGCTTGGGGCTTGGCCTGCAAATGTCTCGACGCCCGAGTTCAGTTTCGCTCCGCGAGCCTTTTGCAAAGACACTTCTCATTCGCAGCCTCGGGACGAAAGGGGGAGGGATATGGGACGGAGGTTGGGCGAATGTCAATTTTTGCCGCACGAGTTTTCTCACCCGCCAAGTTCCATAGCGGGGATTGCGAGAGACTGGAGACGGGACGGAGGGGAGGCCTTTCTCTCAGTCGTTTCTTTTCCCCTTCTCACTTCATATCCGACGTGGTCGACGACCGTGGGACGGGGTCATATGCTGCTGCTACCCGAGGCGTAGCGCCACGAGTTTGGGTCGTGGACAGGCCGGTCGTGAGAATTTTCGGGTTCTAGAAGTTGGGTTTCGCCCGGCCCGCCTTTTGACTTGTTCAAAGAAATCCCCGAAATCAAATCTTGGCCTCTTGAGAAGGGAAATGAGTCAAAATGAGCGACTCAGTCGACCACCTGGGGCATCGGTCCCCGTCACCAGGTTCATAGCAACGAAGATGGGCACAATGCGGTCTTCCTTGTTTATGTTGATAAGGCTTCCGCCGAGTTGGCCAAAGGAATACGATTTGTTTCCCAAGGGTCATTGCATCTTCAACGGTCGGCGGCCGGCTCCTTTGGTCAGCCCGTTGGTCACGGTTACTCTGATTTGCTCAGCCTTTTCTGGTGTTGGTCGACCGAAATCGCTGAAGATGATACGGGCAGCGGCCAAAGCGACTGAACAGAGCACCACGCAGCGTTGGGCAGTATTAACAATTACCATCCGTACTGACAGCGTGCGTCCGAGCCCCTGCGTGCTCGGCAAGGGGTCGGGGTCGTGCAGGCAGTAAGTGAGGGCAAAGTCTGAGGGCACAAAAAAAGCAAAGGTGTGCGGAGCTGAGAACCGGTGTTATGGGGGAAACGAGTTGGCATTGGGTGATTTGAAACTCGGGGACCGCATGCTGTCAAATATGATTTATCACCTCAACCGGCCTCTAGTCACGCGGGCGTGGTTGGAAGGTGGGCACCGGTGGGTGACGGCCAGCAGGCTGTTTCCAGGGATTCGGACGCAGCCGGAGGCTCCTTTCGGTACGTTGCTGTACGGAGGGGCAGCGAGCTTCTTGATCAGGGACGAAGTTGCAAGTTGGCCAGATATTAGAGAGGATGTGCTGTAACCCGGAGTTATGTCAGCTCCTATAGGTTTATCTAGCGAATGAGGCGGCGGCGGCGAGCCATGGGAAGAGGAGAAAGAATCTTGGGAGGCTGGGTCAGATGGAACTTGTTGCGATGGTAAGCAAGACCAAACAGACGTGAGAGTGAGGACGCCGGAGGGGCGCCGGGGTGGGTTTTCGGCCGCAACGGCGTGACGGCCAAGACACAGACAGGGCCTTGGACCACAGGGCAAGTCTAGCGGCCAGTCCGGTTTTGGTGGTGCCGGATGGCAGTCGGTGAGCAGCGACGAAGTACGTATAATCTCTCTCCGGCCTGGTCAAGGGGTGGGAGCGCGAAAGATCTTTCCCAATCCAACCACTTACATGAATGGGCGGCTGGAAACCGGGGGTGGCCAAGGCCGTACGGTAGTGAGTGTAGACATGCCCCCGAGTGACATGTCATATCGCCCCGTATACGAACTCCGCTGAGCGTTGCTGCTGTGTCCTTCCCTCAGGAACGTATCATCATGATCTGAGGGGGGCCGAAGTTGAAGCGAAGGATGGCATGGAAATGCTCCCAGGCGAGGCTGAAGGCGACAAGAGCTGATCAAGGGTCCTTTGCAAGGGCGGAACGTAGGGATGGCTGCGATCGTGTTGTTGATTGGATTTGGGAGCAGGATGGTCTGCAGCGTTGTACAAAGACGGGCTTGCAGCAGCAGGTTGAGAGTTTATTCGCACACTAGAAGCAAACCGGCACGCCGAGCCTAGGACTGAGTGGCTTCCGTGCGTCTGCTCATGACCAACTAGTGCGGTGCAAGAGTCAGTATTGGCCAAGCCGTTGAATGTTATCGTTAAGTCGCCATAACAACTCCTCTGCTGTGACGTCAGAGCACCTAGGTTGGGAGAAAGAGACAGGCAGGCCCACGAAAGGGGGAAAAGAACGCCAACTGGGCATCTGAGGAGCGGAGCAGTGCTGGGCATGCCGTGGCAGACCGAACATACGGATGCACGAATAGACGGGCAGACGACAGACTCGCTGGCATGAGCGAGCAACCCCCCTATTTCCTATTTGTGGCGGCTCGCTTTGTCGGCCAGCAATCCCTTGAATCGAGTGCCAGGAAGGACGCTTCTTGTGCGACATGAGGTGGCAAGACTAGGCCCAGGCCCAGGCCCAGGCCAGGTAAGGCAAAGGAGGATGGGAGCTCCCGACAAGGGCGGGGAGGGATTGCTCATGCGTCCTTAACAGTAGTACCTGTACAGGGTAGGTATCCGGACTGGGTGCGGGTACAGATATTATATTGGGCTCGTTGCGGCAAGGAACCAAGGCGCTCTACTCCGCAGTCTTGTTCCCTCGGGCGCTCAGCCTGGCACACACTATTCTTCCTCATCAGAGTCAGCCATGCATCTGATATTGGAGGTGGCGTCCCATAGAACCAACGTGAACCCAATCCCATCCCGAGCGCAACCCAGACGGGTGTCCGTTTTACACCGTCACACACTCCCTTTCCTATGCAGAACGAAGCGAGTGACGGCTCGACGTTAGGACGGAGGCCGCGATTGACGGATGAGCGGGAACATTTTTATGTTCGACTGGCACGCGAGGGATTCATGCCCCGGCATCGCATCGTGGAGGGGGGCCGTTTCCCGACAGACAGAGGCCCGACAGACAGTGTCGTATTGCAGTAGCCTCACCGTTATTGACGTATTGACTGGTGTTTGCGTAAGGTCAAGATTACGTATTGCCGGTGATCATATTACCATCCGTACAGAGCCCGCAAATTATTGAACATGTTGTGTTCACGGCAACAGATCATGGTCGCTCCCCAAAGCAGAGGCTAGGAGGTGGTAGGGTTGGATTTGGATTTGGATTTCTATGGATTGATGGACGCACACACATGCTTCTTGACAGTGACAGCTTCCCAGCTTTACAAATTCACAGGCAAGGGCGACAGTTTTCCTCACCGGCGTCGAGCAATCACAATCTTTGCAGAGCTGAGGATCAGACCCTGTCACAACATGCATCCCTAGGAAGCCTAGGTGCATGGGAGGATGAAGGGATGCCTTGGGAACTCGTCGGAAGCAGTACCTCAACCTCCTGATAATGTACCTGTGGATGGAGTGAGAATCGCTAGTATGACAGTGTACTTCTCCCATTTCAGCAAGTCCCCCTTTCTGCCATACTCGCCCTCGCATCACCCATGTGTTCTGGGAGTGAGTGAAACCACTACATTGCGCTGTATATAGGTAGCCTGTGGTGCTGCGCTGCGCCGTTACTCGCTCTATTCGGTTGGCGCGCCTTTCTCCGACCCCCCAGCACCAGCGCCAACGCCTCCATATTTGCCTAGGTACCTACCTACCGACCGGCCTAACCCAAGGTGTAAAGATAGATAGACCGACAGAGTCGGATCCCAGCCAAAGACATCCCGCTCGGGTCCCATTCGATTCCCGCTCCCGCCCTGCTACAACACTCATTCATCCGCTGGACTCGATCTGGCTGACTTTCCGGCCTCTGACCGCATTCCCAATCACAACCTCATTCCCCAACTTTCGATCTCCTCAGCATCCTCACCCCACTCTGTCCGTTCGCCTCGACGACAATCAGAGAGACAGACAGACAGGCGGACGCACGACGATACCCTCTGCCACATACCCTTGGAGATTATCCGTACACGACTAAATCGTCGCCGATGAGACCAGCCTTGAATTGTCGTCTTTCATCGACTCCATCTCGCTAGTCTCGGAATCTGACCGTTGCTGCCGTCAACAAAGACGTTGCACGCTGGTCGTCGTTGGCGCCATTTTACGTTGCGCCTAGTGTGTTTGACTTGAACAAGGAGAAACGGCAACCGGATTCCTGATCTGCGGCAGTGACCGCACTGGTATAGAGGACCCGGACACGAGGGGGAACAATCGTCGCCCTCCCTCAGCACCCACACGACCTGTTCGACCCGGCGACGGGCATTGTTCTTCACCGTGCGGAGAACCTCAATGTTCCTCACTCGCCCGCCTTTGGCCACGGCACACGACTGAATAGAACGCAATGCGCCCCAGAACCTCGGAAACCCAGCCCTCGCAGGCCGCTGCCGCTCCCTCGAACCATCACCAAGGGATCGCGTCGGCCCCGCCTCCACCTGACGCTCACCACGATCAACACACACAATACCATCACCATCGCGAATCCAGTCAGCAGCAGCCTCACGAACCCTCGTCACAGGGCGGCGCAAACGTTGGCCAACCTTCCTTTTCCTCCTACCATCAGACCTTCCCCGTCATACCGTCATCCTACTACCATGAACCCGGCTCCTTTGCCCACGACGATTACGACGACTACGGAGACTATGACGATGATACCGACGAAGCCGACGATGACGACGACGATGACCTGGACATGAGCGACAGCGACGGAGGCGCTCCCTTGGATCATATAATGACCGTCACCAGTCTTCTCTCCCCCATGCCCGAGGGCGAGGCCAGCGCAAACCCTACCGAACCCTACCCCGGGAACCTTGACGGCGAGCAACCCTCTCATCCGGCACCGGAGCATCAAAACGCATCCAGCGAACCACCTGCCCACATGATCAACTACTGGAGCATACCGCTTGCCACCGGGCATGGTTTTCTTGACCCGACAGGATCTCAAAACCCCACCCCGCTCGACACCACTCCTTTCCACCCCTTGCTACATGCCGGAAACATGGAGGAGGACGACGAGAGTGACGACGTCTTCTACCCGAGCGTCGCCGAGCAGCTGCAGCAGTTCCAAGTGGTCGCCGTCGACGAGGAAGAGGCGGCGTGGCAAGCAACTGGTCCTCCGGCCATCAGCAATCCTATCTCCAGCACTCTCGGGCCAGAAAACCCGGGGCTGACCGACTTTCTCAAAGACTGGGCCTGGCGCAACCGATATCAGTCTCGTGGTCCCAGTCCTGGTATTCGCCAGATCAACGAGCAGGCAGCACGGAAGATCTCGCGAGTCCGCTACTCGGACCTCCAGGGCAACCGGTGTGATGCGCAAGGCATCGATTGGAATGACTTGGGCGTCACACGGAAGAACGCTCGCGAACGTCGAAGCCTGGATTACAAGAATTACACTAACAGGTCAGATTCGGATATCTGGGCCGTAGGTCGCCCCCTTGAACCCCATCAGGCGCCGCCGTCATGCTAACACGAGTACTGTAGCCACATCTACCCGACAGGATCATTCGGAACACGGAAGATCTCTTCAGGTTCCGCCGCATGGACATCCGTCAAAACGTCCACCTGGCCCATTTCCAGCTGCGCAACATTTTGGCATGCGCAGGACGGAGTCATGCCTTCTACCCTGGTCAGGGAGCCGTACACCAGATCAACCCAGTGTCTGGCGAGAGCGAGGTGGCCATGGACCTAAACGACATGATTGGAGTGCAAATCTCGACCTTGGATGCGAATTGTGGCCTTCTTATCGCAGGCACCTTCAACGGCGAGTACTGCATGCGAAACATCTACAGCCAGGACAAGAAGTACACCGAGGGACAAATCACCAGCCACGTCAGTGGCATCACCAACCACCTGCAGATTCACCAGTCGAGGAACTCATCGGCACCGCTAGCAGCGTTCGCGTCCAACGATCAAGGCTTCCGTGTCATGGACGTCGCCACGGAAAAGTTTGTTCTAGACACGCAGTATGGCTGCCCCATCAACTGCTCCGCCCTGTCAGCCGATCGCCGCTTGCGTGTAATGGTCGGTGATAACTACAACGTCCTCATCGCCAACGCAGACACTGGTGAAATACTACAAGAGCTGGGTGGCCATAGAGACTTTGGCTTTGCCTGCGACTGGTCCGACAACGGCTGGACGGTCGCAACGGGCTTCCAAGACATGAGTGTCAAGCTGTGGGACGCCCGGATGTGGACCAACTCGGATGGTAGCAGCAAACCACTCACCACCATTCGATCCGAGATGGCAGGCGTTCGCAGCCTCAGGTTCTCTCCCACGGGCAGTGGTCCCCAAGTTCTCGTTGCGGCTGAAGAAGCCGACTATGTCAACATTATTGACATTCGAACCCTCGCACATAAACAAACTTTCGACATCTTTGGAGAGATTGGAGGCGTTGAATTCACAAATGACGGCCAAGATCTAAACATTCTCTGCATGGACCGGACTCGCGGAGGGTTGGTCCAGCTGGAACGCTGCAACGTGGGCTACGACGCCGAGGCCGACTTCAAGTATTCACATCAGGCAGCACCATTGGATGCTTGGTGGAAGGCCAGTCAGGCCGGCCCTTTTGCCGACACAAAGATGACTGGGCCAAAGACAGCGGCCTGGCAAGAAAGAAGCACCATCTTCTTTGATGATCTGGAGCCTTTCTGAAGTACATGATACCCCCGATCTGCAACCATTCTTCAAGGCTTGCAGTGCTGTTTGGTTGAGATGAACGATGGTCCAATCTGGCATGGGCATTGGTATTGGCGTTTTGGTATTCCAAGGGCACGTTGTCCCACGGAAATGTTGCTCAATCACAATGGGCTGGCACGACCTCGGATTTTTTTACTACTGGTCCGCCCAACTTCTTGTCGGCATACGATCGATATATAAACTGTGCCAGTGCTCTGGAGCACTGGCTGTTGACAAAGCTGGCGGGAAACACAAGGTTTGCTTTTAGGGCATTTTCTCCATTTCTCTTCCAACTAGCACAGCGTGGTAATGCTATTTCTGCATAGAAATTAACGACGTCATGGAAGGGGCATCAGGAATATGGTGTCCATGGTCTATATTGATCAAAGGGCTGGTTTTCATCGTTTCTTTCTCCCTCCCATTGTGTGTGCCACCCCCTTTTTCCCCCCTTTACTTCAGATATATGGGCAATTCCAAAGCGGTTACTTCTGGCAGCATGTAGGCACGTACTCGGGTCCATCCTAGGTGTGGATTGAGTGGACATGTGGTGACGAATCATCTCATGAGGGATGCCACTGTAACCTGGGAGAGTAAGTCCACAGCTTCGCATTTACCGGGTTGCTCTAGGCGACGAAGCGACGTGGAAACGTTTTGGATGGCGATAAACCGTTGGGGGGGAGTGGCTCGGGATATACAATCCGAGAAATTGAGACGTATTCCATTTCACAGTTGCTCGTCACCGCGGTTCTATCGTCGAAACGAACGTGACCTGGGGACGTATGAGAACAGAGCGGGGGGGTTGGCAGGTCGAAGGCTCGGGGGGAGAGAAGGAGTAAGAAGAAGGAGACTAGGCCGTGAGAGAGCGGACGTCGTCGCTGTTCCCGTCCTTTGATGAGTGACCTAACCCGGTCTGGGACGTCTCGTGATGGAATTTGACCCGGTCGCATCGCAGACCTGCCCACGTGATCGAAACCGTGGGAAAGAAATACTTCTTCTATCCGACCATCGGTTCCCCATCTAGTTGGAATTCCACAGGCCGCCGCGTGCTGGTCGGTCTCTGGGCGGGTCACCTGAAACGAAACACGAAGAGGGAGGGGCTAGCCAGGACACAAATCCGGTAGGTCGGGAGGCACACTCACTCGCTATGTCAGGCCAAGCGAGGTTATCTACCTGCCCTCCGTTCCGCTCGGGCTGACTGGCCGGGTTCACGGACCGCTGGTTCAGATGAGGGAAGCGCCACCGTTCGCTGCCCCCAATGCCTTGCGAACACCCCCCGAGACGGGGGGGGGGGGGGGGGGGAAGAGATGGTTGTGCGGTGGTTGAATTAAGCTCATTCTCACAGGAACGGAAAGGGAGGAAGGACAGGGGTTTCCATGATGGTTCGCGGAACGACGTTCAGGTCAACACGGAACCCTCTACCACGGGACATCGGGGTTGTAAAGAATTCTTAAGTAGGGGTTTTTTTCTTCTTTTTTTGGCCAGATGGACACATGAGGAGAAATGTTCGGCAAGTTTCTTAACACAGGGAAGATGATGCTGCTGCTACAGCCCGCCCTAACGGCGTTTCCGAGATTCAAAGTGTTTGTACAACCAAGAAAATCCTTCCTGGGGGGATGGGATGAGAGGCTTTCGACAAACGCCAACCACCAACCAACAGTTACATATGTACATAGAATTAGGCTAGATATACGAATGCCAGGTATAGGTTGGGTCCATCCAAGAAGAAAAATGAGATTTGTCATTGTTTACACTTTGAAGGAAACGTAAAGGTCGTTTCGTCGAGGGCGCGCCTTTGGTCATGTCTACACCGTTTGTTTCTGATTGCGTGATTTCGAATTCAACGAGTCGGTTTGGGGTATTGTCATAGCGAACGTGAACCGAAAGGTCTCATTCGTTCACCGCCACAGGTTGGTGGTGGTGATGGTGGAGTTTCGATCGTGATTCCATTCCGTTCATCTCCGCTTAAGAGGTGAAGAGCTCACCGCAGCCCCAGGTGCGCTCGCAGCCGCAGGCACCGGGCTCCTTCCACTCGTCGTTGTGGAATGAGAAGAAAACGGTCTTGCCGCCGGCAAGCTCCTTGATGGAGGCAATGGCAATGGCCTGCTCGGAGGTACCAGGGCAAGCCTTGCCGTTGCAGTTACCGCCCGAGGGCCAGCCGCACTCCAGGTTAAGGGCGGGCTTGTTGCCGCAGATGTTGGAGCTCTCGAGGAGCTCGATCTGGCTCTTGACGAAGGTTCCGGCGGCGGAGGCGGGGGTCTCGGCGTTGAAGTAAGGGTGAATCTGACCTCCGACGATGTCGATAGCGTCGCAAATCTCGGAGATGACATCTGTCTGCTGCCAGACACCGACGGTCTCGGCGGTGGTGAAGGGACCGGAGTAGCCGGCGCCGGAGATGGTGGCCTTGGCTGAGACAATGAGCTGCTTCAGGGAGGAGGCAGAGCAGCGGCCCTGGAAGATGCACTCGTTACCGATAACGACGAGCTCGACCATGCCCCACTTCTTCCAGTTGACGATGGCGTCGAGCTGGTTCTTGATGTCGGCCGAGTTGGGGTCGCACGACTCCTTGACGAAGATGCCGATGATCATCTGGAGGCCATACTTCTCGCAGGCGGCGCCGACGTTCTCGAGGGTGCTGCAGTCGGTAGAGTAGACACGGACGGTGCGGAAGCCCGACTTCTTGATAGTAGCAATGTCGGCGTCGACCTGGTCGGCGGTCTTGCAGGATCCCGAGGCATCCTCAGAGAAGGGGGTGTAGGTGATGGCCCAGTGGTCGCCGTTGTTGCCACCGAGGCCACCGCCAGTGGCGGGAGCCGAAGAGGACGGGGCGGGAGCCGAAGAGGACTTCGCCGGGGTGGTGGGGACAGGCTCGGGGGTCACGACGGCGGGGGTCGTGGGGACAGGAGGAGGGGCGGGGGCCTCGGTGGTCGGCTTGACGGCCTCGGTGGTCGGCTTGGGGGGAGCAGCAGTGGTGGTGGGCTTGGGCTCCTCGCTGGTGAAGGGGCAGACAACGACGACGCTGGTCTCGGTGATGGTAGTGACGACGGCGGGGCGGGTGTAGGTGCCGGGGACAACCTCGGTCACGACGGGGTAGACGCAGGTGGTCGGGGCGGTGACGGTGGTGGTGGTGGGAGCAATGGTGTAGGTGCCGGGCGTGGGGCAGACGTAGGTCGTGGTCTCGACAACGCTGGTCACGACACCGTCCTTGGTCTTCTCGGTGGCGTAGGGGCACACGACAGTGGTGGCACTCTCGACGACGGTGGTGACACCTCCGATGGTGTGGGTGCCGGCAGGGACCTTGGTGGTCTCCGGGGCGCAGACGGTGGTGGTCTGGCTCACGGTGATGGTGGTGGCCGGGAAGGTGTAGGTGCCGGGAGTCGGGCAGAGCTCAGGGACGGGAGTCGGCAGGTCCACGGAGGGCTTCTGGGTGGACGTGGGCTTCGCCGGGACCTCGGTGGTCGCGGGCACCGAGGGGAGGGCGCTGGCGACGGACTTGCTGCTGGGCTTGCTGGGGGGGTTAGGAACCACTGTTGATCGTCAGGTCAGCACGACGATCTATCCACGTGGCCACTCCAGCCTCTTCTCCCAGGTTTCGACGATTTTATGCGTCTCGTAGGGCTGGAGCGCGAGGGTGAAAGAAGGCGGGGCGGGATACATACGCGTAGGCTCGCCGTAGATGGTGGTGTAGATGGTGGTGCAACCGGGGACGCAAACCGAGGCCTGGTCGGCGCCTCTCTTGAACAGCTCACCGTGAGAGTGACGGTGAGCGGCGGCACTGACACCGCCAACGGCGGCGGCGACGGCGAGGATGGATCCCTTCATGGTGAATTAGATTGCCTTTTTTTCTGACGAAGATTTTCTGGAGTATTATTCGACGGTGATGTCGGCTTGGGAAAGCGAATGCCCGCTAAAAGAGTGAAGCGGTAGTGAAAGATAGGAGGTAGAGACGAAATGTCGACGAAACTAGGCTGACAGCATCAACTCATTTGACGGTGTTTTCGTAAGGAAGGGAAAGGAGAGAGGAAAAGAGAAGGGAAGAAACTGGCGGGACCAGGATGTTATTCTTATGATGGTGGTTAGATTAGGTAGAGGCTAGTATCCGTACTTTCATGGGTACGACCGTGAGAAGTCTAGCATGTCCCTGGGGGGGCCTGGACTGGGGTGTGTGCGCGCAACGGTGTGTGTGTGTGCCCACCCAAAGCTGGATGAGTGGACAAAGTGCGGACTGCCTAGCGTCAATGACCTGGCACTTGACTATAGGTTGGACCTTGGAGGAGGAGCGGGATTGTGTGTAATTGTGTTGTGTATATGTGTATACCCGGTGTGGGTGACACTTGTTTCCCAACCGGGACCAGTTCGTTGACGGGGAATCATAAATGCTGGATAGCGAGGGCGACGAACAACGTTTCTCGTCCAGGTTGAGGGGATTTCCGAGCGTGCACAATCCACAATTTGGCAGCAAACAAGCCCCTGTTCGATTCAGAACGACGAGGGGTCGTGGAGCATCCGGGGATCTTGGTCACGGTGAACCATTGTAAGCAGAAGATGTTGTTACCTTGGCAGGATACCAACGGGGACATTGGGAGGACTTGCTCAGGGGCCTTGTGCCAGAGGGGGTATGCCAGATAGTCTGGATACAGGCTAGATACAGGCAAGATACAGACGAGATACAGAGTGCAGGCTGGCAATTTGGGCTGCGCTGGCAACCGAATCAATGAGACGAGGAGAAGCACCCTGTCCATGACCGTGAAGGGCGGCAAGGAAAAGGGAGACGAAATAGCAATCCCGGTTAAGCATAGCTGGGGGCGGTCCAGATACGGAAGAGCAAAGGTCAGCAGGGCAATATACCGTCGACGGCGGGCGCGTCTGACTGAAATTTGACCCTGAAGTCGACGACTCGGCACTGAGCAACAGTGTCTTGGGGTCCAAGGTTTGGATGGAATATGGGTGGGCGAAGGAGGGAACAGACGGTGTGGGAGGCAGCAGATCAACACCTCCCGGCCCCCATTCAGTACGATCGAGGGCCGCCGTGCGATGTTGGTGCGTGGTAGATGGTTCCGTTTCGAGAGAAGGATTCTGGGGCCAGCCTCAACCAGTGACGAGGCAGAAGTAGCAACGACGGCAGCGATGTGTGGAGTGTGAGGTATCAGGTATGAGCTGTGAGGTGAGCACGAGGAGAGGTGGGCTGGTGCGTAGCTCGCCACACGAGCGAAGCCTGGAGGGCGTTACAAAAAAGGAGAGACATGGAGGAAGAAGGATGGAGAAGGTGCGCAAGGCTAGAGTGGCGGAGCTGCAAGGTACCCGAAGCGGCATGTCCACTGATTGGGGTAGGGATCGGCAGGGTTGGCGGGGGGCCCGCAGAGGGCCAAAGCCTGCAAGGAGGGCGGGGCGCATTGGGCGGCCACGACTGGTGCGTCTGGGAAATTAGCTAAGCGATATTAGCACCGGAAGCCCAGAAAAATGAGATGAACCCTCCCAGGAACCCCGACCATGCCCCCGTCGAGTCGTGTCTGTGCAGGTACGGACACATACAGCTGTACCTGTAGTATACATATGTATATTGTGTCCTCTGTCCTTGGCACCGAGGACCATACAACCGGTGACCTCACTTGAAGTAAGTTGGTGGTCCATGACATATCAGCCACTGATAAATTAGTGTAGCTTGCACCGTCGGTACGTACCCCGGGCTGTTCACGCGAATAAGCGTTGCCGTTTGTTCCTGAGTGACAGTTTATTTTCGGCGCATCCATCTGCTCAAGCCCGGTATTCCGCCTCTCCAAGGATGAGGGGATGGGGGGCGAGATTCGACGCGCAGATTGGCCATGACCTTGCCCTTTCCAAGTCGGAAGAAAAGCGACGTCTCCCGCCCTACGCTGATTAGGCCGCCGATGATTTGTGTATGGATTGGGAAGACCGCCAAATGAGACGACCGAGACCGCTGGTTGCCATGCTTGTCTTTCTCGAGGCCTCGACCTCTCGATAGTCTTCCCCACAACCCTTCCTTGTGTCGTCTCGTGTTCGTGGCTAACGACCAGCGCCTCGGCGGCAATCTTGCACCACCTCATTGCCTCCAATACGCCTCCGTGCTCTGGGAATAGCGCGCTTCCGACCAATTACCCCCAAGGCGAGGTGCAAAATAGGGGGGTCGACGAACATGCCCCCCCCCCCCCCTTCCCGGGCCCTCCAACGAAGGACGCTGCTCCGATTCGGGCATGGCCGTTCGCCGCCGATAGTACGGGATCCTGCATCCTGCATCTGGCAGATGCAGGGCCCGTTCTCGACGAGGAGAAAAATAACCCGGGGGGCCGACCAACCGACCTAGCTTCTGGGGCCAATGTTCAGAGCCAGACTAGCAGGCGCCTCACCAGCGGCAGGTTCGAAACGCACCGTTTCCATCTACCGGAGACAATCCCAGATGAACATTCTACAATGAATCATTTGAGACGAGGGGGCGGCTGCAGGTCGTCATGGCCACGATCCATCCCAGCACGCCGGAACATTCGATCAAGCCCGCAGATGATGTAGTTGTGCATACACGACCTTTGTGGTATCAGACCCAAACTCGAAGACGATGCAGCAAAGTCATCGAGAAGCAAGAG
Source organism: Colletotrichum destructivum (assembly GCF_034447905.1). NCBI lineage: Eukaryota > Fungi > Ascomycota > Sordariomycetes > Glomerellales > Glomerellaceae > Colletotrichum > Colletotrichum destructivum. The sequence continues at coordinate 3,160,891 of NC_085897.1, read as the reverse complement.
GAGGCGCCGAGTCAAACCCTCGGTTCCGTTGAGCGAGCCAGTTCAGCCTCAATTCCTCGCACCAACCTACCTGCGTCGTCGGCTAGCCGGCAAAATGTCTTGGACGCGCCGCCCCGGATCCCTTTCCCCCCAGATAGAAACAAATGCAACCGTTAAATTGCGGCCAGGCGGTTCAACGCTTCGAATTACACAGATTGCGCAGATTGCAGAAGAACCGCTTCAAATACCAAGACAACATCCCCCCAAGAAGCTAACACAAAGCCATGGGGAAATGCAATGCTTGCTGGGCAGGTCTTAGCATGAGCAATTGCGCCTATTGTGGTTGCACAAAAGTTTAAATTATGATTAATCGCTCGTGTACGAAGAAGCGATTATGCAACTTGTTCTATGCTATAACCCATCTATTAGTTTGCACATTGTCAGTTGGTCGCTTTGGGAAATGGACCTCCCAGTTGTGGAGCCTAGAATCCCCCTGTTTCGTTTTTCGTTTTTGCCCTTCCATGTCCTGATTTCCCTTTCCTCGGAAACGTCCTCGTCTCTGCCCAGCTAGGCGCACCCATCTCCGTCTTCCATCCATCCCCCCCCACAAGAAAGGAGCCGGGACACTTGCGCCGTGGTTCCTTACCACACCTTGCCCTGCCTCCACCATCTCTCTCGTATTTCTCACTCCGCAACCCAAGATGCCCACCGTCTGTCTGACTTATGCGTTCGAAACCTCTCCCTTCGGAGAAACACGCCGATCCCTTCCCCAAGCCGTCGTGTCGTGGAGCGTCGCGGGGCCAATCTCCGGACTCTCTGCAGCCTTGCCCAAGATGTTGCGCTGACCAAACCAGCCCGGGCTACAACTTGGACATTGGGCAACATGCAAGTCGTTCACTCACTCACTCTCTGCCCCGCTCCCCGGGCTTCTCCCCCCTTCCCTGTTCTACTCGTCCGGTCCGAAGGGGAGGTACGGACGGGCGCAAACACACACACACACACACACACACACGAGTGAGTAGATAGATGACGATCAGTGGGAAGAGGAAACAACATAAACAAATGCTTGATTGGCCGGTCTCTTGCTCCGTCCGCTTTTGCACATCGCCGAGGCCCAGCCCGACCTAGATCAACACCTTCATCCACCTCCTCCAGAGACAAGCTCATCTCAAATCACGAGTTTTCCGCGACTCGGTCGATGGGACCCACTTACCCCCCCTCCTCCGGGAGTCCCTTGGGCCGGTCACTTCGATTCTCTGGCTGGAGGGTCTGTCTTGGGTGGGAGAGAGCGAGGAAGGAAAAAGGGGGGGAGGGGATGGATAGATAGGTGGATGGGTACGGGTGGAGGCCTGCGGCCGGGTCGTCGTGAAATGCTCACATACACCCCGGCCCGGGGTAGCCGGAATTGTGTTCTCCAGCTCGGGTGTTTCCGACGTTCGGGCACATCTCGCCTAGGTATCTGTAGTCAGAGAAAACCAGGGCAATCACCGCCCTTTTCCCTCTTCTTCTTTTTGTTTTGTTTGTGAACGGACGGATACTATCCGTAAGGTACATGCGCGCAAGGGGATGGGGAGCCGAAGTCGGTCGCCGCCCGTCGCCCGTCGCCCATTGATCGACGTTGTTCAAACCCATCTCGTTCTCATGACCCTGATATCACGATAACAGCCAGAGGGTGATACGACATTGTAAAGATACCTGGTCTGGTCATTCGAAAAAGGCTTGAAGACAACGCCATGCCTAATACTATACTCGTTCTAGGGAAAAGATCTGCAAATGTCTCGTCTGCCTTTGCTAGCCTAGCCCGCCTGCCCGCCCGCCTGCTTCCTACATATCGAAGATCCAAGAAAATCGATACTGCCATACAACTGATGGCCGTTGTGTCTCTCCCATGAGCCTTTCGACAACCACGCTGCCCTGGTCGTAACCCCCTTCATAGTCTTCATACCTCCTCGTCACTTTCGTCGCCGAGGAGCTCGCCCTCGTCGTCGTCGACGACGGCATAATCTCCTCTGCCCCGAGCAAAGCTGTCCCTTGTGGTGAACCGACGATTGCCTCGCCCGTTGAGCCAGCTACCTCCGCCTCCACCGCTCACGCTTTCATACGCAGATGTGGCACGCCTCCACAGCGCCGAGGCGACGAGCGGCAGGGCAGCGCCGACGGCAACCACCGCTGACAGGGCGATGACCGGATACTTGACCCACGGCGCATCGTGGTCGAAGCTCGGCGACTCGCCCAGACGGATCTGTCCGATCTTGCCGTTCCAGTTGCGGTACACCCACCAGCCGATGGCGCCTGCGAGTCCAATGGGTATCACGACGGCGAAGAAGATGGCTATTCCAGATGTTCTGCGCCGCCTCTCAAACTCGTCTTCCTTACCGGCGCAGGGGTGGGCCTGGGCCTGTTTGTTAAACTCTTGGCCACCGACACAAGTGGTGAGCGGGATTCTGCGGTATCCAGTCGGCTCGTAGTACTCGACCTCGTCGGGATTCTCCTTGCACCACTGCTCAGGCGAGATCGGGGACTTGCCCTCGACAAGACTACACTGCTTGTGGCTGTCAAGCTCGTAGTTGTAGTCGCTGTAACACGTTGTTAGCTGGGATCAGACGCCGCCGGCGTGCTGGATTGCTCACCATTCGAAATCGCTCCTCGTGCAAGTGCAGTTTTGTAGCTGGTAGAGGTGTTGAACCCTGGCATCATTGTAGCAGTTCGCGTCCTCCTTCTTGCGCAAGTACTTCGACACGTGTCCGAAGAGACAGTTGTCGGGCTGCGATGGGTGCTTGGGCGACCATAGGTAGTAGTCGGAGCCGCCGTTTTCGTCGCTCTTGCACGGGCGGTCCGTAAGACCAGCAAAGTCTACGTTGACAGAAAACATCTCGCCGCCGTCGTCCTTGCACCAGATGAGGAAGTTACGCGAGGCGCCAGAGCGGAGGGTGGAGATGTCCAGGACGGTGACCTCCTTGTCGGTGAATGCAAAGTCCTTCCAAGTCTTGCCCTCGTCGGTCGTGTACGAAATGGTCTTCGTCTTGACTGGGTTCTCCGGACTGGCACGCTGAACAAGGACAACGATAGAGCCTTGATCGCCGTATTGCCAAGTCCAGGCGCCCTTCTTAACGTTCTTCCAGGTGATGCCGGCGTCGGTGGTCATGAAGGTGTCGGCCTCCTTGATGGCGCTCAGGCTCGATCCGACGTTGCCGTTGCCAAACATGAGCCCCACGGCAGTGGCAGCAGAGAACGTCTTCTTCTTATCGGCACGCTCGGTATAGTGATGAAGGTGCAGCGCGCACTTCTCGTCTCCCTCGCTGCTGCTGCACGAGTAGGCTTTGCCGTCCACGTCGGTCTTGGGCGGAGGGAGAAAGGCCCACTGCGAGCCGTCGTTGTGTGAGATCTGGGTCTGCACCTTCTTCGGCTCGTTGCGCTTGTCACGGTTCGCTACGGTATTGATGAGAGCAACGCCCTCGAGGCCGGGTATTTTCTCAAAGTCGACATAGTATTCGTCGTTGCAGTTAACTGCCTGCGCACTCATGACGTAGGATGTACCGTTCGAGTTGCTTTTGATGATGCTGCCATAGCGGCGGCCTTCGGCAGTCTCGGTAGCCACGAAAAGATTCACGGCGTGCGTAGAACTGTCAAGAACCGTGTAGGCGTTTTGATGGCCCACCTTGAAGTTTACGGGGAAGTGGGCTTCGGCGTAAGAAACGCCGTCCAAGCTGGCCAGGGCTCGCAGACCGTCCTTTTCCTTATCTTCGGCGGCAACAACGATAAACTCGGCCATCGTAGCGAAGTCCTTGACGTCCGACTGGTGGTACTCCTTGTCCTCGTCGAAGAAGTCATTGCTGGACACAATGACCTTTGGGTTGTCCTTCTCGTCGTCCTCACGCTTGTGTGCGAGGCAGACGATCTGGCGCAGATCACGGAACTTATAGGCCGAGTGGCCAGTGAACTCACACTTCTGGACGTATCGCATGGCGGTCTTCCAGTTGTCGCCACGGTCTCTCGAGATAGACGCCTCCTTGAAGCATGACTCCTTGCCGTTAACCTTTTCACACTTTTCTCCAACCCAGATGAGCCAATCCTTCTTGTCAGGGTGGAATGACAGAGGGTTGCTGGACCCAGGCTTCGTGGGGGCCTCGAAGGAATGGAAGTGCTCGGCACGATCGATCGTGTACACGACCTTTTTGGAGTCGGTAGTGAAGAAGACGACGTCCTTGAAGAAGTAGTGTGGGTAGATGCCTCGCACATCCTCGTCTTCGAGGATTTTGTCCCACGTCTTGCCGTGGTCTCTGGTTCGCCAGATTTGCTTGTCGGCCCGCATGCTATTTCCCGCGTATTCAACAGGCCTCACGATGATGGTTTCGTCGACCTCAGTGCTGGACTCGCCTCTCTCCAAGTAGATCTTCTCAAAATCCTTTTTGTCAGTCTTGAAGACATGCTGAACCGCTTTGATCTTGCCGTCGGCAGGGGCGCTTGGAGGATTGACAACATCAGAACACTTCCGGTCAACAGGATCATCCTTCTGAGCACCGTCTTTTCGCTTGCAGGTGTTCCCTGGAATCTTGCGCCAGCCAGACGAGCCCTTGAAAGTGACATCCGGCTTGGCGTTCTTGCACGCGTTGTCCGGTGCAACGATCGGGCCCGCCTTCTTGCAATCGTCGCCATCCTTGACGAAGTTGTAGTCGCACTCGAAGTCTGCGTCCGTGCACTCGCAGTCTTCGGTAACCGGAACAGGGTCCTTGAACTCCTGGTTCAGGAAGCAGTCGGCCGTCTTCTTGCGGCGGCGGTAGGTCTGTTTGTGGCCCATCAGACATGAGGGCTTGCCGTTGTCGTCAAGGCGAGCGTGCCAGTCCTCCATATCGTCGTCTTTGCATGTCCGCTCGTGCAACCCCTCGAAGTCGAGAACAATCATGTGGAACTTGGCATTGTCGCCCCCCGTTTTGCCAACGAGCAAGAATTTGAGACTAGTTGAGTCTTGTGTCGTCGTAAGGAGCTCGGGCTTGATCTTCAAATCATCCGGGAGCGAAGCCTTCTTCCAACTCTCACCATGATCCAGGGAGTACCGGATTTCTCCGACATCCTCCTTGTTGGAATCCTTCACGGCCACCAGAATTGAGCCCTGATCACCGAACTCGTATTTGTGGGGGCCATCCAAGGCCTTCTTCCAAGTCACGCCCGCATCGTCGGAAACATAAACGTCACCGTCGCCAAACTTGCCCAGGGACCCGCCTTTGTTTCCAATGCCAAGAACAAGGCCGGGCGCGGGGCTAGTGAACACTCTGCCGACGTTGTCAAGATCAGTGACCGAGTGAAGGTGAAGCTGGTCATCGCCGGCCTTCAAATCGTGGAAGTTCCGGCCATCATCGAACGTAATTTTGCTGACGATCTCCTTCTGAACCGGTTCGGAGTTTTTGTTGCTGTCCTTCTCCACTTCCTTCCAGTTTTTGACTGTATTGACCATGAAGATACCCTGGACACCGGTGATCTTCTCGAAATCAACATGCCCCTTGGTATTGCGGTTCGTGTGCTCGAGGTTTTCGGTGAAATAGGTTCCGTTCGAATTACTCGTGAACATGACTCCAGTGGGGTTCGAGGGTCTGGTGTTCATAACGTCAATCTGGATGCTGTAGTTGGTACTTTCCAGGACGGTGTAGGCCTCTTGGTTGACCTTGTGGCCATGGTCGGTGGGGAACATGGCACGGTGCCACTTGATGGTGTCGTCGGTGACGAAAAGCGCCATCTCGTCGGTGTTGAAGGACGATGTGGCGACCATCAAATACTTCTTCACTACAGCCAGGTTGACGATTCCTTGCACACCTCGGTTCGTATCCATATCCGGCTCAAACTCTTGGATCTTGTTGTCGATCTTCTCGAAGAAGTTATCCGATGCAAGCAGTCTGTTGTCTTCTTTGAAAGGCGAGAAATTGTCTCGCACGATGCAGAGAATGCGTTGCTTGTCGAGGTCTTCTTTGCCAGTGGTAAAGAGGACCGAAGACTTGGCCCACCAGCATCCCTCGGTGTTGCCTCGCAAAAACTTGGGCTTGGATTTAAAGTTGTCCGTCGTGTACAAAGTAATCAAGTCGCAGAAGATGCCTATGCAATCGGCCCCGTTGAAGATGACGCGATCTGCGTCGCCGGCGTGGAAGTGGAGGATATCGGGCCCGTTGAAGACGTTTGGGGGCGCACCGCTCGAGAATTTCTGCCACGTTTTGCCTCTGTCGGTCGTCTTGAAGTGTTCGATGCCTTCGGTGATGACATAGGCTCGGTTCTTGTCGAATTCGTGCATCGTGAGGAGCGAAGCCTTGTTTTCAGGGATGTCCTTGACCCTGTCCCATGTGACGCCCGCATCTTCGGATCGATAGAGATTCTGTTCGGAGACGTCTTGGTAGAGAATAACGTTGGAGTCTTCGAAGTAGTTCAGATTGAGGGGAGCATGTTTGATCGTCGTGACTTTAATCGTCGGGTCGTCCTTTGCGTGAACAGCTGCTGTCAGAGTAAGGACAGACAGCAGGATGCGCCAGGAGGCGGCAGCCTTGCCCCTAAGCCTCATGTTGGGAGGTTCGTCTGGGTAGTGGTGGTGATCATCAAAAGGAACAGGTTGTCGATGTCGGAAGCGTCGCGAAAGTATAAGATTCGCCAAAGACAGCGCGGTTATACGGATGGAGGAATCGTAAGGGCCAGCCCAGCAGTGGTTGACGTGTTGGTTGGTTGATTGGTGAACGTGTCAGTTGGAAAGTCGTCGAAGTCAAAACATGTGCCCGGCGGCGGAAGGGCAACGTCAGCGTAGGAGGTATGTTTCGCACGCGAGTCGGGTGGCTAAGCTTCAGCTCCACCCTAGCTTTGACGCCACACCAGCGCATCAAAGAGCCGCTCGACCCCCAATCCCACTGATCAGGGTGGCCCCGGTGAGGTGCGGACAGCTGTCTCCCTAGCCCGGTTGACACTGACACCCCTGCATTGCGTTTTTGTAGACCAAGTTCCAATACCATCCAACGATACATGCTGTGGAAATCAACAGATTGCAAGACGTATTTTCGAGCGGGGTTAGTGAACTGTGACACAAGCCCTCACCTTCGATAACCACGCTCGCCTGCATTACTCATTGATGTGGCAGTAAGATGCTTCGTTCCGGTGGGTTTCTTTCCCTACCTGGCCCCGGATGTCACAGACTATCATCCGGGCCGGTCGGTCTCAGATACGCGCTTGGAAGGGGGACTTTGTGATTCCGGGACAGCATTGTTGCAGTTAGGCCTATGTACCGCCGCAACAGCTGTTGACATGAAATCGCGGTCAATCCTTATGGTGTAGACTAACGCATTGCGCCTGGTCGTACACATTGCCCGGGGCGACATAATACCCCGATCAAGACGATGAAGTTTGGCTTCAACAAAGAGATTGTGTATCCAAATAAAACCTCAGGTTTTCCGTGCGCAATATGGAACGGAACAGAAGTGGGACATGATAAAGCAAGCCTTTCGCCCAGCTTAGTGTAGACCCCGTACTGACATTGTCTCTCCATTACCCAAGAACCTAAAGAGCCAATTCTAGTAAATTTCAGAAGGCGGACCCGTCGTAACCTCGTCATCGGAATTCAAACCATTCGTCAGACGGCTCGGCTTCACTGCCGAAGGGCTATGTGCCATCCGTTCATTTGGGTTGAACTTTCACAGAGCAAACCAATAAACGTTGAGCGAGGGTCCGGTTGAATGACTTGCCCTATCGCTAACCAAACGCATAGGAGAAGAGAAGAAGCTAGGAGCGTGCCAATTTATTCTGAGCGAGCTTGTAGGTGAACGTGAGGCTCGAGACGTGACACCCGCCGATTTGGATTTGACTTGTTCATTGACTCGCTGTGGTGGCGACCTTCAGGCAGGCTCTTGTTGTGGTACTTATTTCAAGTCTCCCCGGCCCTTGGCTGCAGCCCCGGCCGCCCCTCGGATGGAAGACCCTCCTGCGGGACCCATCCGTCTGCAGACTGTCACCCCACTTCCGTTGGAAAGATTCCAGAAACAGTCTGCAATTCAACCCAGGAGTTGACCGGGAAAGCCTCCCGCGCCCTGACTCCGATCTGGATTCCAATGTGACGGCACGGGCTTGTCCCGGATCGGCACAGGGCTCCACATGTCCAGTTCTGGCCCGTAAGACCACGGAAGCAGTATGTTTGCAAGCCGACAGGAGGAATTCGGCACAACGCCAAACAGGTTCTCCACGGGCTGCTACGATACCGACATTTATTTCGCAACTACCCTCACATAGATGGATCTTATGGCGACTGCACATAAACCGCGAACCGCGAACCCCTCTTGCTACAAACACAAGGTTGTACTTGCCTGACCAAAATTTCATGCTGTGGCGCTGAGGAAACCTTTTCAATGCTGCTAAGCAGGACTTTGTTTGTTGAAGACAACTACCTACTGGAGTACATGTAGGGTACTGCGACCATGGCCCGTCATCTCTAGCCGCAGCATCGTTCATCTGTTGGTCCTCGCACCAGTCTCACCACGCATGATGTGCTGGAGAGCGCTTTAATGCAAAGATACATGCATAAGGCCCGCCCTTTTCCCTAACTTGAAGTACACCTGTTTGGACTTATACATGCCCAGTTCCAGATGCGTATCTGCCTCAGACGTGGCTGTGGGAAGGTTGGGTTGGAAATGGTTGCTCGACCTAGAACAGGATGCTTCATATCGCGAGGCGGTTTTCTCATCGGGCCAATGATGTGCCAGCAGAGCCAGGTCTGGGACTGCTAGTATTTGCAAAACTGCGTGCGCCAAAGAAAACATCCAAGCATCATTTGCTCGAGTAACTGTGGCGGATGGACGTTTAGCTTAATATCGGTGTGTGGACATCAAGCAGGCAGCCTGACGGTGAATATTTGAGCAGTTCGACCATACATCGCATCAGGTTCGAGAGTCGAAAGATGACAACGTCATTGACTCGAACATCAGGCTTCGTTTGAGTCATCTTTGGTTTTGGCATCTCCCTCGGCCTCGCCCTTAGCTTTGGGCTCTCCTTCGGCATCAAAGCCAAGAGCATCCAATTCGCGGATGAGCTCGTTGATCTTGATGACCTTGGCGATCTGCTCGGGCAGTAGCGTCTCTCCGCCCTCCTTCTTGTTCTTGAGGTCTTTGGCCTGCTTCAACTTCTTCTTAAGATTCCGTGCCTTCTTCTCTTTCTCAATTTCAGGGTCGGCCTCCTCCGCCTTGGGGACATCGGCGCCGGGCTGCTGCTTGGCGTCTGTGACCTCGTCCTCGCCAGCAGTCTTGGCCTTCTTCCTGGCTTCTCGACGCTTCGCATTCTTATTGCTCGCAGCAGAAGAAGAGGCTTCGGGCTTTTCATCCGTCAGACTCGCCGCACCAGGAATGCCACCTTTGGTGGTTCGGTCACGGAAAGCTGCAGCCGTGCGGTTCTTGTAGACCTCAACATCTTCGGGTGGGCGGTAGCCGGGACGGATCTTGATGGCTTTGCGCGTGCTTCCATCCGCTCGCTTCGACTCGGGGATCTGGCGCTCGCCCGCGTCATCGGTGATGATGCCCGCATTAGAGGCTTTGGTGGGTTCGGAAGGCATATTGTCGGAAACCTTGGTGGGGTTGGCAGAGTTGGCTGGACAGGTAGTAGCAATGGGCCGGCTAGGAAGCCCGCCGTCGGACTGGTCCAATCGATGAGCTTCAGAGGGTCGTTGCGAGGCTGCGTGGTTCAATCAGGCTGGGTGCGTAGCTCCCCGTCCGCCCAAAGCGCTCGTTGGTCGCTTTGGGCACTTATGCGTTGCTGGCGGGTGGCGGCTTGATTTGAGCTCAGCACCAGGGGAGCGGGGTGCACGTGCGTGCGAGCAGCTGGTCCGTTTCGCCAAAAGCCGGGGGAGCAGCTGCAGGCGTCGGGGCAGTTTGACGAATCCTGAAGGTGCAGACAAAGCCGAAATCGCAAACCAAGGCGGCGGAGGCCAGGTTTCGATGCGAGGATGCGGTTTGATTAGGGCCTTTGGCGTTTGGCGGGCAAAAAGAAAGCGAATGCGCTTGCCTGTGGGAGTTGAAGTCGAAACAACCCCTCCTGCATCATGCACAGACCACCGTGGGGTCGGGGCCTTCTGTGGAAGAGCAAGCGTTTGATTGGTTAGAGACAGTCTTCGTCTGATGCGGCGGGCTTAGGAACACCAGACGAGAGGGAGGCAACCAAGGGGAAACCAAAACGGAACCAGCAAGGGGACGTATCGACCGTCATCGTCTGTCATGGCATGGCAGCTGGGTGGGTAGCAGCAGCAGCCACAGTTTGAACAAGCCGGGCCACACCCTCGGCGCCTCAGAAAGTGCGGTCTGGTCAGGATGACGCCATGTGTGTTGCGCAACTGGCTGGTCAGACACAAAGTCGACCGGCGTGTCTTTCGGTGAGAGAGGCAGAGAGGTGTGTCGGTACAGTTAGGTAGGTACTTTGGGCGTGTGCCATCCCATGTTAGCGACATCTCACCCCTGTGCTTCCAGGTTTGCCCCTTGGGTTTGGAACAGCAAAGTCTCGGTGGTGGTGGCAGTTGACAGGGTGGGATTGGCGACAGCGCAGCAAGCCGTCCCGTGTGGCCTCACTGGCCATTGTAAGTTAGCCCCCCGATTACCTGTTTCGAAAACAAATTGCCCATACGAATCCCATCGACCTCTGCGAGCGCGATAGGCTTGCTGATCAAGCGGCCGTGGTTATTGCCTAAATACGGAACATGGCTTAACATTGTGACCGCGGGTTGTTGCTCTGGAGATCGTTTGGCTGCTAGCTGTTTCCATCATATCAACAGGGCGTAGTACAAGATGAAAGCGCCCGTCGGGCAGCATGACGTAGACACCAGGGTCTGCAAAAGGGCGGCGCGTGCTGCAGTCCCCATTGCCGTAGAGGGTGCGCTCTTAAGCTTCCAGGCTGACCGACATCTTTGTATGCTGTCAAACCCCTCCGCCGGTATGCTTACAGGCAATTAATGCGACGGCATCCTCCATGCCCCCTGACGACATGTGAGGGACAAGTTACGGGAACCGACTGATGAAGGAGGTATCGGCCTGTCCTTCAGGCAGGCAAGCTGGCCAAGAAATACAAGCTTCTCCCCCCGTCAGTCAAGCTTCGTGGCCACAGTCCGCGTTTGCCAAGACTTAGGCGACATGCTGGTCTCGTTCTCATCAAACCAGAAACGACGGAGCAGTCAGCGAATGTGCTTCCAGACGACGGTCATAGCCTGCCCTGCACGCTCGATCTTGGGCATTGGCCCCTCGGGGCCTGGCTTCTTCGGGCTGCTCTGGGCAGTCAATAGCAGCTTCCGTCGTCATTGCTCGTCCCATCCTTGGGTACGGTTTGCTTGAACCGCCGAATACCGCGGGTTTATGCAGGCGCAACGCAAAAAGAATACTCCAGCTGTATGGGTGTCATCGCATCAGGTGAAATTGGCCATGATGAGTGTCGCTCAACCGGGACAAGTACGACCAGGTGCATGGCGTACAATGGTGAACCAAGCTAGATAGGTAGTTTGGCTCTACCCTCTCCCTTTTTCAAATGATACCTATCATCTATTTCCCCCATTTCTCTTGTTAACTTTTCGTGTCCTCCCTCTTCTCCTTCTTCCCAGTCACCGATATCACCAATCTTTGCTGGTTGCTCGTTCCTTCCAAAAGATACCCTGCGAACCATCCTTCGCACATCACTTCAAGCTTACGGCGACTTCTAGAAGGAACGTAGGCTAGTCTGAATCTTTTGGGTAAGAAAATCCAGCTCTCATCGCTCCTTCCCATCTGATTGTTTTGATCGTCTTACTCAGTACCGTGGCTTAACATTTGCCTTTCCGTTCTTCTCTTTCTTCAACTCGAGTCTAAATTACATCAACAGACGGATGCCCTGCTTCCACCAGACCATTTTTCAATCGGAAGAAAGATTATGAGAATCATATCCTAACCCAACCATACTTGTCTCTATCAATTCGAAAGCCGCACAGCATATACCGACACCCTTCATAACTACCTGTCATGGCAACAGCCAACGACCCCGGCCCCAATGCCGAGAAAGGTGTCAACGTGTCGACCCAAGACGAGAAGAATCAGAATCGGCCACTGGACATCGAGTCGAAAGCAACGGAGGACAAAAGCCAATATGCGCCTCGCAAGTTCACCCTGGACACGGCAGATGCTCTTACTCCGGATCGCGGCACAGAGGACATGTTCAATGCCAAAGAGGAGAGCAAGTTCGCCTTCACTCCTGGCCATCTCACCAAGCTCCTAAACCCGAAGAGTCTCAGCGCCTTTTACGCTCTCGGGGGCCTCGATGGCTTGGAGAAGGGTCTGCAGACCAACCGCAAGTCCGGTCTGGGTGTCGACGAAGACAAGCTAGACGCCAAAGTCTCCTTCGAGGAAGTCGCTCTCAAGGGCGTACCCAAGTATGGCACAGCTGGCAATGCAGTCCCTCAACCAGATCCCAATGCAAAGAACGACGTTCCCATTCCGCCGCCCCCATCCGAATACACCGGCGGTTTTTCGGATCGGAAGCACGCGTTTCGAGACAACCGATTGCCCCCCAAGAAACAAAAGTCATTCCTCCAGATGGTCTGGATTGCCTACAACGACAAGGTGTTGATTTTGTTGACAATCGCGGCCGTCGTTTCTCTCGCACTTGGCCTGTACGAAACCTTCGGCCAAGCACACGAGCCAGGTGAAGCCAAAGTGGAGTGGGTTGAGGGTGTTGCCATCATGATCGCCATCATCATCGTTGTCTTGGTCGGCTCAATCAATGATTGGAAGATGCAGCGTCAGTTCAACACACTTAACAAAAGGAACGATGATCGCACCATCAAAGTCGTCCGTTCTGGCAAGTCGGTTGAGATCTCCGTCTATGACATCGTTGTTGGCGACGTCGTCCATCTGTCGACCGGAGACATGGTCCCAGTCGACGGTATCTTCATCGAAGGTCACGGTGTCAAGTGTGATGAGTCTTCGGCTACGGGCGAATCCGATCTCCTCAAAAAGGTCGGCGCCGATGAGGTGTATGAGGCTCTTGAGCAAATGGCACACAACAACGTCGACCGTCCCGACATCGAGAAGATGGACCCCTTTATCATTTCAGGAAGCAAGGTCCAGGAGGGTACCGGGACTTTCTTGGTTACTGCGGTTGGTGTCAACTCTTCATACGGTCGCATCACCATGTCACTTAGAACCGACCAAGAAGATACTCCGCTGCAGAGAAAACTCAACATACTTGCTGATCTCATCGCTAAAGTCGGAGGCGGTGCAGCTCTGCTGCTGTTCGTGGTACTTTTCATCAAGTTTCTTGCCGCGCTTCCAGGGAACAACGACAGCCCCGAACAGAAAGGTCAGGCCTTTCTCAAGCTCTTCATCGTCTCTGTCACTGTTGTTGTTGTGGCCGTCCCGGAGGGTCTGCCTCTGGCTGTCACACTAGCACTGGCGTTTGCAACTACTCGGATGATGAAAGACAACAACTTGGTTCGAGTTTTGAAAGCCTGCGAGACCATGGGAAATGCGACGACCATCTGTTCGGACAAAACAGGAACCCTCACGCAGAACAAGATGTCGGTCGTTGCCACAACTCTCGGGAAGAGCATTAGTTTTGGCGGTACTGACGCCCCTCTTGAAGAGCCCATGGCCGAGAAGCCCAAGAACAGCTCGTCACCCTCTGATGAAACAGCCGTCAATCAAGTTCAGAACGTTTCCGTTGGCGACTTCACCAAAGACCTGAGTCCGGAGACAAAGCAGCTCCTAGTACAAGGCAACGCTGTCAACTCCACGGCATTCGAAGGGGACCAGGAAGGAGAGCACACCTTCATTGGTTCCAAGACTGAAGTCGCCCTGCTCACCTTCAGCCGGGATCAGTTGGGAGCCGGGCCTGTCCAGGAGGAGCGAACAAACGCCAACGTTGTCCAGGTTGTGCCCTTTGACTCAGCAGTGAAGTACATGGCGACTGTGGTAAAGCTCCCTGATGGAAAGTACAGAGCCTACGTGAAGGGGGCCTCAGAAATCCTCCTGAAGCAGTGTACCAGAGTCCTTGACGACCCCAGTGGCTCCGAACTGAGTTCCGTGGAAATGGCGGCCGAAGACAGGGAGATGTTCGCACAGACAATCGACTCATACGCTGGTCAGACCCTTCGCACCATTGGTTCTTCATTCCGAGACTTTGATTCCTGGCCGCCCAAGGACGCCGTCTCTAAAGAGGATTCCAGGACGGCGGACTTCGACAAGATCCACCAGAACATGACGCTCATTGCCATATACGGTATCAAAGACCCGCTGCGACCTTCTGTTATTGACGCCATTAAGGACTGCAATCGCGCAGGCGTTGTTGTTCGCATGGTGACAGGTGACAACATTTTGACCGCGCGAGCAATCGCCAAGGAGTGTGGTATTTATCATCCTGAAGACGGTGGCATAGCCATGGAGGGCCCAAGCTTCCGACGAAAGACGGAAGAAGAGCTCAAGGATATCGTTCCCAAGCTGCAGGTTCTCGCCCGCTCAAGTCCCGAAGACAAGAGGATCTTGGTCCGAACTCTCAAGGACCTTGGCGAGACGGTTGCCGTCACTGGCGATGGCACAAACGACGCTCCCGCGCTCAAAATGGCAGACATCGGTTTCTCTATGGGCATTGCGGGCACCGAAGTCGCGAAGGAGGCATCAGGAATCATCCTTATGGATGACAATTTTGCTTCCATCGTCAAGGCGTTGATGTGGGGAAGAGCCGTTAACGACTCCGTCAAAAAGTTCCTGCAGGTATGCCAAACGGGTCCGCCACTATTGTCGTTCTTGAAAATGCTGACCCTTGGAATAGTTCCAACTTACCGTCAACGTCACCGCTGTCGTCTTGACCTTTGTCACCGCGGTTGCCAGCTCTACTGAGCAATCGGTGCTCAACGCTGTCCAACTGCTCTGGGTCAACCTGATCATGGATACCTTTGCAGCACTTGCACTTGCCACGGACCCTCCCACACGAAGTGTTCTGGACCGCAAGCCTGATCGAAAGTCTGCCTCGCTCATAACTCTGAGAATGGCGAAGATGATCATTGGCCAGGCAATCTGCCAACTCGTCATCACCTTCGTCTTGAACTTTGCCGGCCGGAGTCTGCTGGGTTACAGCAACTCTGACGATGACCACGAACGTTTGAGAACCCTCGTCTTCAACACGTTTGTTTGGCTGCAAATCTTCAACGAGCTCAAGTACGTGCACTTAGAATGACTTATTGACTGATCATGCACTAATTGTCAACTAGCAACCGCCGCCTGGACAACAAGCTCAACATCTTCGAGAACATCACTAAGAACTACTTTTTCATCGGTATCAATCTAATTATGATCGGTGGGCAAGTTCTCATCATCTTTGTTGGAGGCGATGCATTCCAAATCAAGCCTCTGAATGGAAAGGAATGGGGACTGTCTGTCGGTCTCGGTGCTATTTCCATCCCCTTTGGCGTCTTGATCCGCCTGATCCCCGACGCATGGGTGGCGGCATGTCTGCCCTGGTTCATCCGGAAGAAGTGGGCACCGGAGACCATATCAGACAAACGCCTTGAGGAGCATCGCAGGTTTGCCGACGGCCTCGAGCCTCCTCTGCGGACACACACCGGACTCCGTGGCCGCAGGGCAGAGTCGCACATTCCTTTCAGACAGAGAGTGCACGACGTAAAGGTTCATGCCAAGGTGAAGATGGGCGGTCACGACCACGGCATATCGTCTACCAAAGAGGGTTGATCGGGGTGAACATTTGAGATAGTCGTAGTCATGTATTAGTACAGTTGTTCGGTCATGAACTTTTCACACACAATACCGAGACCAAAGACGTGAGGTGCCAGTCAGTGTTTTGCTTCGAATTCAATTATGTATACCTATCGGCCGCTATTTGGTACGAGTGCAGTCATACAACAAACGCATCGTATGTGAAATGCTCCAATATCACGAAGCTGTCGTTGGCCAATGGATCGTGGGTACAATCAATGTGCGGCTTGAAACCCAGCTTGTGAGGCTAGCGCTGCTGAGCCTTAGTCATCAAGCAGCTGCTGGGTGATGGAAGGTGGATCCAGTAGCCAATCAGGAGGCATGTATTTCGGCAAAGCTGGTTGCTCCCGGAACATCGCGAATTTCGTCAAGACCTCGCTCCCAAAACCATCCGACTCAACCCAATCTTTCAACGACCATCGCCTCGCCGACCACCACGAAGCGCCCTTGCCTCACAACGAGACGTGCGAATTTACAGACGATTTTCAAGATGGTATGCTTGGCTCTCGACCGCGACCCCTCTCACGATCGTAATTGGCTAATCGCTCACTGTTGCTCCTCCACAGGCCGCCGCACGCCCCTTCTACTCGCAAGTCCTCCGACCCCGACGCCTCCCCTACTCATATCGCCGAACAATTGGAGTTTCCCGGCTTCAAATGCTATGCGACTGACTTCCGACGGAACAAATGCGACGATGGGGAATTCAAGCTAATCGGTTATGGTGGCACAGTGCTATTTTCAAGAACAACTTCACCATGCTCGGCTTCGTCTTCGCGACGGGCTTTGCTTTCGAGCTGTAAGAGAAGCCCCCAAACAGCCGAATTTGATACGATTTCTGGGGCTGGGGGGGGGGGGGGGGGGGGCAGGACCGAAAAAGCCGGGGCTTATCGAAGCGGGAGAAGGGAATGACAGTGGGCTGACATTTTGCGCTCTAGGGGCTTCAACGGTGCGATGAACAAGTACTGGGACCACCTGAACCGCGGCGTAAGGACACCCCATCTTCTTGCGTTATAACAAAACTGTTCTAAGGGGGGGGGGGGGGGGGTGGGGGGGGTTGCTGCTCGGAAGCACCACCGGGTCACACAGTCGAGCATGGTTTGCTAACAAGGGGTCGGATATAGCGCCAATGGAAGGACATCCGCCACAAGTACGCCGAGGCGGCCGACGACGACGAGGAATAGACGACTATGCGACTACTACGAACGGATGTGGTTGTGGGGCAGCCTTCTTGGAGCTTTGGCTTGGTGGCGGCTCTGCCAGAAAGGGGCGGAAGTGTACCGATAGACGGAAGGGCGTTGTAGAACATCAAGCTACCTTTCTGCACATTACCTCCATTTGACGTGTCCAGGGGAGGCTTGTAAATGACTCAAGTTCAATTGTGACAGAATCGAGACTTGTGGGCACTGCTATAATGAGCTGAAGGACCAGTGTGAGGGGGGACTAGTTTCTCGCGATGGTGTGATGTATGTCTAGCTATCGATACGATATGAGCTAGCATATCGCTTATCGAGCCCGGCACAACAAGCATGGCTATGTTCAAGGATCAACCAACCTACGGGTCGTGTATGGTTCCTGATTTTCGGACTACACAAAGGAATGCTGGGAGAGCCGACTTCAGCGATACTCCTGGAACGAATGGACAAGCATCACAGGGTCACGAAAAAAATTAGATCGCCTAAGGCCCGCGGAGTTGTGTTGACGTTTTGACTATTTTGAATTGTAAATCTACCTGGCTCCGACACCCAAGAGGCGCCTAGGGAAGGGCGATGGCCTCGATCTCGACGTCGACGTTCTTAGGGAGGGTCTTGACAGCAACGCAGCTGCGGGCGGGCTTGTGGGTGAACCACTTCTCGTACTCGCCGTTCATCTCCTGGGGTGTGTGTCAGGGAAACGTGAACAAAACGTTGGGGGTGTGACGAGAGGGGAACGCATAAGGGAAAAGGGACAGGGAGGACTCACAGCGAAGCTGCCCATGTCGGCGAGGAAGATGTTAACCTTAACGACCTTCTGAATGGAGGAGCCGGCCTCGACGAGGACAGCCTCGAGGTTGGCGATGCACTGCTTGGTCTTGTCCGTGATGGAGCCCTCGAGGAGGTTGCCCTCGGGGGTAAGGGGGATCTGGCCGGAGCAGTAGATGGCGGTGGGGGTCTTGATGGCCTGGGACTGAGGAAGGGGGAGTCATGGTTAGTCTGAAGGGCGATGTCAATCGCAGAAAACATTGACCACGGAGACTCATACATAAGGACCAACAGCTGTTCAATGGCCAGCCAGTCAGCAAATGCTTTCTCAAGACTACCCGCATGCGTCACTGACGACGGCGGAAAGGGGGGGAAGTGAGAGGACTCACGGGCCGGGGCGTTCTTGGTGAAGACGATGGACTGGTCAGACATCTTGGAGGCGTGGAGGCTGAAGGGCTGAGGCCGGAACTTTGTCAGGAGGGAGGTGGATTGGCGGATGGCGGTACGGGATGAGACTCTGGTGACGGATCTAAGGAGCGATGACATTTGGGAAAGAAATACACCGTGGGGATTTAATTTTCGAGCGATTGGAGGGGGTTTCGATCGGGGCGGTTGAGAGAGAGCACGTAAAGTTCGCCTTTGGGGGGAGAGAGCGGGACTCGGACGACCGACCCCGCCGTTGCACTCGAGCTCCGTTCTTCGGCGGTTGAGAGTCTCCCAGAGCCCCGGGCGGGTAGTGGCGGACGTTCAGGTACCCTACGTAAGGCGCCCTGGCAAGGCAGTGCGGCAACGCACCAAGGTATCAGGTTGTCAACTGAGCGCTGGATCGAGTCAATTGAGGTACTATCTTCCTTCGTGGCCCGAAACTGAATACTTCATCTCTCATTGGCACTTCGAATTGCCATCTCATTATGCAACGACTCACAGGTTTCGATAGCCGGACCAAGTCATGGGTCGGCCCTGCATCGTGGGATGAGAGTATGTCGTTGTGTCCGACCTAGCCGAACCTGCCTCTTCCTTGGAATGCAAGTCATGCTTGAAGCTCACATTCGCGCGTGTGCTTGTCGGAGAATATCCCCGACAACTTTTGCCCAGACAACGAGAGTGCTTCTTGTATTGGATGCTCTCTCAGACTCAGTCCATCAAGAGAAACTCCTTATCTTATCGCCACAATCACCACCCTATGGCGCGCGGAAGGTGGGAAGGTGGGAAGGTGGGCTGGAGCTCCCTCCAGTCTGAGCGCCGCCCCCCAACCCGCCCTTGGAACATTGACCCGAAATTGTTAGCGCAGCTTCGTCCAATTGGATCAACTCATCCGATGGATGGCAGCTCTCTCGCTTTGGCCAAGTGTCCAATCCACAAGCAGTCCCAGAAGTCATCAACCCCTGCTGAAGTATGTCCCTTGGGGGGGCCATCCAATCTTGGGTACGGATATCTACCTAGGTAGGTAGGTAAGGTTCAGTGTGCCCGTCGCCAGAAGGTCTCCCATCTCCGATTGATTTTTCCGCGTGAGAGAAAGAGTTTCCCGGGGCCGATCAATCCATTAATCTTCCCCTTGTCTATTTCTTGTCTCCTTCGTCTTCACCGTCGCGATATTCGAAGCCGGCCTCTTTTCTTCTCAATTCCTTCTACAACTTCTTCTTCAGTCACTCCTTAAGGCCTCACTTTCTTCCTATATTCCCTTCCTTTCTCCCTCTCATCAGTGTGACGTGAAGGCTGGCGTGGTCCACTTCCCCCCCCTCCATAAGCGTGTAAGTACCCAGCTGCGAAGCCCCTGAGGTGCTGTACTCCCTTGGGTACAGCTCGACAAAGCGATACGTACCCTTCTTCCCGCCCTATCGGGTTCCATCAGTTGGAGCTATCTGTCCTTCTCTTTTTTCGACCTGAGATCCTGCTGGAGGGCCGACGTATCTCCCAGCTCTCGCACAAAACCTCTTGCTGCCTACAAGGCTTTTCCTTCTTCTTTTCGCTGACAATCTCCACCGCGAGCAGCTCTTTTGTCCCCGTTGACTTCGAACTCCCCACGCGAATCATGGCGTCGACGACTGCCACCCCGCAGGGCAGCGTTCGCCAGCGCACCAATGCGAAGCGGCCCACGACGCCGGGCGCTGCTGCCGACGACATCGCCAACGCACTGAACAAGTCGGTTGCGAAGAACAAGCGCACCGGCTCGGGGCGCGAGTACGGCTTCGGCCTCTTCATCACCACCGTCCTCGCCTTTGTGACCCGGTTCTGGGGCATCAGCCATCCCAATGAGGTCGTCTTCGACGAGGTTCACTTTGGCAAGGTATGTCGACGCAGCTTCCACTCGGGATTTTCGTCTCGACCTGGCCCTCGGAACAATTGGACAGCCTCAGCTAACACGGCCGCCTCCCGATAGTTTGCTTCGTACTACCTGGAGAGAACCTACTTCTTCGATGTCCATCCCCCGTTCGGAAAGCTCCTCTTTGCTCTTATGGGATGGCTTGTTGGCTACGACGGGCACTTCCACTTCGAGAACATTGGCGACTCGTACATCTCCAACAAGGTGCCCTATGTTGCCTTCCGAGCCCTTCCCGCCATTCTTGGCGCCCTGACCGTCTCCGTCACCTACCTCATCATGTGGGAGTCCGGTTACAGCTTGCCTGCTTGCCTGTTGGCCGCCGGGCTCGTTTTGCTCGACAACGCCCACATTGGCCAGACTCGATTGATCCTCCTGGATGCCACTCTCGTCTTCGCCATGGCGTGCAGCTTGCTCTGCTACATCAAGTTCTACAAGCTGCGCCACGAGCCCTTCTCGCGCAAGTGGTGGAAGTGGCTTGTCCTCACAGGCTTCGCCCTGTCTGCCGATATTTCGACCAAGTACGTTGGCCTCTTCGCCTTCGTCACTATCGGATCGGCGGTGGTTATCGATCTCTGGACCCTGCTAGACATTAAGAGACCCGGCGGCGCCCTCAGCCTTCCCGAGTTCGGCAAGCACTTTGCGGCCCGTGCCTTTGGCCTGATCATCCTGCCTTTTATGTTCTACCTCTTCTGGTTCCAGGTTCACTTTGCCGTCTTGACCCGGTCCGGTCCCGGCGACGACTTCATGACCCCCGAGTTCCAGGAAACGCTGAGCGACAACGTCATGTTGGCCAACTCGCTGAGCGTTGAGTACTATGACACAATTACGCTCCGCCACAAGGAGACTAAGACGTATCTCCACAGCCACGAGGACCACTACCCTCTGCGCTACGATGACGGCCGTGTTTCCAGCCAGGGCCAGCAGGTCACCGGATACCCGTACAACGACACCAACAACTACTGGCAAATCATCCCCCTGGTCGACGACCAAAAGCCTGGCAAGCCCGTCCGGAACCAGGACGTCGTTCGTCTCAGGCACCTGGGCACTGACACGATGCTGTTGTCTCACGACGTGGCCTCGCCGTACTACCCCACGAACCAGGAGTTCACGACGGTGCCTTTGACTGATGCGTACGGCGACCGTCTGAATGATACGCTTTTCGAGATTCGAGTCGAGAACGGAAAGCCGGGCCAGGAGTTCAGGAGCATTTCGAGCCACTTCAAGCTCATTCACAACCCCAGCAAGGTTGCCATGTGGACCCATACGACTCCTCTTCCCGAGTGGGGACACAAGCAGCAGGAGATCAATGGCAACAAGCAGTTGGCACCGAGCTCGAACATCTGGTTCGTCGAGGACCTCCCCTCGGTTCCGTTGGATTCCAAGAGACGCGAGAAACCCGAGAAGGAAGTTAAGACGTTGTCCTTTTTCCGCAAGTGGTTTGAGCTGCAGCGGTCCATGTTCTGGCACAACAACCAGCTGACCAGCAGCCACCCGTACGCCAGCCACCCTTACCAGTGGCCATTCCTGCTACGCGGCGTCAGCTTCTGGACGCAGAACGATACGCGTCAGCAGATCTACTTCCTCGGAAACCCTATCGGATGGTGGCTCGCAAGCAGTCTGTTGGCTGTCTTTGCCGGTATCATCGGCGCGGACCAGGTGTCACTTAGACGGGGCATTGACGCTCTTGACCACCGTAAGTTCCATGCGTATCCCGCAAATCGGAAAGCGAATGCTGACCATGTCCCACAGGCACCCGTTCGCGGCTGTACAACTCGACCGGCTTCTTCTTCCTGGCCTGGGCAACTCACTATTTCCCCTTTTACTTGATGGGCCGCCAACTGTTCCTGCACCACTACCTGCCGGCTCACCTCGCTTCTTGTCTGGTTGCCGGTGCGCTGTTGGAGTTCATCTTCACGGCCGAGCCGGCGCCCGAGGAGGGATACCAGGCCATCAAGGGCAACAAAAAGGCCGACGGGCCCAAGAGGCACATTTCGGCGCGCGAGCGGTTCGCCGGCCAGAGCCTCGTCGGGGCGTGGATTGCTTGTGGCGTCATCCTGCTCATTGCTCTCGCCGGCTGGTACTTCTTCCTGCCGCTGACGTACGGCTACCCGGGTCTGAGTGTTGATGAAGTTGTCCGTCGCAAGTGGCTCGGCTACGATCTGCACTTTGCCAAATAAGCAAAGGCCGCAACCCGGCAATCAAAACCCGCGCGGAATTGCCACGGTGATTATATGATGTCTCCGTTGAAAAGTCGGACCAACCCTTGTCGTGACGTCCAGCTCGACCTGCAGTAAAAACAGGGTCAAGGGAAATACAGTAACCAAGGAGCCCGAGGAAGGACGAGGGAGGGTTCAGCTTGCGATTGTAAGACGAGACGACAAACGAAAGGGGGCGTCCTGGAGTGTACAACTAGTTTCTTGAGTCAGTGATAAGAAAAAGTACCGAAAACCACGGTGCTCTGTTCCCAACATTATGATTGAAGGATAGTGACGACGTGTCAACTGCGTGTTCTAGAACGAACGACACACCTTGGATCAAAAGTCATGAAATGACATTGCGACTCCAATCATGTATCCGTAGTATCACATGGCAATGTATCACTCGTGTCAGTCGGGCGATGTGTCCAAGGGGGGGGGAGGGATGTGCCCTGTAGCTTGAAGCAGCCAATAGCTGTGCCCCTAAAATGGACCCTGTTCGCCCCATCTTCCAACGACACCGGTTCCCTTAATGGCTGCCTAGAAAGGTAAGGTAGGTATGGGGGTCCAGGTCGGGGACCTCTCCAGCCTCTAGGAGTCCAGGTGCAACCCCCCGTCCCGCTGCCGAGACCGATATAATCGTATTTCTGGGACAGCTAACGGCAAACGGGTCTCGTTGGCAGCTTTTGCTTGACTTGGCCGGTACAAGAGAGAGTGAGGTGAGGTCGGTTAACGGGCGATGACATGCCCGACTGGCACATTCCCGACTTCTTCAATGGCGCTTGCTGCAAAAAGGTTTCGTTTGTTGACTTTGTTCGTGTATACCTACCATCACGGCTGATCAGTCACCGCCATTACTCAACCGACTCTGTGTTCCGAGTCCGCGGAGCGAGCTCGAGATCACCCACGAAATCTACCCCCCCCCTCTTTCGCCCTTTCTAATGGGCCTCTTCAACGGCCTGCGCCTCAGCGCGCGACGCCTCCTCCGCTCGCGCGGTCTCCGCAACCTCGTTCTTGTCTTCGCCGTGTACACCTTCCTCGACGCCCTGCGCGTGCAGCGCATCGTGACGGGGGCACTGCGGCACGATCCGACCCGGCCGCGGCGCACCGAGCGGGTGTACATCGCCGGCATGCACTACAACGACGCGGCTCTGATTCGGGAACACTGGGCGGGCGCGGTGCTGGCTCTCGTCGACGCACTGGGGCGGGATAACGTGTTCGTGAGCGTGTACGAGAGTGGGAGCTGGGACGACAGCAAGGCGGCGCTGCGGGCGCTCGACGAGGAGCTCGAGAGGAGAGGGGTGCGGCGGAACATCGTGCTAGACGACAGATCGCACCTCGAGGAGGTCGAGGCGGTGCC
Source organism: Colletotrichum destructivum (assembly GCF_034447905.1). Lineage (NCBI taxonomy): Eukaryota > Fungi > Ascomycota > Sordariomycetes > Glomerellales > Glomerellaceae > Colletotrichum > Colletotrichum destructivum. The sequence goes on along the minus strand of NC_085897.1, from coordinate 3,137,354 downwards.
CGCCGATGGTGAGGAGAGGGAGGGCTGGATCCGGACGGCGAGGGGCCGGAGGGAGATGAGGCGGATCCCCTTCCTTGCGAGGTTGAGGAACCTGACGCTAAAGGACCTATGGGCGCGGGGGGAGGAGGGCGAGGTTTTTGACAAGGTGATATTCCTCAACGATGTTGTGTTTACGGTAGGCCTCTCTCTTTTCTTTGTCTCTCTCGTCTAGGTGGTGGTCATGACTATGGCAGAAGTAGTGAGGCAGGGACACACGGACTGACGCATCATCGCACGCAGACCGAAGACGTCCTCGCCCTGCTCGACACCAACAACGGCCTCTACGCCGCGGCGTGCTCGCTTGACTTCTCGCACCCGCCGTCCTACTACGACACGTTCGCGCTGCGGGACTCGGATGGGCAGGCGCACCTGATGCAGACGTGGCCGTACTTCCGGTCGCGGCGGAGCAGGGAGGCGATGACGGCATACTCGGACGCCGTGCCCGTGCGGAGCTGCTGGAACGGCATCGTGGCGATGCCCGCCGCGCCATTCCTGGCGGCGTCCCGGGAGAAAGGCGGCCGGGGAAGGTTGGCGTTCCGCGCCGTGCCCGACTCGCTGGCCGAGGAGAAGCACCTCGAGGCGAGCGAGTGCTGCCTGATCCACGTCGACAACCCGCTGTCGGAGAGCCTCGGGGTGTACCTGAACCCGAGGGTGCGGGTCGGGTACTCGCCCGAGGCGTACGCGGCGACGCACCCGGAGCGCGACAGCTGGCTCTCGGTCTGGAGGATCATCGTCGGAGGCTGGGAGGCCGGTATCAGGCGGTGGCTCACGAGCGACGCCATCAAGGAGTGGGTCGTCAAGAGGAGGATAAGGGAGTGGGAGGCCGAGGGGGAGGGGAGGCGGGAGAGGGGGGTCGAATGTCTGATCAACGAGGGTCAGGTCCTCGTGTACAACGGGTGGGCGCACGTGTGACGAGATCGGATGAAAGATACCGTCTTCTTCTAGATGTGTGTACGGGTATACGTGTAAAAGTTGAGATGGAAAACGTTAACCTTGGATTACAATGTAGCGCTTGTTGATACACGTTGCCCCCTCCCACCTTCGTTTCCCCCCCTTCTATCCATGCCACGCCTTTCGAGAAAAAAACTAACTTGGAAGGAAAACAAGAGAAAAAACGAAAGGGAAACATGAAACAAAATAAAAATCAAGAATCTACTCGCTCAACGTGCCCCCGAGGTCCACGCCCCAGCTCGTCCTGTCCCCCGGCGCGAGCCGGAAGTCGTCGACGCCGAACCCCATGTCCTGCATGAACACCCGCACCGCCGGGTCCCCGAGCGCGTCCGCGTCGACGACCACCGACGCCGCTGCCCCGAGCTCGTAGGAATGCTGTATCCAGGGGCTCGTTGGGGCGACCTCCTCATCCTCGCCGGCCTGACCGTCTCGTGTCGAGGACAGAGGACGGACGTGATGAAGCAGAGCCTCGAGGTCCTGCGTGCGATGGGACGCCACCAGCGGCGACACGTCGCCTCGCTGGTGGTCCCAGCCGTGATCACCGGTGGTCGCCTCGGGGGATAGGGGGCTTACGATGTACGGCACGTCGTCGTCGATGGCGTGCTCGGCGGCCTCGCTATCCCGGGCAACCGATTCCCCATTGTGCCCTCCGATCTCGTCGTCATCCGTCTCGTCGTCCCCATCATCCCCGTTCACGTCCACGCAGTTCCTCAGCCCGCTCCCCTTCCCGACCACCACCCTCCTCTCGCATCCCGGGCTCTTCAGGGGCGGCTCGTCCGGGTCTGCCAGCAGGTCCAGAAGCGCGCCCTCCTCGTCGAGCAGGTTACAATCCCTCGCGACGCACAGCGCGCCGCTCTCGGCCGCCTCAATGAGCCGGCCGCCCAGTCCGCGCGTGACCAACTTGGGCACGTCGTTCATCTGCAGCACGTCGAGCAGCGACACGCCGTGACGATGCAGGCTGTGCAGCTGGGCGGAGGTGAGGCAGCCCTTCCTCTGGGCGTCGGCGGTGCGCAGCTTGCGGAACATGGGCAGCGCCGTCGAGGGGCGAAGACTGCGGCCCGGCGACGAAAACGACGGCGGCGGGGGCGTCTGTGGGAAGTCGACGACGGCGAGCATGTCGACGATGGCGCCGGCGGACCAGCGTACGGAGCGGACGGCCTGCAGGAGGCGGGTGTATTCGCGGCGGCGCGGGTGCTGAGGGTAGTTCTCGGCGAAGGACGGGTGCGCCGGCAGCGGGGGCGGGAGAATCGGCTCGACGAGGTCGTTGGCCTGTTCGACAGGGTTGGTAGAGGGGGATGGGATGCAGTGGAGGATGAGGTAGCGGAGGATGTTTGCGTTGCGGGCGAGGTGGTCCTGGAGGACGTCGAAGGGGGTCGTGGGAGGGAGGGAGAGACCGCGGGCGATGGTGGCGAGAGGCGCGGCGGCGGATGGGTGGTAGGGGAGCCAAGGGGGGAGGAGGAGGAGGAGGACGTCGTTTTCGTAGGTCGAAGGGAGGGAAGGGATTGGGTCTGAGGAGGCGGTGGCGGCGTAGATGTCGAGGAGGTCGTCGATGTCTTGTTCCTCCTCGCAGGAGAGAGGGGAGAACTCCGACGACGCCGGGGAGGCGAAGTCGGGACCGTGAGAAAGCGAACTGGAGGAGGGTCCATCATTAGCGGATGAGGGGCATTCTACGTGGTTGTAAGAGACGGGGCTTTGTATTTCACGTCTCGGTCTCAGCCAGTCGTAGTGGTCGTCGTCGTCGTCGTCTTCCGTGCTGGACTGGAGGAAGGCGCTCGAGTTGTTGATGATGGTGCTCATCGAGGGGCTCTGCCCTGCCGAAACGTCTTCTTCCGGAAGTGGGCTGTCTTCTATTCCCGTTGAGGATACTGTAGGAGAGAACTCGTGGTCAAGGGGCGAACGATATTGCAGGGAGTCCTTTCGAGCAGGGAAGTGCTGGGTTTTGACCGTGATCGTCCGTATTGTCCTTTCGTCTGTCCAGTGTCCGTCTGGTTCTGCAGAGAAGTGGTCGACGGTGGAACGAAGCGACCACTCGTCGTCATCGTACCAACCTAGCCCAGTGGCAGGACGAGGAATTCCATAGCCCGTCGGTTCGTGGGGAGACTTGTTCTCCTCGTTTATCTGCCAGCCTTCGAAATCCTCCGTCGCGGGACGGTACATGTCCAACCCGTCCCGCATCGATTCCTCGGCACTCGCCTGACCACCTCCAACTATCATTTCAGCAGAGTCGTATGGGCTCTCCAGGAGCCTATCCATTGACTTCGGACTCTCGTCCAAGGAGGTGCCCGTCCCTGTGCCATCCCCGTGGTGCCCGTGAACAGGGGAAGCATCACCCCCCCCGTGCGTCGAGGGGATCCCGACTTCGGCAACCATCTTCCCAAATTCAGGGAAGAGCAGGCTCGGCAGACGAGGGACTTTTTTTTCTGTTCTCACCAGGCTCTCTCGCCACATACTCGACCTACGCTCCGCATCAGCACCGTCCGCGTTCCCGTCAAGCGTCCGCAAGTCCTCCCAGTGCCCCAAAGGATTTACCTCTTTCGCCCCGCCACGCCCCTCTCCCGGTTCCACGTCGGTGTACCGTCTGCGGCGGTCGTGGTGATATCGATCGTCTTCGTCACCGTGGCGCCGCTCCTTCTGCCACCGCCACCACTGCTTCTGCTGCTGCTGTTGCTGCTGTTGCTGCTGCTCCCGCGCAGCCGTCTTCTCTTCCCCCCGCCTCCGAGCAACGGAAACGGCCCTCGCCCAGAAGTTCGAATCCGCTTCGCTCCCCTCGCTTCTCAGACGACGTTCAGCCTCCTCCTGCCGCCGGCGCAGCGCGACGAGGGCGCGGGAGGACTCACCTCGGAGTATCGCTTCGGTCTCCTCGACACCGTGGGTCTGGACTTTGAACGGGCTGGTCGGGCACTCTTGTCGTTCTTGACGATGATGATGATGGCAGTGGTGCTCATCCATGGACGGGGTAGAAGGCGGCGACGGGAACGTCTCGTCATAGGGGGTGGAACGGGACGAGGGAAACGACTGGTGTCCGTCGCTGGGGGAGTAGCGCAGCGTCGTTGTCGTGGCGCGGCCGACAGGCGTGAGCCGAAGCGGTTCGAGCGAGTGTTCGGGCGCCTGGGTTCGGCGGGACGTCCAACGTCCCAAGGATGGCCATGAGAGACCCATTCTTTGCTTGGGTGTTTGTATGTCGTTGGTGTTTTATGACAAGAGTAGGAATAGGAAGAGAGGCCAGAGGAGTCAAGGAGAAAATCCGAGTCGACAGTCACTTGGGAGAGGGCGGCCGGACTTCTTTTGATTCATACACGCTCAAAGACTGGAGTTTCTATGTATGTCGTTCCCTTGTTCCAAACCTCAAGGCAAGCACCTCTTGAGGAACCAGGGCGATGACCCGCCCCTTGCTCACGAAGCAAAGGAAGCCTGAGTTTGTGGCCTGAAAGGGACACGGGCTGTCGTGGGATCTGGCCGCTTCCCCTTACCCGAGAAAGCATCTTCGACCAGGCACCTAGACCCACGTAGGCTGTGGGTTTGAAACACGTCCACAACGACATTATGAGATACTGTTTTGTTCTCTTTGCCATATTCTCCATTGGCCCTGAAAGAGTGACGAAACGCATGTTCTGCTGATGTTCTGAGGCCCGGGGGAAATATTTTGGCTGGCTTGCTGTCGTACCCAGCCCCCCAAGGGATGGAGGCTCCGCAAACAAAACGCCCGGGCGTCGACGAGCAGCCTTTTTGACACGGAGAGGCGAAGGGAGTCTGATATTGTGACACCTGCTCATCGTCGTTCCCCGTCGATAACTCATCGCAATACCGCTTTGGAGCTTCGATCCTTCGCCCGGCGAACAGCGTAGAGCGTATGACAGACAGGCGAACCTGTTAGAAACGAACTCGATCTCCCTCAGGACTTTACCAGCTGCATCCATTTGGGGTGTTCCGTAGTACGCCTTGCTGTTCGCTGAGAGCCATAAGGGGAAGACGCAGGGCTGAACAATGCGGTCGTACACCACCTCCGATGCTTCTGCAGAACAAACTGCATTGTCGATGTCGCCCCTCTCCCAGAGATCGCCGAACAGAGTACGAGATCCGGGACACAAGGTATCGTTCACCCGTCCCGGCGAGGTTTCTCATACGCGCTATAATACTCAACCTCGTCTTCGCAGTCACCAGGGCGTCCCCAACACAGTCAGTCAAACGAAACAAACACAGCCGTGACCTACTTTTCCTACTTTTGCAACCATAAACAAACTCGAACAGAGTCAAGAGAAAAACTAACAAAGTCCGACCGTGAGCAAAGATGTGCTGGAGAAAGCAAACCATCTACACGGGCTGCCGGCACAGCGAGGTCGAAGAAATCGCCTGCGACGACCAGAAGAAGAGTCAGAGGCGATACGGCTACCCGGCGACGTCCATGAGCCAGTACCAATCATACCAAGAGGAGCAGCGGCAAGAGCAGCAGCACCAGAAAAGCTCCTGGCTGGCCCTCATCTGCCCCTGCTTCTCCCTCACCTGCACGTCCCCGAGCAAGGAGAAATGCCGCCTCAAGCCCATCCTCGATCCCCTCAACGGCAAGTGTCCCCAGTGTCTCAAGAAGAAAGCTGACGCAGCAGTGCTTAGCGACTTGGGTGTCAACTCGCCGCAGCGGCTGGAGGAGACCACCCCGACCGCCTCCAAGCGGCAAGGCTTCATCGGCAACGGGCACTTGCCCGTCCAAGGACGCCCGGGGTTTCATGCTGCTTACGGTGTCACAGAACCACAAGGGAGTCCATATCGGGAAGGCTCCGCACCGTCGAGGAGCCGGCGCGATGGCGTGGTACCGACGGTGGCCGGCCGTGGCGATGCGACGCCCGAAGCTTCTCGGAACCGGCCGCCGCTTTGGGTAAACGCTCGGTACGAGGAGGTTGCGCGGCAGGAACGGCTCCGCCGGCAGCAGCAGGATGCCCAACTTCGGGAGCAACAGCACAAACATGCGCAGCAAGAGCCAGCGCATCGTGATGTACACAAGAGCCAGGATCAAGGGCCAAGTGGTTCTTCTACGTCAGACCCTGAGGGATGCGCGTTCGACGAGCTCGGCGGGCCCGGAGGTTCGACTGCGCACCTCGTCTCTCGGCCGCTGCAAACCTCCAAGACCAAGGAGAACCAGAATGAGACAACGAAGGCGAAGCCCCTCGGCCGCAGCACTGCCAGAGTGAGGAGGAGTCCGCAACTGAGCGTCGTTACGGAGGAGCGAACCAGCAGGGATGATCACGCCGTGGGCTTGGATTACATTACGGAGATCTCATTGGACGAGTTGTTTGACGAGGTCGAGGAGATGTGGCAAATGGCCCCCAACCAGCTGCGATAGTCAGGATGCAGCCGGCCGTGGCTGAAGGGGGACGACCCCAACGCCGACAGTCAGAGGAGTGCGTCGAGCAACACCATAGATAGATAGAGAGAAATACATTCGATCCACGAATCCCTGTCGGACCTAGTTCGCCCCCAAAGGAACTGGACCATGTCCAAGGGGTGCCGCCACCCCAAACAGAGGTTTGGGTTTAACGGGGGGGGAGCTCTTTGGGAATCTGACGTGCATGGGTTGGGAACGACGCGATTCCCAAAGGGCCAAGCCGAGAGAAACAAGCTCAGGGCAGAAGGGGGAAACATCGATGCTGCCAACTTTGGCTCCTTGACACGACGAGATTAGTGCCGTGACGATGCAGATTCGTGGCCTCTGTTTCGACCCAATTGAGGACAGGTTGCGTTTGCCAAGCTCTTGTTGCTCCTGTGTCAGGTGGGACGAATGTCGTCCGCAAAAGGCGTGTGTGATGTGGGTGTGCCGCGTCTTGTGTCTGTTCTAGGAACACAGTGTACGTGTCGCATTTGTCCGACAAAGAGACGGAAATGCTGATGCCTTGCGGCAACGCGGTTGAATGTCTGGGACGAGGTGGCCGCAACTTGCTAGAGATCGGCGGAGCGGAGCTTGGTGATAGGCTGCCCAATTCCCGCTGAGTTGATTGGTGAGAGGGGGGATCCATAGGGCTGACTGGGCAGACAGACAGCCAAGGCCGGGATCGCTGATTCGTGGTTGAGTACGTGTCATCCAAGATGGGCTTCGTGAACCAATGGACTGCAGTAAAGGTTGCGTCCTGCGTCTTGCGTCCTGCGTTCTGCGTTCTGCGTCCTGCGTTCTGCGGCGCCATGACTCCTTAGGCCCCGGAATACAGGGGACGAGATTCGGGGAACAGAGGAGTGGTGACGAAGAGGCCAAGTTGAGGTAGCTGGAACGCCATCTAGTCGGCAGACGGACAGTGGCCGAGCACCGACTCTGAGTCAAAAAGCTAGCTTGCTTTTTGAGTTTCGTGCTTCCTCAGTCTATCGGCAATTAAGCTTGGATTGACCCGAGTCGAACTCGCTGGAGTGACTACAACACGTCAGCCCTACGTGTGGAGAGAGCGACAGAAAGCGACAGAGAGAGAAGGGGGAGGGGGGGAGAGACAAGGAGGGTTGACATTGTAGGATGGCAGTACCTAGTGTACAGAGTACACTACGGGTGCTTGGAGGTGGTGAGCATTCGTAATTGGTTGACGAGGTCATTTGAGTGTGTTCTTGCGAGTAGAGGTGCATCCATCATGCGATGTTCCTTGCGCCAAAGTCCCGTGCAGCACGAAATAGACACGGCAGAGTACGAATACCAGCGGGTGGTGAGTCGTAATGTGGTGTGCGCGACGGCGCAATCTAGTGCCGTCAGTTCTGTCATAGCAGAGCGCCAAGCGTCAAACGACGCAAGCTGGGTGACGAGTCAAGACACAAACATCCATATGGCCCATGTTGTCCATGTTCGTGTCCCAGACCGCCAGCATTCCGAATGGGGGAATGCGAACGGCCATCTGCGTGAAGCTGCGGAATCGCCAGACAGACATTGAGTGTTTTTTTCTTTCTCTTTCAGTCCGACTCCATCGAGGAGATGGCACGGTGCTGTTCCGGTCGGTGCAACCCCCCAATCAGCGCGTGCTCTGTGCCGAACGTCATTCGGCTGACCTAGGACCGGGCTGGTGGACTCTGTTTTACTAATCGGATCGAGGCCCGTAAGAGTGCGAGCTTATGGCGACAAGAGCGCCCGCTGGCCGTCCCGATCCCTGCTAATCGGGCGGTCAAATGACCTGCCGGCCGGACGAAAATGCCGAGCTTTGTCGAGGACCGGAAGTCGCGGAGCGGCCATTTCGGGGTTTCTCTCTCTCTTTTTGATGGTCCATGACGCTGGACCAGCCCAGCCCAGCCCCCAACCGATGCCCGAGACCTCGCACCTCGCCCCGTCATCAATGAACTCCACGGCCCACGGATCACGGACCAGGAGTTGATGGAGACAACTGATATCATCATATCAGCGGGCGACAAACGGCAAGGGTGCCAAAGACGTGATTGGCCAACTTCCGCAGCGTCGGTGGCTTCATCGACGGCTAATGTTGGTCTCAATTCGCAAATGGAGCCGCTGGCTAGTTTGAGTAGTTGTTGTCAAGGGGGGTGTCTTGTCGCGAACTTGGAAGCATGGCTACGACCCTGAGGGCCCCGCGGAGGAGGCTGAGGGCTCTGTGTGAGCGGAATTGAGGAGCCAATTGTTCGCTTGGGTTGTCGGACCCGGACCCAGACTCTCTTTCTTAGCGACCAGGACTCTCCCAGGTTGGCGGAGAAGGAAACGATCCAGTGGACACTGGATGGACTTGGCGGGTGGAGTTTGATGGACGGCATCTAGTTTGGGACTTTGGTTGTGATGGGCTGATTTCCGACGGGGGTAAGCGAGTGCGGCCAAATTGAGTCTAATCCCACGCGCGCTATCCGTAAGGGAAAAGGTACCGTGCATGAGGCCCCTGTCACCCTACTGTGAGCGGCCTCAAAGCCTCAGTATACTAGCAGAGTGGCAGCAGGAAAGCCGTGTGCAAGTGTGCAATGCAGTGCTGTGCAGCGCAGCGGGATGCTATACCGCGCCATGTTGATATGACACCTGAAAGCTTAGCCATGCATACACGTTTCCAGTCACTCGTATCTCTATGTCAATGTGCAGTGCAATGCGTGTAATGAATGGGCTTGACGACGTCGTGGTGCCAAGTTGTGTCCTGGGAATTTCCAGTTAGCAACGGTGTGAGATGAAGATGGCCGGTCAGTCCACTCCAGCTCATCTTCTGGCTGAAACTCGATCGAACCTTGCGATACAACGCCATCCACGATTCCAGCCCTCTCGTTGACTCCATCTGGGCGGTGACGCTGCGCAAGGGACGAGAATCCGTAAGGGCCCTACGGACGGATAGCGCACCCTGCTCTCGCGGACTGCTCTCTCTGCTCTCTGAGCACACCAACCTGGCCCTGGCTCTGCTCGTTGCTCTGGGGCCCTGGGCCCGTCGAGATTTATGAGCCGGAAAGAAGGCAGCCGTCAATTCGATAAGCCATTCCGGCGTCGGGTATCCGTACAGAGAGTGGTTCGTGATGAGTTGTGTTTTCCCATCCCTGGTCACCAGGCATGAAGCATTCAAGGACCAAAGCATTCGTCTGACTCTGGTACAGCGCGCGTCGGCGGGTGCCGCAGAGTGACTGCGAGAAACCTGACAAACGTGTCTACAATCTGTACGGCAGCGGTGATTCAAGACATTGACCGGGTTGCATTGCATCGATGTGCTGACGATGTCGTTGATAGCAGGTCGCAATGGGAAGTGACACTCCTCAAGACATCGTTCCTCCTGGTTTCGGGGTTGTCGTACGCTGTCGTGTAGTGGTGTATCGTCCAGCAAACAAGCTGAAGGTTGACGCCGCTAGATCGAGTTCAGTGGCAGAGGAGTGTAATGTTTTAGGTACCTATCAGAGTACGGAGTACACGGTACGTTGAGTACCTTAGCCAGGGTCTGTAAGGGGTTGTTGGTACTAATTGTGTACCTTGTTGGTTCATTCGGGGCTATGCTCACGGCTATTGCTGTCCACCGCTCTGCAGTTTGACCAGCCTGCCACCGACCTGTGGTGACCCTACCAGCGGGTCTCAAATGCTGGAATGTGTCGTTGGCACCGCGTGGGGTACCCGATAGGCGGTTTCTACCAGAAAAGACTCGCCAGAATCCATTCCTAAGCAGTGGGAGCTTGACATGAGAGAGGGATCCGTATGTCGCGACGAGGAAGGAAGTGGGATATCTTAGGTAGCCAGGTACGTAGCCAAGGCGGTTCCTAGAAGAGGAAGGGACGGGAACGAGGAGGAAAAAGCTACGTATCTTTCGAGGGTCGTTGGCGGACCAGGGGTCGGATCCTTCATGGTCCGCAAAGCCCGTGCTCCGCCTCCACCGGTCGGCCGTGACGTTCTCTCATTGGTTAGCCGTTTAGGCAGCAGCCTCTCGCCCCGGGCGCTCTCAGAGTTCTGGTTCCGCTCAAGTCGTTCCAGCGCCCTTGGACTCCCGGCCTGGCTGTTTGTTGCTTGCTGGCGCTGCTTTTCTAATCAACCCCGACAACCTTCGACCGTCGCTCCAGTCCAGTCCGCCTTTCTGCATCCTCGCTCTGCTCTCTCCCCGATTTCTCGCAGTCATTTCTTCGACTCGAATCCTCTCCTCGTCCCGAACTCTCCCCTCCCATCCTGTCCTCGTCTTTTAGGGACACACACGCCGCTTCCTCAACATAAACGCCTTGTCCCACTGAGGCCGCCGCACTACCACCGTCTTACGCCATTCCTCAGTCCAAATCCACTCATCCCCCCCCCCTCTACTCACCTCGCCTCTCGTCTTTCATCCGGAGACATCCCACGGATCAGACAAGAAACATCTCTTCTTCCCTTTTCCATCCCCGTCTATTCGCCGACGCGTACTACGACTGCAAGCCGCCCATCGTCTCGCATCGCTTCTTACACACCAAACCCCCTCAGAATTAGGCAGACTGTTTTTGGACCCGACTTAAATCGACTTGCCTGCTTCGCTGTCTGCCTCCTTCTGCCTGCTTTTCCGGCCTCCCGTTGTATCACATTCACAGCACCGATATTGTCCTCATCGATACCAATATTCCATCCTAACGTAAGGCTTTGATCTGCTCTCATATACGTCGCCCATACCTCTTCCATCTCAAACAATTCCCGCCACATCATCACATTGACCAATCCCAAACCTCGGGGCCTGCCCAAGAGTTTAGGACTTGGGCATCGGGCCTACCAGCGTGGTCCTGGTCGTGACTCACCCCGTGCTCTCTCTTCAGCCCTACCTCCTACTCGATAAACTCGCAAGAGATCTAACACGCCATAGTTGACAGAGTTCTGGACACCCGTGTCATTACCGTCACCATGTCCGTCTCCGTCAACCCTCGACGCAGGACCCCGGTGACTCGCCCGGAGTCCCCTGCCGCCAGTGGCCTCAGTCTTAAGACCAACTGCCTCCGCAAGGGCGCTACCTTCCACTCTCCCACCAGTCCTACCACGTCTTCCTCGGATGATGCCTTGACTGCTCCTCCAAGCCTTCGACGCTCCCAGACCAACCTGGACGACGTTGTCGATGCTCACTGCCGCCGCATGGCGCTCATTGTCGACGACATCGACAAGTCGCTGTCCAACATCAACCTCGTCTCCCCCAACGCCAAGTCCTTCCGCGACGACAGCCTTCCCGTGCCCAGAGGCTTCCTCAACCTTCCCGTCGTTGACCCCGCAATGGCAAAGGATAAGCCAAAGGAGACGGAACGCCGCATTCTGCGTCCCAGAACCCGCCGCTCCTCGAGACATCATGAATCAGACAGCGGACTCGGCACCTCTGTTGCGCACACCGCTGAGACAGAGCCTGCGACCACGGCATCAAAGAAGGCATCGGCCATCACCAGGTCTGCCGCCAACACTTCTTCTTCCACCATGGAGAAGCTTCCCGCCCTGAGCTCCAGGGCTGTAAACCGCATCCACGAGCACGTCCTCCGACCGCTCCGGGCCAAGCCTGCCCTCAAGGACTTCGAGGCGATTGTTCTTGACGTCCCCAGGCGCATCAGAGAAAAGGAGATCATCTGCCTGAGAGACCTTGAAAAGACGCTCATCTTCATGGCACCGGTAAGTCAGCTCCTGAATGAAACTGGAGTGTGGGCAAATACTTATCGATCGTTGATGAAGGAGAGGACCAAGACCGCCGCCTTGTACCTTGATTTCTGCCTGACGTCGATCCGCTGCATTCAAGCCACCGTGGAATACCTCAGCGACCGAGAACAGACTCGACCCAACGACCGCCCTTACACTAACGGCTATTTTATCGATCTTGTGGAACAGATTCGCCAGTACGCCGGCCAACTTGCTGCTGCCAAGGAAACTGGATCAGACGCTGCCGATATGGACGTTGACCCGTACGACACCCGTTCCCGCCTATCACTTGACCATGCTGACGTCTTCTGCAGAACCGACGAAATCAAGCTTTTTGGTGGCATCGCCGAGAACGGACGCCCTGCCGAGCTCGTCCGCGTCCGCAAGGACGGCAAGGCCATTTCCATGGCGACTGGCTTGGAGGTCGACCTCGACGACGCCAAGAGCCCCATTCAGATGAAGCGCTCCTTGAGCCAACAGCTGGAGGACGACGAGGAGATTATGCGCTCCATGGCCCGCCGCAAGAAGAACGCGAGCCCCGAGGAGCTCGCCCCCAAGAAGTGCCGTGAGCCCGGCTGCCCCAAGGAGTTCAAGCGCCCTTGCGACCTAACCAAGCACGAGAAGACGCACTCTCGTCCCTGGAAGTGTCCCGTCAAGTCTTGCAAATACCACGAGTACGGCTGGCCCACCGAGAAGGAGATGGACCGTCACCACAACGACAAGCACTCGTCGGCCCCGCCCATGTACGAGTGCCTGTTCTCGCCGTGCCCGTACAAGTCGAAGCGTGAGTCGAACTGCAAACAACACATGGAGAAGGCCCACGGCTGGCATTACGTTCGCACCAAGACCAACGGCAAGAAGCCCTCGAGCAATGCCGGCAGCGTTACACAGTCCACCCCCCAGCTCATCCACATGCCCACTCCCTCCACCAGCAGCGCTGCCACTCCTCCTCCACCAATGGACCAGTTCAACTTTAACGACCCAATTCTCGCCCCAATGCATGCCATCGGCCCTGTGGGCGACTTGGCGTCTCACATAGACGGCATGGAGTTCCCCTCATACATCTCGGACGAGGAGTTTGACCAAGTTCTGGGCGCTTCGGGCCCATTTGATGGCCAGCTTGACATGTCGATGTCTCCTCCGGACCACAACACCCCCTCCACCGATGTGTCTTACGGCCCGTACTCGTATCAGGAAGGCCCTGACTTCACTGTGAACGAGGACATTTATGGTGCCCACGCTCAGCTCCCTACTCCCGACCGAGCTGTCTTTGCCGAGAAGATGAACATGGCCTTCCCCATCTACCAACCTGTTCCCACTTGCCAGCCTGAGATCGACACCGCTCAGATTGCTCCACACATTTCCCCCATTGGTCAGGGTAATGCCATGCTCTACACCCCAAACTCACTGGCTGAGGTGGACGAAGGCTTCGAGGACACTTTCACTGGCGCCAATGAGTTCTGCGGTAACGACTTCCAGCTCTTCCCGGCCACCACTGTGACCAAGACGTACGAGCCCCTTTTTGGCGAGGTGCCCAGTGCTGGCTTGGGTTACTCCCAGACTTCGCAGGATCCGTTCCAATCTATCGACTGGATGGACTATCAAAACTTCCCGAGCCAGTAAACTGATGCTGGAAGGCGGGCGATGGGTACGACGGGAGCCGTCGTCGGCGGCTCCATCGTATGTGACACAAAATATTCATTCGGGGCGGGACTGGGTTATGATTTAATGACTGGGTATGGACAGAGCCTCGAGAGGGTTTGAGGGGGGTCGGACGCTCGACCTTCCCCTTTATTTCACATTTTTTGTATTATTGGACTCGCACAACTACTCAGCTTGCTCTTGGATTTGATTCTTTTCTCATTTTCGATTCACATGAGATTGATCATAGAGAAGACGTGGCTGGAAAGAGGATTGGTGGCTGAACAGCCCAACCAGAGAGGGTCTGGGGGCTAGTTCCTACGTGGTTTGAGGAAGACGATTTAGAAACGTTATCTCGCTCAATTTTGATACGGCGATTTTGCCTAAACCACACAAAAACCAGTTCTTGGGGGTATCCGTTGAGCAATGCCGTGGAGTGATTCGCTGAGACAGTCACTGGTTGTAGGCCTTCTCGCATGCACTGCCGGACTGTAGTTTGCTCTGGTTTCCCTTTCAAACAACACAAAAACAACGCACCAAAAAAACTTGAAGAAAAAAAAAAGGAACCACCGGTTGACAGACGTCGATATGGGCGGACGGGGATATCAGAACAGATTCGGGTGTCCGCGGAAAGGGGGGTTACGGGAATGACGTGTTTGGTTTGGTTGTGAGTCTTCACGGCGAGGCCAAGCGTTGCGCTATTGTCTTGCATCCTGCTGGACGTCGAAAGCACAGGGCCCAAATCTGACACATCCCATATTTGGCCTCACTTTTCGATGCGCCACGGGACATGACGGCAAAGCAAGGGCTCAGGCGATGGAGGGATCTGCGCGTGGAACACGTATGAGGAGAGGGTGGTGACTGGGAGGGCAAACGGAAAGGGTAAAAGTAGGTAGACACCAAAATAGGTAGAAGGAACCAATCTCAGACGCTATTGTACGAGACTAATGCTTTCCCCCCTACCGTTCTTGGAGTTGTCTCCCCCTCCCACCCTTCTTGGGTTTGAATCTGTCCGCTCCCGAAATCTTCCTGCGGCGGGCTGCTGGTTGTACCGGTTCCAAACCGCCATCACGTCGAATAGGACTACATAATAACGACTCCGATATGGTGTAGTGGCTAATATAATGCCCTCTCTCCAGAAGTTCGCTATAGCTTGCTCCTCGCAGGTAGGGACACAGTGTTGCTCGTACCTACCTGCCTACCTACCTTAGGTACCTACCTAAAAGTGTACAAGCAATGCTAAAGTACCTACGATGATTACTAAATTCAGCAACAGCGCTTGCTACGCGCAAAAGGTCACGTGATGCAAGAAGTGCACTACCACAAGCTCCATCCTTACATAGCCATACTCTCAGTTTCGAAACCAATTCGCAGTGACTTATGCCGTTTTTAGCTTTCATGTTTTATTGCTGGCATTATCAATATTCAGACCCAACTCACTTCCTGCATTCCATGGAGCTCTTGCCAGGTGTGCGTGTGCAGTCCTCTGTCTTAGGTAAGTAAGGTTAGTTGTCGCTTCCATTACGTGATTGGTAGGAGCTCCGGTGGGTCCCTCGCCAGATGCCATCTTTTTGAAAGAGCCTGCGGGCAGCTGGCCGGAAGCTACCTACAGTATCCTCCGTCTCCACACCCACTCTCCAAAACCATTTTCTCTGCTGCGAAAATTTCCATCGTCTTGCACTCTTCAACCTCACCAGCCTTCCATCGCCGCCAACGAAGGCTTCCTCACCTCTGCAGATCTCGACTTCGACGTGTCGCATCTTCCTGTGTCTCGAAATACCATGGACAATTGACTGAAGTCCCGTGTCAGAGAGAGGTAAGCTCGCAAACCTGGTTTTCTTTCTCTTTTTTTCCTTGGGGACTTTTCCCCAAACTTGTCGAGCTCCCGACGTATGCTTCTGGGGCTCGCGCAAGAAACGACCATTATATGATGAAGTCATAAAACCTTTTATACTCATAGGAAGAGCCGTCTGAGACGCCCCGGGCATTCCAAGGCGGCCCTTTCATCACCCTTTTCTGGGCCCTGCTTTCCTCTTCTTTCTCTTCACCCTCATTTGCGTTCTCTTTGCCGGCCTGCCGGAGCTCTTACCTGATCGCACACCACCACCAGGAACACTGCGGCGCACTCTCCACTGGGAGCTCTGTAGCTCAGGATACCGGGGGCTGCGTGTGTGCTCTCAAGGGTAACGCGAAGGCAACGGCCGGTGGAGGTGCCTTGGGGGGGTTGGAGGGTCGGGAGGGATAGGGGTTTGGATGATGGGCTGGGAGGGTCGTCGCTCCTTCGGCCTCGCCTTTCGTGAGATGCCCTACTCTTTGAACCGGCACATGGGCTTGGGACTATTGCACCGTCATGTGCCGTCTCTTGTTTCGTCGGGGGGTAGGGGCGGCGTTTGGTGAGGTGGGGATGTTGTGCTTTTAACTCAGGTTTCTGAAATTTGCTGGTCAAATGTCTCTTTTTCATTTTGGCATTGGGTTTAGTTACATCGTTTGCTAACCTTGAGACCATCCAGATATCAGGAGGGTGTGTGCTTGCACTGTCGTCAGGTGTCTTTGGTGGTGGTGGCCATGGCCAGAGTAGAACAGAGTAATACAATACGTTCATTTGAGTCATTATTGTGTTCTTCCCTGTAGTGTCTATGTAGTGATGTTATCCATGTTGGCGTGCCAGTCCAGATCTATCCATGCCGCAACCAATTCATGCGAGAAGCCGCCACAGTCCATGTGTCTATCAACATTACTCGTCGCTGTCGCTCTCAAACACTGGCCGTCTCCTCTGCTGGCGTGCTCCCGCCTGTTGTCGCGGGGTAGCATCTTCATCCTCATCCGCTTCCTCGGACTCGTCCGTCGGCGCTACCGTCCGCGACGTCTTCCTCTTCCCTTTACTACTGAGAAGCACGTCGTCGAGGTCCGGCAACGAGTCGACCGACTCCTGCGTCGCCGGGAACTGTGTCGGCACATAAAACGGTCGGGCAGCCTCGTAGCGCTTCGCCAAGCCTACCGTGGCCGTTGCTGGGCTCGTGGCCTCCAGCACCGAAGACGTCGGAGGGATGCTGGAGACGGGATGGTCGTCCGAGACGACGAAGTCGAGCAGGTCGCCTCCGCTGTCCGACCCATCCGTGTCCAGAACATCGCTGTCCCTGTCGCAGTCGTCGCCGAGCTCGTCGCTGTTGATGCCGCGCCCCCGTAGCTTCGGGGTCTTCTTGCCACGCCCCCTCCCGGCCCCGGCCTTTTTCGCCTTCGGTTGCCGTCGCGGCGGCGGCGACTCTTCGTCCGCGACATCGTCCATGTCGTCGTCTATCAGCGCTGCAGCAGATGCGAACGCCGAACGCTTGGGCGCGCCGGTCGATCTACGCTTCTTTGGCCGTGACTCCTCGGCGTGGTCGTCATCCGACACCGCCATCGTCACCTGCCGCTCTCTGACCGTCCCTTTGCCTGCAAACGCTTCATCTTCTGTGTCGCTACCGTAAGACGGAACCGGAATATCCTCCCATCGGCTCATGTCCTCTTCTCCAAATGGCTGTATGTGGCGGCTTCTGGTGTCTTGGTTCTTGGCAAATTTCTGGCACAACTTGACAAATCTTTTCGTTCGCTGGCCGTGTTGGACTTTTTGTACTGGCCGTAGGCGTCGCTGAAGCGCGGGGTACGCAGCCAGACTCGGCATTTCCGTCTCTTCGATTTTGGCCCGACTGGCGGGTAGAGACCGATACACCTTGTCCAACTCGGCCAATTGTGCCTCTGTGAGGACGACTGCGCTGACCGAGGGCACGTCCGCGACGAAGTCGACCTCTGTCGGCTCTTGCTTCTTGGGGCGGCCTCTTTTGGGGGCCGCGCCGCTCTTACCCATATCTGATGCCTTCATGAAGCCCAGCTCGACGCCGTCTGGCAAGTGGAATTTCTTGGGGGGCAGCTTCTTCCTTGCCCTGCCCCTCTTGGGCTCCGGCAGGGACGGGTTCTGCGTGTTCTCGATGGGGATCTCAATGTGCTGCATGACCACCTCCGGGCGGATGTCCCTAGGCACAATTCTGGTCGAGAGGTCGTGGCGGAAGTTGAATTTGCTCCCCTCGCAGATCAGCTTCTGCATCTCTGCGTAGTTGTCTTTTGACCGTGCAAAGGCGTCTTCCTCTTTGCCTCGCATCAGCAAGAGTACGATGTTGCCGGCCCTTTTTCGCCCTGTTCTGCCCATACGTTGGAGCATCCTGATGGGCGAAGATGAGGCGTCGTAGCACACGATGAGATCAACTTGCCCAATGTCCAAGCCCTCTTCACCAATGGACGTTGCGACCAGCACGTTGTATTCGCCGTCTTTGAACTTTTGAATCGTTGCAATCTGTTCGCTCTGCTTCATGCCTGCGGACCGCTTCGAGTCGGCCTGGCCAACGAACACGGTGGCCTTGATCAACGGTTTGTGGACGTTTAGTACCCGGACAATATCCTCGGCACTGTCCCTGTATTCGCTGAACACAATGATGCGAGTGGAAGTCTGGCCAGCGTCCATGAAGTGGTTGAGAACGGTGTCTTGCAGAGCGGCAAGCTTCGGGTGGCCAACGAAGCCTTCGGTGCGAAGCCACTTTTCCACCTTGGTCATCATTTCCTGGAAGCTTTTGTCGTTAACTATTTGCTTCTTGTACTTGGACCCCTTGTCCCCTCTGTCTTCGGTCTCGCTCCGGAACTCCTTCAGGTTTTCGTAGAAAGGTCGAATCCCGTGGAAATTGAGCAATTTGATCGCGTGGGCAAGACTCTGTAGAATGCTGAAAATGGCCCTCATCATAAACTGCACCCCGGGGTTGGTTTTGCGTCCGACGCTGGCGAACCAATCCTGCTGTTGCTTGACTAGGCCGTATGTTGTGATTGCCATGGGATCTCTGCCGTAGTAGATATTCTGCTGAGTGAGCTTGTCCATCAACGGCTTCAGGGCTTTGGCGAACAGATCCTTGATCTCACACATTTCGTCAGAGGGATCAAGCACAACTTGCTCGACGTTTCTTTGGTGGACGTATTGGCGGATATCGATCGAGTCCTCGGTCCGGATCTCGATGTGTGATATCCCAAGGTTGTCGATGATTTCTTGCACAGTCTCAATCTTTGAGCCTGGTGTCGCAGTCAATGCTAATAGTCGGAAATAGGGGTTAAATTGCCGGATCTTCTTGACGACCTTTGCGTATGCGTATTCGCCTGTGGCGCGATGGGCTTCGTCGATCACTAGTAGAACAATGGACTTCGGATCGGCATAGCCATGCGAGATGTCGTTTTGCAGCGTCTGCGGCGTCATGAAGAATACTCGTTTGGACGACCATTCATCGACTCTGAGGGCCGGCGCCGTGTCGCCTGTAAGGAGCGTCGTGTCGGATCGAGGTATTCCCACAATGTTGAAGCAAGCATCGACCTGCTGCGATACCAGGGGTTTGGTTGGCGCAACGAACACAATCTTGGCATCTTTCGTCCAGCGATAGTAATTGAGCATGACGGTCGCGGCAATGAATGTCTTGCCAAGACCCGTGGGTAACGCGACAAGTGTGTTGTTGAACAGCCCGTTCTTGACGATGCTGAACTGATAGTCTCTGGTGGCTCCAAGATTGGTTGGATATAACCAGGTCTTCATGGCTTCGCGATTGATGGCATGTTGCGAAGGGGCTTCTGCTGGCCGGTCTCCCCTGTAGACCCGGCCAAACCCTGGTTGAGAAGGTTGGATGGATGCGTCGTCTGCCACTCTTCCGCCTAGTAGAGTTGTCTGCCGAAATGTCGACGACGATGTGCGAGTCAGTCCATTCTGAGCTCTGGGTGCCGTAGATGCCGCGTTCCTGGTGGGCGGTGCGGCAGACAGAGGTTCCGGCGAAGACGAGAAAGCATCCGAGGGTAAGTCATCCAACTCGTTTCTCAGAGGTTGGGTCGATGCTGCCCGTTGAAGTACCTGTGAAACAGCTTGAGACGAGATCGCAGTGATGAAGAAATGCGTTGTCAAAGGTGTATAGACTTACACTGGGCGCTGTAACCTTGGCCACTGTGTTTGCACCAGAGCCTTCAAAATGGCGTCCCGTGTTGGTCCGGCCGAAGGACGAAGCTAGAGTATTGGTGACTGACGATATTCTCCTAGAAGGCGTAGTCTGCGCATTAAACACATATTTGCTTGATGGCACAGTTTGGCTCTGGCTAAGGGCCTCCACCAAATCCTCGTCTGCCAGGTCGTCGTCGTATTCGTCAGAATCCATGGCGAGAACAGCAATCAAGTCCCACTCGATGAGTGAGTGATGTGTTTGGTTGTTCACCGGACGTTCGTGAGCATGGTAAGATTTTCCTCGGTCGCCATGAAGAATTGCCTGCTACGGAGTCGTCGATGTCTCTTCTTCCTAGGTGATGAGGGGCTCGCGTGGCGACCTTGCCAGTCGCGTCGTCAAGCTCAACGCGAAAGCGTATCTGAGTCACCTGATTTTGATGTGTTTAATGCCATCCCCGATAGGGATGTTGACCCACTCCGAAGTTTCCAAGTGGGGCCGATGTCTGTCGTAAGGTCCGCAGAGCTGTAGCCCGTCTGCTGGCCAGCAACCATGGTCCTAACTCTGGCTTTTTCTGAAAAGATCATGGAATCGTTATCTGAGATATGATGTGATGTGTTGAAAAGAACGAAAAATCTTTCCATTTCAAATCTCATGGGCCGATTGATTGTCTCTTTAATCCTTCCCTCCCCCTCTCCTTTTGCTGTGTTCGTACTGAACCTAGGAAGAACCCTGAAAGAACACGCTGGCGGGACAACAATCAGCGGTTGTAAGCCAGAAATCAGAGATAGTTTCAATACAACAAGCAGAAACCATTGAGACATCCTTGATGCAAATGAAATAGGTTTATTTCGAAGGACAATCCAAATTCGGTGAAAAAATGTCCAACCCCTCAAGATACCTACCCTACCTATCCAAGTACTCACATGGGTACGTACTGAAAGCAGCAAGTTACCTAAGGTAGGTTGAGCCATGGCCAGCAAGCACGCTAATCCAGTTCAGGCAAGGTCGCATGCGATCTGAGTGTTCCTGCCTGGTGGCCTCTAGTGGGGCTGACTCAAACGTCACTGCTTTTCGCGACAGACGAATTTCTTCACATCTATTCCTTTCACTTCATCACTCACCTCACCTCGAACACCACCCATAAAGCTGCACGGTCTTTGCTTTTACCGTGTTGGCCACGTCTTTATCGCTCCCTTTGCAAATTTCTCAAAGACTTTGCCGAAATTATACCTACTCTTTTTGCAGCCTGCGCCACGGCACTTGGTGCCTACATACTTTGAAGCTGTCTCCGCCCCCGAAACGAGACAACGGCCGTTCGCTCTACAATATAACAGCGATTCCTTTTCGCCTCCACGATCGTTTCCATAGTCCTTCTCGGCGCTCAGCGAAACCTTGGGCTCCCTTTTACCGTCTCCATCCTCGCCTTCATTAAGCGAACCTCATCCACGAACACCCCTCTCCCCACCCATCTCCGAACATCACCTGTCGCTTTTTGCTCGCCGCAACAATTCGACGAAGATGGCGCCTCCACGGGCTCCTCGCAGCATGACGTCGCAGCCTACGCGCGACACCCGTAACTCTACTGTTGGGGCCAAGACGTCGCGCGGTGGCGGCATTCAGAAGCGCCGCGGTGGCAGAACCCAAGTCGACAGGGACGGAGACCTTGACATGGGTAGCGCCGCCGGAGGAAGTGGCACACGTCGACCAAATAGTAGAGCAGCCCCGGCTGACACGAACAACTCGCGACCTCGGGGATCAACAAGATCTGGCGCTCCCTCCGGCAAGCCAGGCTCGAAAGTACACCAAGCGATTGCCCGACACTTGGACACTGGCGATGGAAATGATCTGGTATCAAGGAGGAAGCCACAGAGCTCTGGCCTTGTCTGGCTGACCGTCAAGGGTCTGAAGGAGAGCAAGGCCGCAAGCAATGACGACGGCGGTCTACGTGATCTGTTGATGTTCCTGGAGCGGAAAGCCACCACCCTGTCCGGCCGCAACAAAACGGTGCACATCAAGAAGGTATGTAGTGTTGCCGTGAGGCTCGGGGGAACTACATAGGGATGCCGGATGGACCAGCCTCGTTGCAACGCCAGGTACCACGCGAAGCGAGAGACACACAGCCCCATACCGGCTGCGTATGCCCTCTATGTAGCTGGGATGAAGTTAATGACTGTGAAACCGCTAACCATCAATAGTCGAGTTTGAGAGGGGACTTGGTCAACATTGCGGCAAGCAAGGAAGATGCGGAGGAAATTCTCAAAGTCAATACCTTCACGTTTGCTGGAACGCAGTTGGAGATCTCTGATAGTGACGGATCGATCGCCAAGGCGAACGAAGCATCCGCGGCAGCGCAAGAGACAAAGCAGAAGCTCCAAAGCATCATGTCACTCCGTTATGACATGGAAAACAAGCTCTTGAGACTGGACGCCCTGAACCAAGACGAAGGCCTGATACAAATGGGAATGCTGGAGTCTAAAGACAGGGCCGAGAAGCTCTTCAAGGTCATGATGAGGATTTGCGACGAGCTCTTCAAGACACCCCAAGCCAAGATCGATGCCATCCACAGCATCAGCCTGGCCAACAATAACATCGACACTGTTGCGCAAGTCGAGGAGATGGCGGATACGTTCCCCGATCTCAAGAACCTCGACCTCAGCGGGAACCAGATTGTGTCTGTCGCGGGCCTGTGGAGATGGCGCCAGAAGCTCAAGAAGCTAGAGACCCTGTACCTGACGGGAAACCCACTGCCAGTCGCGGAGCCCAAGGTGGTGCTCGAGCTGTTGCACTTCTTCCCCAAGCTGCAGGTCCTGAATGGTGAGCAATTGACACCAGAACGGATTGCGGAAATCAAGGCAGCAGGCCGACCAAAGCCGATTCCCCAGCGCGGACCCGACTTCCGTGACGTAGCCGGCATCGGAGAGGCCTTCCTGCTCGAGTTCTTCCTCGGCTTCGACACGGACCGCACAGGTCTACTAGCCAAGTACTACGACGACAACAGCCAATTCTCTCTGGCTGTGGATACCCATTCCGTCAGAGACGAGAATCTGCCACAGCCGCTTCCCTGGTCTTCATACATCAAGCAGTCTCGGAATCTGATGAAGATTACGACCCCAGCCGCCCGAGCCGCGAGACTCATCACCGGAAGGGAGGCGACGTGGAACCTCTGGAACGACCTTCCGAAAACACAGCACCCGGACATCAAGTCGGACATCAGCAAGTACATTATGGACTGCCATCTCCTGCCTGGTCTCGCCGACCCGACCGGCCAGACCGCCGGCGGAGTTGACGGCATGATCATCTCCGTGCATGGTCAATTTGAAGAATGTGACAAGTCCGGTAAGACGGGTCTCCGAAGCTTTTCTCGCACATTCGTCCTGGGACCCGGACGACCCAACAGCAACCCCATTCGCGTCGTGAGCGACATGCTCTCCCTCAGGGCTTACAACCCGCTCCCCAACATCTTCGTTGCCGAGGGCCAAGCCCCGTCAGCGCAAGAACAAGAACAGCGCCAGGCCATGATTGCCGAACTATCAAAGCAGACGACAATGACACCCACATACTCAGAAATGTGCCTGTCAGACGTCGCGTGGGACTTCACCAGGGCCTTGGCAGTCTTCCACGAGAAAAAGGTAAGATGATCCGAAATCTGGAACCGCCGAAAACCAATACTAAGCCCCACGCAGGCTCAATTGCCAGCCGAAGCATTCGCCAGCGTCTAGAGAATGCTGTGCTCGTCTCGCCCACTTTGGGGGCGTTGAGGAACTCGGAGGACAAGGGTGGATTAGGAAAAGACCACGCTGGGGCCGTCCAAGTACGACATCGGACGTCTGGCCCACAACAGCGATATATTGGAAGGAGGGAAGAAAAGGTATCTCCACACGCCGAGGATCAAAGCAAGATTGGGTAGGGGTCCTTGACAAATGTCCAGGGCTCGGAAGATAGGAGGTTAGGAGGAAGCCGTCACTTACCCCATGTGTGAGGCGGAACTAGAGGAAAGAAAATCAGAGATGGTCTTGGCAATGGAAAGGGGGAATCCAACGGCACTCGTATATACTTTTGCTCGGGTATCAAAGCGCGTCATAGAGGCAGCGGTATGTTTTTTGGTACTTGGGGATTGTTGCTGTTACAGTCTTGGACGGCGTACCAAGAAAATATCATCAAATTGCCCACATGAAAGGGTCGTTATAAACCATTCTGTCCGCCTTTGACATGACGTGAAGATGCGCGGATTAGATTGCAGCTCGATGAGCTCCGAGTTTGAGAACGGGACAGCAGACGTAAAGTAAAGTCCGGTACTAATCCGATCCGCCTCAATGGGCTGTGGGGATTTGTGAGAGAAAAGAAGAGCTGGCTAAGCTGGAAAATGTTAGGAAGCCTCATTCGCACGCTTCCTTCCAAGTGAAGCTCAGAAGTATTTTTTACAGACCAATAAGAGTGATAACGAAGGCGAGGAGGATGCCGACTCGAGTCTGGAGGCGCGCGGTTTGGGGAAGGGGTGTCTCGAGTGGTGGTGAATCGAACGGAAGACTGGTGGGAAGGAAACGTTAAGATTCCAACACGAACCAGCCTGTGTCTTCTTTAGCGTCAACGGTTCCTCGGGGCGTCGATGTCATCGTCTCTAAAGTCACAGACAAAGCCCCAGAGAGAGAGAGAGAGAGACCGAGGAACGAACCGGATCCGAAGGGGGCGCCGGAGTAGCACCGCGTTGTGGATTGGTCGGTCAGTCGGTCGGTCGGTCGGTATGGCGACATTGTCTCGCGCGGGCGCTTACACAAGTAGGTGGATCATGCGGGACTCGAGAGATTCCTGGAGGCGCGAAGATCACATGCCCGAAAGAGATGCGAGACGGAGCGCGAATCGCAATCTTGTTTGCTTGGTTCCCATCTCTTTTTTTCTCTCCTTCTCCCTCTTGGGTGTGGCGATGCAGAGCGGGTTGGCTGGGCACGTTTTCCTAGGCACGTTCTGCTGGGAAAGGGGACTGAAGATCGGAATCCCTATTCGTATGCTACCTACCTTGGGTAGGTACTTGAATGCACCTCTGCAGAGTTGACCAGTCCCCCGTTTTGTGTAGTCAGCAGCTGGAGCAGCTAATATTACAGGGAAGGGAGAAGGAAGGGAGGGGCTCCGATTCGATGTCATGCACGCTTGCCGGGAGATCCATTTCCACACCATACCACATGGTCTTTTTGGTGGGTGGAAGTAGTTCAAGGACAGCCCTTCCGTTCGTTGCTGTCAACCTTTTTTTGATTTTGTTTAATTTTGGAAAGATCACCTCTCCTCAATTACCATTCGTTATGCCCAGCCGCGCAGCCTCCGTGTCGATAGTCCGCCCATGTAGAAGAATCTCAGCATTTGATGGCGAATCACACACACATGCATGCTCACACGGATTCAGTGGTATATGCATGGAAGGCTTCGGCGCGTGGTGCGACTGTGACCAGGCATGCAGAGGGGAGGAGTGGGCGTCACGTCACATTCTGTAAAGCCGTCGACGGTCCTGGCCGATTTGCAGAGTAGTCCAGCTCTCGGGCCACGTTCAAAAGCAAGAAATCAAGGTTCTCTCGTTGGAATGACACGGCGCGGGGGAGAAGTTTGGACGGGACAGACTCACAAGGCAATACTTGAGATGATTTATGCCGCTCTTTCAGTGTCTGGGCGCGGCAGTCCGAGAGCCGACCGTCGATGAAGGGGCGATGAGACGGAGTTAGAGGGGCGGGAGGGAAGGCAGCCGTGCACTGGAGGAGGAATGTTCAGGCCGGTTCATCTCTGCCGGAAAGGAAGGGCCTGCCGGGACCTGCGTCTGACCGCTACAGAGCTTGGATGCCCCGTGGGAAGTCAAGTCGAGACCGGAATCTTTTGGATGGGTTGACCCAGGCAGGGAAAAAAGTTTGGCAACGGTGGTTTCCGGACAAAGCAGGCAAGGCAGAGGGAATGGACTACGACCTGGCTCGACATTCGTATTGGATATTCTTCTTCTTTTTATCTATTTGTTGGGACAGGCAATGTCCTTGAAACCCATAGGAATGCTCTCTTGCGTAGCGACTCACGAGACTGGGGTCGGCGCCGTTGGAGGTTGATGAAAGTTTTTGGAGGCGAAGGAGGTTGATGGCCTGGCCCCCTTCTGTCCCTCTGTCCCCTCCCCCCTTGCTTGAGTTGAGAATCAAGCCGCTCGCATTCTCTGCAATACGCGGCCCTGGTGGAAAGGAGCCATTTCTGTGGGTTTTGCTGCAGGCCGCTTGAGCCTCGAGCGCCTTTGTCCCCTCTTCCTCATCCTCCTGCCCCGTTCCACAGCGGGCAGTACGTCGCTTGTGTCGCGTACAGTGGAATGGCACATGGGGTGAGGGAGGATCGCGGTCGGGTATGAGAGGGGAGAGGGGGGCGAGCACGGGAGCAGATGCCATCGGTCACACCTCGACGGGTGGCAGCTCCATCGGCCAAGGTGCCAATGGCAGGTACAGATAGAATCCGGTCCGTTTCGTACAACGTGCAAGGTGGGTTTTGATGTCATGGCATCGAGCTGTGCGCCGCTTTGATCGCGACGGGGCAGTCTCGACTGTTTTCTAGATGATACAGACTGTACTCTGTACACCTGTAAGGGCGTCCGTCGTGCGACCCTCTTTGGAGCCGGAAGGCCGTGGAAAGCATCGTCACGACCCGGCGCCCCCCTTTCGAAGCGAAGGCGGAAAAGGGAAGAGGCATCGTGCGAAAGCGGCCATGCCGCCCGTCCTGATCTTACCCTTTTGATTCTTTCTACGGAGACAGATACTGCAGCATCCTTTCTCCGGCCGTTTCGCTTGCCCGCTTACATCGGCCGGATGCAGGCGGATGGATCCATTGGCAATGGGCTATGCGGACATACACCAGGGGCGCTGCCCAGTGTTTCTTAAAACAGGATACAGGATACTGGGGGGGGGGGGGGGGCAGGGCAGCCTGGGACAGGGCGCTTTGCGCTATATCCAAGCAGCTGATCGCTGAACGGATGCCTATGTATGTATTGAGGGAGGAGAAGGAGGAGGAGGAGGAGGAGGTGCTGAGCGGCGTGTGACGGTTGTAATGACAGGTTGGTTGTTTGGTAATTCCAGAAAGGAAAAACGGTCGTCACTGCCTGCGATATGTAGTGCACCTAAGTAGTATACCAAGGTAGGTAGGTAGGATGGCATCGTTAGCTGGTGGGCACACTGCATTTTCCTGGGCTTGGGTGGCTCAGGGGCGCTGTCGGATGACGCAGGGGTTGGCCTGCCTAGCGCGTTTCAGCCAAAATGCCATTGGGGGCTCACAGGAGTCGTCAGAGCAGTCGTTCAATTGCCTGCTTCTTCTTCCACTCTCACATCTCTCACATCCATCTCTCTCACCCATCACGACAACTTTCGCCCAAGGAATGCCAAGCCCAAGGTGGGAAACGCCCACGTTTGTCCAGTCCAGCAATGGAAGAGCCAGCCAGCCGGGCCTTTCCTTGACTGCCTTGCCCCTCTGCCCCCCCCTCGACCATGGGTGACAGTGGGAATGGGAACGACACACCGGGGATTCTCTTTCGGACTCCCAGTCCGGTTCGACTCCCACTCTCCTTCCGGGGGGCCTTGGCGACCATGCCCTTTTGCTCCCATCGTCGCCCTCCACGGCGCTGCACTGCATTTTTCTCGTCCGATTCCAGTAAAAGCCTGCAAACCCTTAGCCTGATGCTGCTGCTGCTGATACATACATTGATCGGATGGGGCTGGATGGTCCACGCTATACCTGAATCTGAGTATCGGCTCCAGGACCAGGGAGCAGCCGGAGGACGGCAGGCATCGTTTTGATTGCTCCCAATTTGCGCCGCTGGTGCTCTTCCGCCGCCGCCTTTCCCCAGCTTTCCCGGCCTATTCGTCCACTGGGGGACTACCTGTGAAAGCCGGCCAGTTTAATGAGCGTGGTGTAGAATTACGCCAGTCTCTCTTTCTCCCTCCATCTAGCTCGCGGTCGCCGGGTCGCTCAACTCACGGACGGATGGGTCTCGCTCGCACAGGTTTTGTCCTTCTTCTTGTCTGTTGCTCGCCTCGTTGCAGGTCCCCGTTTGTTCTGACCCGTTTCGACGTCCCATGCCGCAAGCATCCCGATATTAGACGCGTGTGTTGAGGGTCGAGAGCCGGGAGCAGGCGTCCACGCGTTGCTGGGCCGCTTTGGGTTTTGTCGTTCATCGATTTTTGTTCGAATGCATTGGCCGGATGCCAAATCGTTTACTCTGAGACAGGCGTCAAGTAATAACTGACGCACCGTCCAGACGAGCAAACGGGCATGCGGTTGTCGACTTGGATGGGCCAAGACAAGCAACCGTCAAGGCAACGGACGGACAGACTGCGCTACCGGTGGCTGGCAGCAGCGTGATGCTGCCGGCCTGTGCTGTCAGTCACCCGTCGTCTGGTGTGATGTGTCGGGCCAACATGTTTATGTCGTCTCTCCCCCCCATCCTTCGACTCCTAGGAGGTTAGGACGCTGGCGCCGAGGCCTGCGAATGGTGAGCCATGAGGTCCGCCTCGAGCTGGAGCACGGTGCGCCAGCACGAAGCCCGAATAGAGAAGAAAACGAGACAAGGTACGGATGCCTACAGACAGACGTTGCTTTGCTTCACCGGCACGCGATTCTGCTTGCTTTAACGCTGCGGGAAGCAAAGGCTCACATCGCAAAGACCGTCTGGTATAATCGGCTTGACTGGCTGGCCGACCAGTAAAGGCACTAATTCCCGACTTCTACTGGGCTGCACGGTTGACTGCTCGACGGCTAGCCGTTGGGGGCAACCGTTTGGCTGTCTTTCTTTTGCGTATATCCGTACAGTACCACTCACTGGGCGTCCAAAAAGCCACCCCACCCGGTCCAGGAACGACGAGAGCGACGCCGTTGATAGGCCAGACACCCCGGCACCCCCTTTTCCCAATCTCGCGCTGATCCAGAAAAGCTGCGCTAGGCTCTAGCCTCCAGGGTAGCTGCATCCTCGGCCTGTACCTGGGCGGCACCGCATTGTCTCACCACTGGTCCAAGTATTCTTGGCCCTTGCTCTACTTTGGCGCTGGACCGCTGGTTGAGTGAGAAGGGTTCATGGTGCGTCCCCTGTCTCGTCCCCCATCTTGATGGCTCTTGGACCGTCTGATTCGCCCACTACAAGCTCAAGCCACCCCGGACGCTGGACCAGGACGTGCCTGGCGACCCCCCCCGGTCACGATTCCCCAAATCCCTGTCTCGTGTTTCCTCACCTGCAACTTGGGCTGTGTGCCCGGTCGACTCCTGCTGCCAGTCTTGCCAGCCAGGCGTTCAAGCGCTGACAGCGACAATAGACAGAGAGAGGACCACGGCGGAGTCGTGGGTACCACTCTTTCTTTTCGCCTCTCCTCCTCTGCTGGTCTCTCTCTTTCTCTCTCTGCCTCTCTGTCTCTCTCTCTCTCTCTCTCTCTCTCCCTTGGTCTCCATTTCCCTCTCTTTCCCTCCTTTCGGTGCCGTGTGCATTTCTCTCTCTTTCGAGGTGGAATTGTTACTCATCGTCTGGAACGTTGAATTCTCGCGAGACAAAAACAAAAAAAGAGTCGTTCATTATAAGCCTTCTTCGATTCCTCGACGCGCCAGTGCACTACACGCCTGCTCGCCCTCTTTCCCTCCTCCCTATTCCACCGGGGGAAAACCCGACCGGTCGACCGATACGAGCAGCAGTAATAGCCCCGGGGCGATACGACATATCCACGACATCTCGCACCTCACACACACATACACCCACACACCCACCTACACACACGTCCGAACCTGCCCAACGACTGCGAGGTCTTCGCCTGACCACCCTCGAAACCTGCGACACCGAAGCCTTCAGGACACAGGAGAACCGGCAGAATCCCCTTTTTTGTTTCCCTCTCACTCATTCGTCTGGGTCTTTTCTTCCTACTTCCCGTCTGTCTGTCTAGAACTAGTCAAAGAAACTTTGTTCTGCAGATCAAACCCGAGACAAGGGCGACACCTCCCGTACACGACAAGTCTGACGGCTCTGATTCTTTCTCCCTTTGATCCGCCTTTTCTCATCCTCTACTCTTTGGCCTCACATCCTGCCAGCTTGGGACCCATCGGCCGAATTCGCTTCGACACACCGACTCGCTTTAGTCCTCGGACTCGACCGACGCCTCGAGGGCATCCGCTTGCGTGCTTAGACTGTCGTATCACCTCTTCAAGTTGTCTGTCAGGAGACATTGTCGCTTTTCCGAGGAACCGTCGCATTGGAATCGAGTTATCGTCCTTTTCTGAAATTGCTTTGGAGTCAACGCATTCTACCCGATACGCACCTTCATGTTACGCTGCAGATTGCACGCCGTTCATTTACACACCATCTCCCATTAGCATCTTAACCGACACGATCGCATCATCTACCTCATCACACGACTCAACATACGAACACGATGAAGCTCCCCGAGCCCAAGGTCGCTCTGGAGAACATATGTTCAGTCATCCACGACAACGTTCTCTACACATACGCCGCTGGCGCTTTCCAGTCATTGGCACTCGAAGAAGGCGCTAAATGGAAGACGTTGACGCAAGGTGAATCTGTTACGGGAGCCGTTTGCGTGGGCTCGAATCCCAAGGATGCCAGCCAGGCGGGCTTGTACATCGTAGGGGGTAAAGGGGCATCGGCCGACTATCGCGGACTGCAGAAGTTCACCTACGCAACGGGCAAGTGGGAATCCATCACACCACAGGACCCCGTCACACAGAATCGACTACTCCACGGAGCAACATACCTCCCCGGCACTGACCAGATCATCATGTATGGTGGCAGCCAGGATGGATACTCGGGTCCCTCGACGCAGACTTTCGTGGTCGGAGCGTCAGCGCCTTACAACACCAGGGCCTACTCGTCGTCAGCGGCACCCGTCGTGAACCCCATCCTCCTGCCGTGGTCCGATACGCAGGCGGTCTTGGTCGGAGGCAGCACCACCAACAACAAGATTATGCTCTTCAACCCCGACGTGGCTTGGACCGACTCTGGCGCGACGCTGGCGGAACCTCTGATGAAGGACACGACGGCCATCAGAGCCGTCCTCATCAATGGAGATGATGGAAGTAAGAGCTTGTACACCTTCGACCTCTCAACGACACCGAACGAGGTCAAGCGAATGGTTCTCATCGATGCCTCGGGTGCCCCCGTTGCCAACTCCGCTGCAGTTTCGAAGAAGGCCACGAGAGATGCCACTGGCGAGTTCGAGAAGCGCTCGCTGACACTCAGTGACTGGCCCGCTTACAACCAAACGTTCGCGCCCGCGGGTACCCGGCTCAACTATGCCCTTGCCCAGGGCTCTGACGGGCTTGTCGTGTTTGCTGGAGGCTCTGGGTCCGTCGACGACCCTCTCTGCATGTTCAATGCGCGCGAGAATAGCTGGGAAGATGCCGTCCAGAAACTGAGCGAGCAAGAAGTTCTCATCACTAGCGAATCAACGAGCTCGATAAGCAGCACCACCGCGACCTCGACTGTTGGAAGCTCGAGCGCATCCGGGACCTCC
The DNA here is from genome assembly GCF_034447905.1 of Colletotrichum destructivum. Lineage (NCBI taxonomy): Eukaryota > Fungi > Ascomycota > Sordariomycetes > Glomerellales > Glomerellaceae > Colletotrichum > Colletotrichum destructivum. The sequence goes on along the minus strand of NC_085897.1, from coordinate 3,106,191 downwards.
TTTTCGACCTTGCCCGCGTCCGTCAGCGCCTCCCCCTCTGGCTCGGCCTCGGCCTCGTCATCCGCCAGTTCCGAGACCGCCGCTGCCGGCACCCCGGCTGCTGTCGGCGCCAACACCATCCTCGGTATCGTGCTCGGGACCATCACTGGTGTCATGATTCTCCTTGGTCTGATCTTGTTCTGTATTCGACGACGACGTGGCAAGAATCAGCAGAACGTCGAGGGTGGTCCGAACGCCAGGGGTATGAGCCCAAGAGGCTTCCCTGACGAGAAGGCCGGGCTTGGATACGGCAACGACGACTTTGGCCCTGGCCCCAATGGTCACTTCCGTGGTCACCAGCAGCAAGGATCTGCGGGCTCCTTCTCCTCTATGGCAATTCTGATGGGCAAGGTCAACGGCAACAACACTCCCAAGTCTGCTGGTGGTGCGCATGGCGGTAGCAACCGCGATAACTCGAACACCTTCTTCAAGAGCACCATCGGCAAGCCCATACCTCAGATGAACGAACAGTCTGCCCTCTCGCCCCCGTCTCGGGATGAGAAAGGTGTCTCGTTCGCCGCCGATGTCGTCGAGCCCCGCCCGACGCCCCGGGGAGCTCCCGTAGGCCGTGCCGGTGAGACGCGCAGAAGCTCAGGCTGGAACCGATACTGGTCCGGCGGCAGCGCGCTCAATATTCTCGGATTCGGCAACTCGAAGCGGACGACCGTCGACTCGGATCGAAGCTCTCACTACTCCAACACCAACTACAAGAACCGGATAACACAGGACTCGGCCACAGTGCCTCCACTGCACCTCATCACCCAGGACTTGACCACGGTCCCGCCCATTCAGCACGATGGCCGGCCGGAGCTCAGCCGTGTCGTCTCGGGCAGTCCGACCGTATCCAACTACTCGAACCAGATCCCCTTCCGGGACGGAGTGTCTGCCACGATTGAATCCCCCCGAAGACCCACGTCTGACGCGTCCTCTGGATACTCGAGCGGTATTCCCGAGAGTGTCCGCGACGCATGGGACCCTACCGGCCCCTCGAGACCCTGGGGTGCCAATCGCGCGCCGAGCAGCGTGTACGCCGAGAGCCTCTACCCGACTTCGCTGGCGCCGAGCCTGCCGAACAGGCAAACCCAAAACGAGATTCCGATTGGTATCAGCCAGCAGCCCCCTCTCGCCATGGCGGCCACATCGTCAGATATGAGCTGGCTCAACCTAGGCGAGATCAACAAGCAAAACCGCCAATAGGTCCAGCCGGCGACAACAAACATGCCTTGAAGCCATGGCGGTGATGAGACACTAATGGCCACTGTGCACCACTCTGCGAGCTCCGCTCTCGCCCATGGCGCTTCACGACCCAGAATCATGATCCGTCCTTTTTTATACCCAGGTCTTTTCCGGAGCATCGTTTTCGGCGGAGGGGGCCTCTGCATTCCAGCATAGACGGCTTACAGTACTCGAAAAGTCCTACTCGTTACATACACACATACACCTTAGCCCAAGTCTCTCCCGAGACGCAACACACATGCACACTCCCGCGCAACTCTCACTACCCAACTACCTACCTTATACCCATCTCATTCACCGCCCGTCCTGCTCTCTGCCGCGCACACTATTCCTGCCATCTCGAACCTCTCATCACGACCGCGGCAGACATGGTATGGACCTCCCCTTTTGGGCGGCGTAATTCGCTTCATGCACTCGTGAACATAGTTTCCCTTTTCCTCAACGTTTCCTGTTCGCTTTCTATCTCTTTTTTCCTCTTTTCATTTCTCGCTTCTCACAGCATCAATCTCTTCTGTACATTTCTCTATCTTAGAGCCAGACCCGGGACAGGTCGTTCCCTTCGCAGTCAGTCATTTCCGTGATACCGATATCGCAGAGAATATCACACAACCAAGACACACTCATGCCGCGCAACGAACATGACGCTGCTTGGTTTTGAATATGTAATTACCAATTTTTTGTTCATCGCCTCAATTGGGGAAAGGGGAGGTATCTCAAAAGGGTGTCGATGAGGCTGCACTTGTGCAACTCTTTTTCCTAGGTGTTTTGTCTTTCTCCCTCGGCATCTCGGCTCTACGTGCTCCTTCCTCTGGGAGGGGGGCGACTTACTCGACAGGCCGCGAGAGGGCGGAAAAGGAGCAAATGGATGGCGAAGGCCTGGGAGGGCGGAGAAGATGTTTTTTATCTTTGTTTTATTTATGAAAGATGAAACAGGAGACGACGGAGGGGAGGGAGGATCTATTGTATTATTCCTGTCAGCTTCCGTTGGCTGTCGCAATTGATAGCCTTCTAAGTTGCAAATATCTCCGTCCCCATCGCCGTATCATGCCGTGACTTCTTGAGATCACCTTCACAATGTAACAGGCGCCTGGGTACAAGATGTTGGTATTGTTTTGTCCTCCCTCCCCTATCTTTACTTCCTTTTTTTTTGGGGGGGGGGTTGGCATGAGACTACTTGATCCATCATGGTTGGTTACCGGCAGAACCAACTTCTCTACATGCGATCGGTATCGTGTCTTCGAACACAGACCAAGACGCCCGCAGTAACTAATGGCAGTTTGCCATCATCGTGCATCAAAGGTAGTACTTGACGTCGCGTTGGGTGCGGTGCTCCGAAGCTCAGGGCACCGCATCACCGGAGCTAGCTACTACATTCAGGGGAAGAGCAAGAGCGGACAACTTGAAATGGTTCGCTGTCAGAGTCTTCCCATAAACCAACATGTTCAGATGATCCGCGCTTCTCGGACATTGTGTCCTTTTCTCGAAAAGCGCGCCGTAGGGCGTGCAAGAGAGGGAGGGTCTCTCCTGCCATCCTTTTCAGTCTCCAAGGGCAAAGAGCGATTGCCAGGGACCTTTAGTAGCTCGTCAGACCCCTCTTCGACTTCTTGCTTCACCTTGCTGATGTCATCTTCGGATAGACAGAGTACGTCACGCAGAAGGAGGAGGTATTCCGCGCGCTCTTCGTCCTCAAGGCTCTGTTCCAACGGCTGCACATTCGGGTCGAAGCGGTCCGGCAGTTCAAGCATGCTGTTCCCACATCCAGCGATGCTCCCAAATCTCAAATGAACGTGGCAGGTACCTAGATACGATTAGATCGAAAGGGTCACTTGGCTTGCCATGTTTGGAAACAACGTCACTGGGCAGCCGGAGAATGCTACCAATCTACAGCATCACCCCGGCCAAAACACCAAGTTGACTGTTGTAAGTAACCTTTCCCCCAAAAATGCTGGCCCAAATGGCTCAGGACTCCCTTCAAGGCACCACTTGATATCGATGGGTCTGTCAATTCCGTTTGGATGTTAACATGCATCTGTTGCATGGGAGATGGCCCTGACCTCCGTCGGTTGGTATAGCAGCGGAAGTGGTTTGATGCCATTCTTGCAATAGCCAATGACGCAGGTTTTGTGCTAGTAATTACTTTAAATATGATAAATAAGACATTTTTTCATGGCGTGGGGTTTCCCTGAATGGCAGTCCTGTCGTCGAGAGACTGAGAGTGAAAGAATGGAAGGAGAGAGAGAATGTGAATAGGGGTGTCGTCAATAACAGTTACACTTATCACGTGATTGATATCGAGATTAGATAAGCATCCGAGTGCTTATGTGGATACCTAGGTCTCAAGATAGGTATCGGTAGGTACCTGTCCCGGGCACCCAGTGGCTGAGCGGTATCGTGTACGCTAACCCAAAGCGCACACAACGGACAGGGACAGGCAGTTCGTCACTCAACCGACAACCGGCCACAGATGCCCGTGCTCCCGAAACGCGCTCTCGACAACGACGACGCAATCACTGGCAATAAATTCAACGACACCCAAAGACCAATCTCTCCAAACCATGTAGCCGAGTGCCGCTGACTGGACCCCCGCGAACTACGAACACGCTCTCTCTGCCTCGATCGCCACCATGGAGCGGGCTGGGTCTGGGGCCAAGTCCCTGTTCCCTCAAGGGCCCAGCTTCACCCTCGACGACTTCTCGAACCAGGACTTCGTGGTACGCGAATTCGTCGATACCCTAGCCGAGAACGCCGTACCGGCGAACCGTCGGTCGGGCCCCTCGCAGCCCGCCTTCGACCCCAAGCCCCTCATCCGCACCTTTGAGAGTACGGCACTCCCGCCCACTGTTCCGTCACGTTGCTGACCCAATTCCCCCTCAGATGCGCTCTCACAGCTTGGATCGTTGTCCGAGGAACTCCAGGAGAAAGAATCGGAACTCCAATCCACCGTACGAAGGGCCGAAGCCCAGCATGACCAGACCCTCGATACCCTTGGCCGAAAGCTCGACCAGTCCATGGCGTCCTTCGAGGCGCTCGATTTATCGCTGAACCAACCCACGACCAACGGCGCCGACAGAAACGTGCGGCAAGAGGCGGGTGGGAACATAGCTGTGCAGATCGGCGAGAAGCTCGAAGAGCTGGACAGGAAAAGGAGACGGGCCCAAGACGCCAACTTTCTTATCCAGTGCTGGATCGAGGTCAGCGAAACAGGCCAGCTCACGTCGCTGGAGGAGATCCAGAGGCAAGGCGCGGCGGAGAACAAGGTCCGGTGCGCCGTCATCTCTCGTCAACTCATGCGCATTAGCCAGCGGCTCGACCCGTTATCGTGGGGCCAGGCGAACGGCGCGAATGGGTTCCGAACGAACGGAGTCACGAACGGCGTCACTGGGAACAACCGCGCCCACAACACTAGAGAACTTCTCGAAAAGTTCTCGGAATCGTTGGAGCAGGAGCTTTTGAAGCAGTTCAACAGCAGCTACCGACGCCAGAACTTCGACGACATGATGGAATGCTCCAAGGTGCTTTACGACTTTAACGGTGGCTCCAGCGTCATTGCCACTTTTGTCAACCAGCATCAGTTCTTCATCGACCGAGATCAGCTGATCTCGGATGAAGTGACCATGGATGGAGACACCTGGGAACAAATCGCGGACCCTGATTCCGACCCCCCCGGCGTCGAGGCCAGTCTTCAGTCCCTTGTTGACGAAGTCAAGCTCGTCATGCAGGAGGAGTCCTTCATCATCAAGCGGGCATTCCCCTTCTACGAGACCGTCTTGATCAAGTTCATCCAACGAGTTTTCCAGCAGTCCATTCAACAAAGGCTCGAGATGGTGCTCGACAAGGCCAACGAGGTCTCGTCTCTGGCCTTCCTGAGATCACTGCACTCTTCTAGGACATACATCAGTGCTCTGATCGAAGACCTCAAATCGCACGGCCTAACCGAACACCCGGAGCCAGCCTCGCCGCAGATTTCTCAAACCCTCGACCAGCAGATGGAGGAGCTTTTCGTCCCATACCTCGTCGGCAACTCGTATATCGACCGAGAGAGGAAGAGTCTCGAGGAGACATACAACTCGCTGCTGTTCAAGTTCACGACATATCACTCCAAGAGGAAGAAGGCGCCCACCGGCTTCATGGCCTCGCTCGCTCAGCAAAGCTCACAGCTGTTATCGTCGGCGAAGGACGCTTACCTCGAGCGCCTCGACTCGTCTGAGTTGACGGCCACCCAGAAGGCCATGATGCTTCGCGTGGCAGGGATCCAAGATAACAACGAAAACAAGAACGACGTGGAGGTGTCGGAGGAAGACGGAATCCTCAGCATTGCCAACGCCAAGAGAATGATGAAGTGGCTCGCCGAGTCCGTCCGAAGAACCCTGGAGCTTGGTTCTCCCGTCGATACACCCAAGGACGTCAACGTCCTCCTCAATCTCCTGCTGACGACGATGGGCCGCGTCTACGTTGAGACGGCTTTGGACGCCGCCCTCGACCACGCATCCTCGCAGGAGAACATCAAATCGGAGCCGGACCTGACATACCTCCCCGCGATCCGCCCCGCGGTGACCATTACCAGCATCATGGAACGCTTCATCACCACAGTGCTGATCAAGCTCGCCGAGTCCAACACGACAGTGCGGCGCAGCATGTCGTCGCAGACCAAGTCGGCCATCGACAGCATCGAGCGCAAGACCAACGCCGTTATGCGTAGCTCCATCGACGTCGTTACAAACTGGGTCACGCGCTCCCTCGCAAGCCAGAAAAAATTCGATTTTCGCCCGCGCGATGCGGACCTCGACTCCCTGCAGACGGCCACGTGCCTGCAGATCAGCCAGTTCCTCTCCCGCGTCACCAAGCACGCCGCACAGGCAGTTGACGGCCAGAACCTGGAGGTGTGGAGCTCCGAGGTCGCCCTGGCGATCCTGGCCCTGCTCTTCGACCATTTCAAGAAGTTCCAGGTCAACGCCACGGGGGGTCTCATGGTCGCGCAGGACCTGTCCAAGTACTCGTCCACGCTCAAGGAGTGGTCGCTCGCGCCCGACGTTGAGACATCGGTCGAGCTCCTCACCGACATCGGCTCGCTCTTCATCGTCGGCCCCGAGGCGTTGAGGGAGAAGTCCCGTACCCTTGCCGCGGGTCCGTCGGGCCAGGGCAAGAAGCTGACCAAGGCCGACTTCAAGGCCTTTGTACAGCGGCGCGACGATGCCGGTACCGTCGGCATCCAGAGCGTTTTGGCTGGACTTTGAGTTGTGGGAAGGGTTGCACAGAAGGCCATTGAAAGGGGAGGGAGGGGGAAGGGGGACAGGGAGGAATATGGGACGGTGTGTTTACATTGTCTTGATAATGATGGAATATGATACCAAAGTTTACGCGCGCCACGTCTCTTTTTGACGAGTTTTGATCATGACGTCTATTACATCTAACATTAACGCCCTGTCCTGGAACGGCCCAGGCTGCCCCCCCCCCCCCCCCCCCCCCCCCCCCTTTCTTACACAATGAAGAGCTTTGTATTGTACTGTACATGGTTATACACGGTTCTGCACACGAGGGACAGAACCCCCCTCGTTGGACATTCTTACATGGGGGTTCTCAGGCAGGCACGGCATCCAGCGAGGCGGCGTCCGCGGGACTGGGCACGCGGCCTTTGCTCTCCTCTGCCTCCGCCGGCGTGAGCCTCCGTAGAGGCTGGACGGCAATTCGCGTCGTCACGACGTTGATGTTGGCGATCTCGACCTCAAAGCGGTCGTCGACCTGGACTTCGGCGAGCCTCGCGACGGCGGCGAGGCGCGAGACGTCGACCGACGCCGAGAGGTTGTAGAAGCTCTCGAGGCGGCCGCGCAGGCCGAAGGGGTACAGTCCGTCGACGACGAAGGTGAAGGTCTTGGGGAGGGTCGCCTCGCCGAAGCGCCAGGCGCGGAGAAGGGCCTGCGCGACCCACTGCGTCGGCCCGTCGCGGTTGTCGACCTCCTTGATCTGGCGCTGGCGAGCCTGCAGCGTGGGTAGGGCGGGGGCGAGGGTGGAGAGGGTCCAGGGAAGGAAGTCGGAGGCCTCGGAGCAGTCCTGGCCGGCGAGGGAGCGGCCTGTCTCGCGCTCGCGGGCGAGGGCGGCGTGGATCTGCCAGTGGACGACGAGGTCGGCGAAGCGGCGGAGGGGGCTCGAGGCCTTGGCGTAGGCGTCGAGGCCGACCGAGTAGAAGGGGGACGGGGTGGCGGTGAGCTCCGAGCTGCCGACGAGGGTGAAGAGGCCGTGGAGGACGTCGACGGGGATCGGATCACCGCGGGCGGCGACGGGGTCGACATGGGCGGCGCGGTAGGAGGCGAGCGCGGCCTGATTGTGGAGGGCCTCGGGCTGGGTGCTGTAGGGGACGGGGATGTTGCGGGCGCTGCACCATTTCGCGGCGACCTCGCCGGCGGTGTGCATGAGGCGCTCGACGAGGCGGTCGGCGGCTGTGGGGCGCGGCTCAGTGAACCTGATGAAGGGGTCGCCCTTCCAAGACACGGAGGAGTTGGACACGTCCGGGGAGCCGTCAACGACGACGTTGTCAAGGGAGACCTCGGGAGAGCTGAAACGGGGTTGAAGCTGCGGCAGCTGACCTTTCTCGACGCGGCGGTCCTTGAGAGCCGCACAGAGCCTGTTCAGGAGGACGAGGTCGTCCCTGTCCTTCTGGGAAAGGTCGGCGGCCCTGGTGATGCGCTTCACGGGCTGCGGCGGCGCGGGAGGTTTGCCGACGGCGAAGACGTCGGTGGAATCGCCCGCAGGCTGCTGCTTGGGGTCGCGGGGCAGAACGGCAGCAACCTCGTCCTTGGGCACGTGGAGGACGTTCTGGAGGGTGCCCGGCTCGATCTTGTAGTCCAGGATCTCGCCGCGGTCGTTGACCTTGGCGCTGAAGGTCAGGGCCGGCTGGCCCGGATCGAGGGAGAACCGCTGCTCGAGGTCGCGCGGCAACATCTTGTTGGGAAACCCGGGCAGGTACAAGCTGGACGGGGTCCTCTCGAGCTGGCGGGCGAGGTCGGATTTGGGGTCGATGCGCGACGCGGGGTCGGCGATGTGGACGTGGACCCAGTGCTCGCCGGGACTCTCGGCCGGCTCAACAGAGAAGCCGTCGTCGACGTCGGCCGTCTGCTCCGAGTCGACGCAGAAGACGGTCGTCTCGCCCCAGTCCCGGCGGTGGCCCTGGGCGAGATCGGGCCGGAGAGAGCCGTTCACGTCGACGAGGGGCATGACCATCCCGGTGCCCCTCTGGACCTGGGTGTCGGGGAACCTGTACTCGTAGCGGGCAGGGATTTCCCAAGGCGGGATCCAGCCGATCTCCTGAAGGAAGGTGAAGCCGGTCCAGTGCGCGAGCCAGTCGGCGTCGTTGTACACGTCGGTCAGCCTGAGGATGGTGGAGCCGAGGCTCTCGAGCTGCGAGGGGTTGGGCACGATGCGGTGGCAGGACCAGAGCTCCATGAAGCGGATGTAATCGAGCTCCTGCTTGGTCCAGGCGGTGGGGTTGTTGGCGCCCTCGTCGCTGGGACCGATCATGCCGTGGGGCGTCCACTCGCGCCTCAGGCGGTTGGCCCTGATGACGCCGCGGGCCTTGAGAATGAAGGAGCCAAGGCTGTTCTGCCTGAGCAACGACAGCGAGGAAGCCGGGTCGTCGCGCAGCGCGGCGCCCTCGACCAATTCGCGGACCTGGTTCTCGACCTTGCGCAGGATGCGGAGTTCGGAGACGGATCGGACCTCGTATATGTAATTGCGCCGGTGCCACTTCATGTTCAGCGGGCGGAAGCCCCAAGTGTCACGTTGCAGCGCCGTGTGCACGGCGTAGAGGGCATGCGGGAGGAACCTACCCTGCTGCCTGAGATAGTCGGGCAGGAGCTTCTCCGCTATCTCCTCCAGGTTGAGATACAACGTCTTGTCCGGGTGGGCCAGAAAGCTGCTGGCGGTGTCAAGCGTCAGGTGGGACTGGTAGAAGGTGACGGAGTCCTGGTAGAACTTGATGAGCTCTCCCTGCAGGCGAGAGGCCGCCTTCAGAGCCGCCGGGTCGTGCTTGTGGACCAAGACGTTGCGCGGTTTGGTGACGGGCACCTCGGGCAGGATGTCAACCAGCGGCTGGAACTTGGCAGGGTTGGTGAAGTTTGTGAGGGTGAAGAGCGTGCGGATGTTGCTTTCGGGGAGGACCTCACCCGAGCTCATGTAGAAATACTGCAGGCCGTGATGGCGTCCTAGACAGACGGCCAGGACCGGCAGGCGTCCGCTTCCATATCTGCGACTTATTAGAAGAGATGTCCATCCGGGTAGACCGAGTAGTCCCTGCAGTAGAGGTGGACATGGACCTACCTCGTCTCGACCAAGTCGCCGGCGACGAGGGCCGACGTGGAGCCGCGCAAATCGGAGAGCTCGTCCGCCTCAAAAAGCGATCGGTTCTTCTGACTGTTCCTCTGCAGCTCGCTTTCGTCATTGCTCGTATCCATGGCGCCGGGGAGCGTGTCCGGCCGGGTCAGGTAGTTGGACAGCGGGGTGTCGTGGGTCGGCATGTCCTGGAGCAGGCGACGAGAGGGCTCGTGGTTCATGGACTCCCACTCCCGCAGGCGCTGCCTGATGTCCGACTTTTCGCGGATGAGGGCCATCTCCTCGCCCGTAGCGGCGGTTATGGGGCGGCCACCGCCACCACCTCTCCCTTTTCCTCTTCCCTTTCCTCCTGGGCCACCGCCGACGCCGCCCTCGCGGGGATGGTACTGTATACCAGCATACGACTGTGAAAAACGTTAGTCTCTTCAATTCTGGTGTAGCTCATACCTCCTGCAAGTCGTCCGAGGCTTACTCTTTGGGGAATCTCAGATGAGGCATGTTGAAGCCGTGGAGCGAGTCGGGATCCGCTAGCCACGGGGGACAGCGGCGTCCTGGTTGTGAGACACCGCCAGCATACGTATGGCTTGCTCGCGCTTCTCAACATCGTGAACATGAAAAACAGCGATGTTGAAAGGGGCCTAGAAAGAGTGAGTGGCGTCCCATACCGCGCACCTGTTCAAAATCTTGGGGGGGTCCTAGCGCCCCCAAAATTTCTGTGTAGTGACGTTTGGCCACGCCGCAGGGGTAAGGGGGGTCCCGTTTGGACGACTCCACCCACGCGGTGTCACGTGATGCGATGAGAAAAGGATTGATGGTTGTTTCCCTTCTCTGGAAGATTACGGACAGGTATTTACGGATACCTACCTACCTAACACACGCGGATTAAAACCAAGGCGTCTGGAATCGATGCATCGGTATGATTCTACCCGAAAGTCATAAGTCGTCCCACGTACGTCTGTTGCCATCTGCCCAGCTCCACAACTGCCCCCCCCTCATTGTGTTCAACTGGCGACGATCACTTCACGGACGAGGTCGCATTGTTCATAGTTCGTATCTGACAAGCTCATGACAGCTGATGTGTATGTAGGCACGCATTCGAGACGGCCTAAAAGTGGCCGTGGTAAGTCTGGCTGACTTCCCAAAAAGGCAGGAGACCCCTTCGTGACCCCGGTCCGATAACCGGTACCAATGGCCCCACATCGGTCGTATCTCCGGCCGGCCCTTCCGGCATCCCCCTCGGTCGCCTTTTACTTGCTGCGGTCAGGGGCAGCGTCCACGACTGTTGTCAAGTTGTGATTCTAGGGGGCTCATACGTCTCCGCCAGCCGTTCCTCAAGCCTCGAGGGCTCCCGAATGACTGACCTACGAGTAAAGGGGTCTCTGGCCATGCCTACCCCTGCATGACGATGTACGAGAAATGCCGCTGAGACCAGACTAACCAAAGCTTCGAGTTGGGGGCCATGGTTCGCAGATGCTCAAGAGTCCGCGTCCACTCATCACTACGTTTCGTTTCTTTTTCCCTCTTATCCTAGCCCCCTCCCTCGTGAAACCCGGAACACGTCAAGGTACGGAAGAAAGGGGGGAGGAAAAGAAACGAAATCCGCTCTTCGCACGTGGGCGGCATCGAGAAGCACGTCTCGGAACCGTCCGAGCTCAGCCAATGCTCTCCGTCCCCCTTTATCGTCTGCCCCCTCGCCTCTCCGGGCCTGAGCTGTTTCGTCTCGAAAGTCGCAAAGAAGCAAGGCTGCAGCAGCAGGCGCAATGACGGCACTTTGCTTTTCCAACCGGACCCATGTCATCTCCGTCTCTCTCTCTCTCTCCATCCAATCCTTCGGACCGCAAGCCAAGACAACGGCCCAACGAACGTGCCAGAAGCACGGATCCAATAGTGACAACGCCCCTACCGAATCCCCGACCACCAAACTGATGCCTCCCCAGAACGCCAACCGCCGAAAGATGTAGGCTTCAATGGTTCTATTGACCCGCGGCAAAAAGAAACTCTCCGAGAAGCTGGAACCGTAGCCGGTCAATTGAACATTAGAAGAAAAAATTGGCCACTCTCGGCAGTTCGATATCACCAGGGGGGGGGGGGGGGGGGGGGGGGAGCCCCCTCAAAACGGGCTTTCTAGACTATCCACAGAACACAACTCTCCCGACCGAAGAGACCAAACCCGCTAGAAACAGAATCAGAACTGGAACCAGAACCCTGACATCATGATCTCGAATTCATCCATCCCCCTCCCAAGGACAGAGAGTGACAAGCACGCACGCACGCACGCACGCACGTCTAGTCCCTGTGCCCGCCCCCTTCGTGATGCCTCACCCTCGCCTCGGTCGCCATCAAGATCCTTCCTTCCCTCTCTCTCCTCGAGGACGCTAACAGTCATATACCCCCCCACGCACACCGTCCCCAACATGATCAAGACGCCCCAAGCGCCGCCATGACAACAGGCCGTGAGAATGACACCCGCGTCCTTGCCATAACAAACGCCTCACTGTCCATCCCATCCAAGGAAGGGTCTATCCTATCGACACACTACGCCCATTTCCCTCCATCTTCTTCTGTGTTCCCTCGGCCCCTTCGTGCCCTCCTCGATATCCCCATTCTCAACCTTCGTTCTGAGCAAACAAGCCGCTCATGATGACGGCGATGTGATATCCCAATCGTCAGAGAACAGCGTGTGAATGTGTACGTGTGAAGAAAGGGGGGAAACCCTTCCGGGGAGGCGGGGCGGGGGGGCCTTTCTCTGCCGTGTTTCTATCCCACAGCTGAACCTGGCGGGAATCCCGAAAGGGGCCCGTGAGGCTTGCCATCAAGGACGACTATCACCCAGGTTCCCGGGATCACTTGTTCACCTACTCCTCCTCGTCCTTCTCTTCCAGTGCCACACCGGCCTAGCCTAGCCAATCCAGCGAAGCCGATCACCCTCCCTCCCCTCTCCTCTAGGTCCTTAGCATGTGTCATCGCGGTCAATCTCTCGCCGCCGGCACTGCAGAGTGATGAAGATGGTTCGACTGGCGCCTGCGGCTCTCGAGCCACTAAGCAGGGCCGTTCCGTGACACAAGTCAAATGTCACCATGACATAAATCCCTCGAGAACATGCACCACAATACGGACGGAAGATTGAGAGGCAACTTAGTTTCAAGTTGTTTAATTTTTTTTCTCTCTTCCTTTCTTCCTCTCTACTAAACCTAGCAGAGACGCTCGCAGGCGCCCATCATTGACAAATGCTAACCCCTTCCTACACCGATCTTTCCCCACCCCCCTTTTGAGGCAAAGATCTACCCTCTCAACAAAGACGACGCTATCCGTGTGATTGTGAAATATGACGGGCGGAAAGGGCGGTAAATACCTCTCTCTCTCTCTTTCTCGTACTAACCGATGCCCTTCCCTTTATGCCTCTAGCGATCCCATGAATGACAACTCCCGGCATAGAAAATCTGGAGAAATAGGAAATAATAGACACTATGGAATTAGACTATACAAAATTTGTTGAGATGGGGTATAAGAAACAAGTACTGTTCATATCGTGATGCGGGTGTTCGCAGCGGTATCTAACGGGTGTAATGTAGGTCGGTGCCTCGGCCTTCTCCCTTCTCGAGCCTGCATCTGAGCCTGGACATCATGATGGCCTTCTCTCGAAACAGAAGCGCGCTACGCGGGTGCACGGCGGACCTTGTTCCAAAAACGCTTCATGACGCCTCGGTCGCTGGCCTGAGCGCTCTCTTGGTCCATGGCCGCGAACTGACGCTCGATGCTCTCCTTGGACGATGCGTCTCGGACGTATGTCGACGTGGGGAACTCGTCGCGCAGAGGGTTGGTCGATTTCCTGCCCGGCGGGCAGTTCTTCTGCCAGCCGTACATCTGGTCTTCGTGTGCTCGGAGATCAGGGCGAGTGAGGGTCATCCGCAGAGTCATCTCCCGCGCCTCGGCCGGCATTCGTGAGTACTCGGTCGACGGCTTGGGCGAGTGCGGCTGATCGTTCTTGATGGGCGGCGGCCGAAGCCCCGCCATCTCCATAGTATGGGGCGTCTTGGGAGAGTCCGAATCGAGCGACCCGCAATCGCTGAAGATGGAGGACCTGTCGTCGGCGAGGAAGGTGCGCATGTTCTCCGTCTCGTCTGCCACTGCGGACTTGGACAGTTTGGTCTTGGGCTGCTTGAAGTCCTTGACCGGCGACTTCGAGACCATGGCTTCTTTGGAAGGGAAGCCGAACTCGATGGCTTCGTCAAACTTTTGAGGGGACGCGAGATAGACACGCAGCTTCAGACGGGCCTCGGGGTCTTGGTAGTGAGCCGCTTCCGGGTCGAAAGTGGCGAGGGTGTCCTGAGGGCTGTGCTTGGGCGAAATCAGCGACAGGGCGCGGGATCTCCGGCGGCCATGCCCGGGGGAAGTAGCAGTCTGCGGACTGGCCGGAGAGCTCTCGAAGCGTGGGGACGCAGGGTTGCTGGCGACGGCGGGGGTGGTGCCGGGGCGATTGATGGAGAGCGAGGCGCGGCCGAAGGGTATCTTGCTGATTGACAGGTGCCTGCGGAACGACGGCCTGCGCTGTCTCGAGTTGGCGAGCATGTCATCACTCAGGTTCGCGTGGTAGTCGTCGAGCTGCAGGCGTAAGTCCAGCTCGTCGTCCTCTTCCAGCCACCGGAAGCTGTCGTAGAAGGAATCCCGCTTTTGCTGAGGCGACTTCGGCTCCTCGGGCTTGGACACCCGCTGGCACGTCTCTTGGCTCGGCCGGGTCTCCATCGTCTGCGGTCTTACCGACAGGGTTGGACTCCACAGGTCGTCGTGGACTATCAGGCTGGACGCTCTTCTTCGGACTTTGTAGATGGCCTCATCGGCCGGGTCAAGGATGATGTCGTGTCTCCTGTTCCGGGAAGCAATGATTTCCTCTTCGGTGGTCAAGTGTCTCTTCTTGATCTTGTCCGGCAAACGCACGTATACGGAAGAGCTCGAGGAGCGGGCGCCGGCGCGACGGGAGGGTCGTCTCTTGACGCAGTCGGAGAGCTGGTCAGAGGCAATCTTGGCCTGGCGTTCTCTACGACGCTGCTTCAATGTCTTGGGGTTGGAGTTGGGGTTGGGGCTGGTCTCTGGACGATGACAGTAGACGTCGAGATGTTTGGAGAGGGGAGTGGGAGCCGGTGCGAGGCTGGCGAAGTGAAGACGTTCGAGGGAGCTGAAGTACTGAAGAAGAGGTTTAGTATGGTCGATCGGAAAGAAGAAAGAAACGATACAAAGGCATTGAGTGGAATGTAAAGGAAGGCGAGAATGGAATTGAGAAACAACAGAGGGCATGTATTGTCTTATTGCAGGAATGGGCGGGCGTGTTGTGTTGGTGCTTGTGGACGGTACGGGGCCCGCATTGCATCTGCTGAGGTGCATGAAGGATGGAGCAGAGCGAGCAGCTACCTATCAAGGGACGGTCTGTCAAAGGTACCTAAAAGGAAGAGTACCCTCTTGGCCCTTGGGAGGAAAGGATGTCTGGATGGGGTTGACTTGCAGCACGGCAAAAGCAACCGTAGTAGGGCCAGTACCTGCAGCTCGCACTGGCATTGGCACTGACACAGGCCGGCTTCACTCGATCATTGATGACAGGACAAGTCGAGTCGAGTAGAGTACATTGAGGTCAATATGCTCGAGCCCGGGCCAAGACCCAAGCTCAGGGTTCTGGGACGGCATCCATAGGCAGTCAGGGAACAACCCGGCAGCGATCCATGGCTTCATGGAAAAGTTCATCCAAGCCGTCGACGGAAGGCAGGAGCCATCGGACGGCGGCTGGTGAAGGGACGATAAGCAAGAGCTATTTGGGCTCGGGAGAAGAAGAGCTAGGGGGAGGGTGAGGATGAGGAGGGATCAGACGTATGGGAAAGAGTCTGTGATGCACGTCAAATCAGGTCAGTGCACCAGGGCCAGGCCCAGCGTCAGTGCGGATGCAGGTGCCGTGCATAGACAGCCTCTGTGACTCGTGGGTCGTGTGTGTGTGTGTGTGTGTCTGTGAGGGGGACGATGTCCGGGAGATGGATATCCGCTTTCGCCAGCCGAGCCACTCGGCGGCCCGAGGGGGTTCCATGGAATGTGGGAATTGTGATGTGCTGGCACTGCCCGAAGAGAGAGAGAGGACCGCCGTTGGACTCGAGTAGGAGAGGGGAGGGAATCCGAGAAGGGGGTAGTCAGGAACGGGGAGGGAACAAGCCAGAGAGATGTAAGACATGTCTTTCGGACTTGGGGGAGAAGGGGAGCACAACAGCACGGGAAGAAGTGTTGACGGCTGAAGATGGTTGACCCGGGGGGGGGGGGATGCAGAGAGAGACATGCGTGGTGTTACGATATGTGTATGCCGATAGTGCAATGTGGAGGAGCTGTGCCGCCGCATGGAGGGACGAGAGTACGGGCCTGCGAGGGCCAGAGCTGAACAGGTCCGAAGCGAGAGACGGGAGACGGGAGACGAGAGATGAGAGGTGAGATGAGATGGAACGGACGGCCCTGTCATTGTTGTTGACCGTCACGTTCCGGTCAATCTCGCCAATACACGTTACGATTCGCCCAGTGCGAGTTCGTGACGACAGCGCGCCCCCGTCGGCCTTCTGTCCAATGGCACTCGTCATCTTTTTTTTGTGCTCTTCAGCGGCTGGCTGCGATGAATGCATATGCATGGGGCGACGACGAACAGAAGAAGAGTCGGGGGTCGTTAGAGGGTCGCTTGCGCCCGCCGATGTGCCTGTGCCTGACGAGAACTGGCCCCATGCTGATGCTGACTGGCTGCTCCAGGGGTGATGAAGGTGATATTGGAATTCGGGTGCATAAAGGTGTGGGGGAGAGGAGGTTTGTGATGGTGGTGATGTGTAAATGATTGGGGGGGGGGGGGGGGGGGGGCTGAGAGAAGCATGTCTCAGTGGACTCGCTGCCCGCTGTGCCGCAGATGCTGCTGCAGTTGGAGCGTCTTGAGGAGTGGTGGTCAAGCCTCAGCGGGCCAATTCGTTTCGCTGGGTACCTGAAGATCCATCCGTCCGCAGCGGCCCCCTCTGCTTGAGGTACCCCAGGCCCGGGTCAGGGACTCACACTCATCTCATCCGAGGGCCCGCTCTGGACTAGGCCCTACAGCTACTGAGTACGCGTGTGTGGGCGAGTGAGAGTGAGAGCGGGTGTGAGAGTGAGAGTGAGCGTGAGAGTGAGATTGGGAGATTCTTGCTCTCCCACCTCATTTCACTCCACCAGCACCCCTGCCCTGATCCTGAGCCGCTCGACTCGCTTCCCATTTCCCATTGACTGACCGAGTGCACGAAGGATTGCATCCGCGCTGCGCCAGTGTCCTTGACACCGTTCAGCGCACGTCTGTGCCTATGGCAAGACCGGCTCCCCGTGCGTCCAGGGCCAAATGACCTGACAGTCTCTGAGAGTGCACGGTGAATCGACGGTGTCGCTCCCTCGACCGAGGGGGGCAAGGTGAGGCTAAAACAACCCCGGCACTTGCCAACAAAGGAAGATGCCGTTGGAGCCACCGGCAGATGTATCATGTGGCAGGGTGAATAAAGGGAGGGAAAAGAGGATGCCATGACCGAGGGGGGAGCGGGTTGATGCGCTCCCCAAGGGAACAATAGGAAGAGAAAAAGTAACACCGAATGGAAGAAACAAGAAACTCGAGGGAGATGACGACAACAACAACAACGACGACAGTGTCTCGCTTACCTTTCGCTGGATGGCCTCGGGCAAGGCCTCGAACTCCTGCTTCGTCATTTCTGCGCCGAAGGAGCTCGTTGACGGCGACACAGGCGGGGCCACGGTTGTCGCTGACCCGGCCGAGGACAGCGTCTCGCGCATGCCTTGTAGTATCGGTATCGTTGTCGTCGTTGTCGTTGTCGTTGTCGCCGCCGTTGGCGAGTGTGCCGACACGGTCGTCGCCATCGTCTTCTTGCTGTCGTTACTGCCGCTCTTCTCGTGGCTCATCTTGCTCGTCCTCGTCGTCCAGGCAGACGAGTTCGCCGTCGCGGTCGAGCTGCCTGCCGTCATCATCGACTCGGAGCTCGTCCGCGTAACGCGGGTCGTCGTCTCCCACGGTTGGCGGCTCCTAGACGAGCCGGGTCGTGAGGAATGAAGGTCGTGGTGTGACGATGATGAGAACAGCTGTTGACGGGGTTGTTGCTTATTGTGATATGGTGGTTGTTGTTGTTGCTGCTGCTGCTGGAGCTGTCGCAGGTCGGGCGAGCTGTACCCGTCGAGTCCATGATGCAGGTAGTCCCAGAGCCCGTGGGACCGGTCCACGCTATCTTCGCTGGTCCGCCCTGGGGCAGCTGTCTCAACCGCTGCTGTCGTCTTGCCATTATGTCTAGCGCAGCCGCCGCCGCCGCCGCCGCCGCCGCCCCCGCTGGTGCTGAGGAAGCTGTTGGCAATGGTGGAGGGCGCCATCGTCGCCGCCGGTGTCGTTGCCGTCGTGGTTGACGCCGCTGTGATTGTTGTTGTGAAGGTCAAGTTCGTCGTCGACGAGAAGCTGGACCGCGCAGACGAGCGGTAGAAGGAGGTGGTGCTGTCGAAGAAACCGGTGCTGGTTCCGGAGTTGTCGTCTTTGATTTTGTCTTCTTCGTCTTCGTCGTCGTCGTCGTCGTCGTCGTCGTCGTCGATCACGTTTTCGTCAATCAGAGCGTGCGCAGCGGGGTGGGAGATGGTGTTTGGTGATGGTGTTGGTGGTGATGGTGTTGGTAGTGATAGTGATAGTGGTAGTGGTAGTGGTAGTGGTAGTGGTGATAGTGATGGCGATGGAGGAGACGAGCAGGACAGGATAAAGTCGTCAGCGTCCGAGTCTGTGTCGTCAAGGAAACTTATGAGTTCATGCTGGTCCACGCTGCACATGCCCATGTACATCGTTGCCGCCGCCCAGGGTCGAGGGCGGTGCTGGCAAAGCTCCATGTTCTCTAGCTCCTCCTGCTCCTGCTCCTCCTCCTCTTCCTCCCCATCTCCATCCCCATGCCGCCCCGGTCTACGCTTACCAGTCGATGGTGACAATGGCGATGGGTCCCAGGTTGGCGCGCCCATCGCACCAGGCACGCGCGCCGGGGCGGCGAGAGCAACACGAGGGGCCGTCATCATTCGTCGTCTTCCCTGCTCCTCTTCTTCCAATGTCAGTCCCTTCACTGCTATTGTCGATGGCGTCCGCCGGGATTCCCCCAATCGCCTTGGAAGCTGCCTGCCTTGTCCCCAGCAGCCCAGTCGTCTCGTCTCCGCCAGCTCCATTGCCCCAACGAGATGCTGCCGAATGCGGTATTGAGCTGACCTGGCCAGGTCCAGCAGTCCCTGCAAGGTGAGGGTCCTCCTGTTGGCCCCGGGTCCACCGGTGCAGAGAGGAATAAGAGCAGGGGAACAATTGCGTAGGCGAGCTTGGCAAGGGAACGGCGGGCAGAGTAGCGTCAAGAAAAGGAAAGAAAAAAAGAAGTATAGTTTCAATCCACCAGCAGGGCTCCTCCGACGAGGGTCGCTTTGGGCCAAGGGGGTTGAAGTCTCGAGAAGGGTTGGATAATGTCGATCACCAACGCATTGGGCTTGGGATGGCATGCAACATGAAGCATCGCAGCCTGGGAGATACGAGCATCCAGACCAAAGAGCGAAAGAAGACGGATCTATATCGAATATCTGCTCTCACACATTGTCTTTTTATCTCTCACTCCTCCATTCCACTGCCGCCGTCCGGAGCATATGTATTTTGCTAGCGATGACAGACCAAGTAGAGGCATAGCGTGGCATGGCATGCACGATAACACGATACGCACATGATACATAAGCGCTTACAAGGCACACGAGCGAATCAAGACGGGAATTCTTCAACGGACGTTGAAGGGCGGCGGCGGCAGGAGAAATTGCGCGTGATGGAGGGGCCGGCATGGTTTCCGCGCCCTTTTTCGTGTGGTTGCACAGCGTCCCGCGCACTACGAATACACACATGTCCCTCTTGCTGGCCGTCCGAGTCTCGCGTCCCCAAGCAGACCGGGAGGATGATCGTCGAGCCTCTTTTGTTCCTTTGGCTGAGTTCCAAGTGTTTGCTGTGGCTACACAAGAAAAGCCACGTCCACAGCAGCAGCATCCTCCTCTCACACCCGGCCCTCCATGCTCGTTTCTCGTTCCTTCGTCAAGCAACGGGGAGAAGGACGCCTTGGCTGCATACATTTGTCGAGGAACAGAAGCAGAATCAACCACACACACACACGCGCGCGTGTCCATCACTGATCAGACGAGTCTGTGCTCTCTGGCCCCTGGGTGCCCTGGGTGATATTCAGGCACAAAAAGCAGGGGGGGTGATGGACAGGGACCTGTTCAGCCCCAGAATGCACAGGTGCTCATTCTCACTCATACCTGTGGTTCACTCACAGTTCACAGTTCACTCACAGCTCAGTAATTGGCAACTGCACCCCCCCCGGCAACTCTTATTTTGGCTCAGGCGGATTGCGACCCTGGGAGGTCGAGGAGAGAGCCCTCAGTCACGCGAGGAGAAATGAGAAGACTGAAAGGCTAAATAAAACACTCGCGATGGGGACGCACGTCCAGAGGGGGCCTTGACCGTGACGGGCGATCATTGGACATGGTCGGTTAGTCAGTCAACCCGTCCAAAGCCATGACAGCTTCCGACTCGAGGCCCTTGGAGGGACTTCCCCGACAGGTCTCACTCACTCTGTTTTCGTTTCACCGCCGTTGCAAAGGGACTAACCTTGGACAGCTAGTCGACGGATGCACTGATCAGACCGCTGAGCCTCAACTCTCCGGTTCGGAAAACAGAGTTTTCCCCCTTCTTTTCTACTTCTTTTGTCCCTGGTTCCGCAGAGGCGAAGAAGAGCAGAGGAAAAAGGGCCTGCAATTTACCTGGGACGACGACAACGAAAACAACGACGACGACGACCCTGGACACTGGTTGGGAAAGAAGCGAGAGTCCGACCACAACGGATGTGATGCATGGGGCTTACGGGCGTACGGACTGCCTCGAACCGGGGCGAATTATCAGCAGGACGTCCGACTTCCAAGCCTCTGTACAGAGTTTACCAAGTATGTGTGTGCCCTTCCCCTCTGCGATCGTCTTTGTCCCCACCCCCGTGAACATCACGTCCCAACAGCTGGATGGCCCTGTCAGCATGAGGAGCTCGCTCGTCTGGAAGCCAAGCTACGTACATCCCCCCAAAGTTCCGACACAGCGGCGGCCGCCCCAAGAGACGAACGGGCTGCGAGTGGTTATTGACCGTGGGCGCAAACCCAACGCTGACGACGCGGCAAATTGTTATCTTCATGCCGGTACATATACATCTAATGTAACATATTATGCATTGCGGCGTCGATGGTAATAGAGGCCGCATGATGCTACAAGTAAGTGTAGGGAGGGGGACACGAGGGGTGGCAGAGGACAACAACAACCATCATCCCTCCTTCGAGTGCACCGATCGGCACGTCGCTCTCTGGGTCAATGAGGTCACGGTCACGCCGTTGGCGATCCACGAGAACCACAGGATGCACAGAATGCAGATGGGCCATGACACGATTGTGTGCGACGGTGCGCCCCTATTTTTCCCCGTCTGGCGGAACTCGGCTCATGGACGACGATAAGGGAGGGAGGGGACCATGCCCATGCCCATGCCCATGCCCATGTCCATGGCCACGACGCCAGAAGCCTTGTCCACAGAGGGAAGGGTACGGATACTTCTCTTTCTTGGACGATATCCGTACAGAGAGTAGTTACACGAATCCCGGCCGTCGTCGCTTTCATTACCGGTGCAACCCCATCCGTTCGTCGCCTTGCTTTGCCTGTCCGGTACCCGTACGTTCCCCTGTCGTCCTGGTGGCGTTTCTCTTTACGAAACATGCCGTGTTTGTGGACAAAGGAGGAGCTCTATCGTACATCTCACCGACAATGACAATGACAATGGCAATGGCAACAACGACAACCGGCCAAGCCGTCGGGGCTTACGGTCAGGTCGGTGGAACACTGGAAATCACCGAACAACACGACGCACAGAGAAGCACAGAGGTACCGTAGAAAAACACAACTTCTGCTTGACGGGGCCCGACCCAGGAAAGAGGGAAACTCCACGTCGATTACGACGCCGGTTCCCGAAACAGTGGAATGTGGTCGTGATTTGACTTTATGCAGGCCGTGAGGGGGATCCGCAGGGAGGGGGGGGTTGACCGTCTTTGTGAAAGGCCACCATCACGAGGTTTAGAGATGAGAGATTGGAGATGAGAGACGGTGGGACAGCTTTGCCATGGTCCGGGAAACGTGTCTCCCGACTTCATCAAACTCACCCCAATTTACAACCCGGTCGCGGTCCAAAAAGGCCGAGAGCACGACTCGAACACCGGCCAGCCCTCGGCGGGAAAGCGAGTCAACGGTATCCCTGGTCAAGTCGTTCTCCTGTTTTTCTTCTTCTTCTTTCGTTCTCGAAGCACTTTCTTTGCTTCCTTCCGCCCCCCGTCCCCTCTCCATCCACGTTGGAATCCATTACTGCTGTCACGGTTTCCATCCCAAACCCTTCAGGCTTTGCCCGAGAACGAAGCCCGCGGCGCTTCCGCTCCAGAGCCGAAAGACCCGGATGACACCGACCTCATCTCAACTGACGACGCGCGCTAACCCCCAGAGATAATATGTACAGACGGGACGGGGTCCATATGGCGCCCCATATGCTTTGTCGATTTTTTATTTATTCTTTTTTTGCTTTCCTTTTTCCTTTCACCCTTACCAAGGCGCAGGCAGTCTCGTTTCAGCTTTCCTGATTGCTGATGATTGGGGCCAAGATTGTTGTTCACCGGAGCCTCATCTCCCCGCGGCCATCCCTCGCTGACCATCCGGTATCCAGTCACCCAGTGGAGACCACGAAGTGTCCGGGACAAGAAAGACGCGTCTGGAACTTGGCAGAGTCGAAGCTTGACCGCTTCTGCAAATCCGAGTTCGCGGGCTCATCCCATCGCCAAGCAGGGGTTTCGTCCCAGCGATGGCGAGAAATCGGACGACAGCCTTCTTACACCACACCGCAGATTCGGCTGGTTCCGTCTAGTTCACTGACGACCACGTCTTGTCGTCTGGTCGACTCGACGACACCCCGTTGCACGAAGAACACTCCACTCGGGTCTCCTCCGCGCACACACGCACACCTCTCTCTCTCTCTTCCCTCTTACGTCCCGCCTCTGACGGGATGCCCGAGACGAAAGGCCTGCACACTCGCTTGTATTAGCAACCGCAAAGCAAACAATCTTCCTCATTTGGGAAAGACAAGGCTGCTCGGCACTGGCTTGAGAGAAACCCCGATGGGTCCCCACCCCCAAGCGTGGTTCGGGGTGCCCTTTGGTGTGGTTAATGTGTGCGACGTGGACGGACCTCGAGAATCCCCCACCACCAACAAACTGCTTCCCTTTCTCATTCTCTCCCTCGCCAAATAGTTCCTATTCTATCCGTTTGATTCCTTTCTTCTTCCTTCGTCTCTTGTAACATGCGCGCGTCAGGTCTTGTGGCATTGCCGGTTTGCCACAAAGTCTGCGGCGCGCAAATCCTTCACCGCCGGGCCGCCCTCCAGGCAAACCAGCCGCCCCCCTTGGGAGGGTTTGTCAGGTCGCCTGCTATATTCTCGGCTCTCTCTGCATCGGACGGCCATCTGTCAAAAGTTTGACATCCTGAGCGGCCACGAGATCTGCCTTGCTTGGCCCGGCCACCTCGAGACAAAGCAGACCCGAGGGCTTCGAGTCGCACTCGCACATTCTCGGCCATGGTCCTGCCCTCTCCCGTCAAGCTCCGGGACACAATACAATGACGAGTCATGGTTATAAGTCGCCCAATTTGCCTGAGCACACGTGGGACCGCTCAATCGAGCCTCGTCCCGTTCCTAAAAAGGAACGACAATTTCAACGGCGCGGTTGCACCACCCCTTCTTGGTCGTTTCTGAGCTCGAGATACTGAACCACGCTCAAGATAAGGAGAAGATACGGCTGGTCTGGAGCTGTCTATGTTGATTTGGTCTCGGTTTGCGGGCTACCAAATCCTCTTCAGCCCCTCCAAAGGTCTCGCCGTAAAGCTCACCGGTGATCAGCAAGCACATCGACATAACCCCCTTTCCACCTTGCACAGAGCATGCAACTGCTCCGCCAGCTTCATGGCCAAGCTCCATGCTTCCAACTCGCTTGTGAACCCCCCTCTGTAAAAAACAAGGCAGCGAACCCGTGGCAAACCGGGCGAATCAATGGGTTCCTCGCAGGGTTACGGTACCCGGTCTGAGACTCTGTGACACACCGGGTGATGCGATAAAACATCACCACTACGTCTTGTGCTATGCGCCTCAGCATCCTTCTTTCCATCCCACTACACGAATTAGTCTCTTATGCACGATTTTCCTCCCCAGTCCCCGAGAATGGATGCAACGCCGCTAAAGAAAATGAAATGAAATAAAAAAGAGGCAGTAGTTGCCCAGAAATAACCACAGCGGAGAGAAGGCAATCTTAACCTCATCTCAGCCAACCCCGCCCCTCCGGGAATGTTACACCAGACATGGGAACCGCCCGTTCGCGAACCAGAAGAGGATGGACGACTTCGCGACCAATCTTTCGGGACCAAAGGAGGCCCATGGAGATCACGTACCCCCCCCCCCCCCCCTTCCCGGGTAAGCCTTGAACGAAACCACCACCGACTTCATTTCGCGATTCCGGCGGCCTCCATGTCATTGACAGCTACCCAGTTCCAGCCTCGAGGTCCCGCTACGAAGATTGCGACATGCCCGTCATTGGAGAGCTTGGCCCGGGAAACTGGCTACATCACGCTTGGCCATCTCCCACCAAATTGCCGGGTCCGGGATGAGATGAGTCGTTCGTCGTCTATTCACGACACCTCCGAGAGATGTCGTCTCCAGGTGGGTGGCGACCTCCTCGGACCTGTCATCACGATGCTCGGTTGTCGAGATCCGTCCAAAAGATAGGCCGAGCGTGGGTGAGCGAATGTGTCCAATCCGAACTGTTGCCCTGCCGTCCTTCTTATTACAACCTCCATCTGCTGGCCCGTTGGAAGGGGCTAATATCATAGTGACCAGCGGGGGGGTCCTGAAGGTGTTTTTTCTTGCCTCCGAGGGGCCTCCACGCCATATCTGTGCTTGTCCATGTCGGACAAACTTATCTCCAACCCCCACGGGTGCTTTGCTCGGCCCGAATTCGACCCCAAGAGAGTTACGTGTGTTCTCCAGGCTTACACCCCGTCTCCAAGGGAGACCGACCGTATACTACCATGCCACCGTCTCACGGCATAGAGACGTCAGTCCAACGTGGGACGCCCGATGATGTCGGCAAAGAAGTTTCAGGTTTTGGGCCCTCCCAAGCTAGCCTCATCTTCTTGCGCCATGCCAACCCACTGGAACATCGCCCGTGTGACCATGCTGGCTTTACATAGAGTCCACAGTGTCGGTACGAGGCACTCATCGACTAGGTACAGAATGCAACTGTCCAAGTAACAACCGGATAAGAGGCTTATCTTTGCGAGTGCCACCTGCTTTCCTTCACGATCTTTGATTCGTGATAGAGGCACCTCGGATCCCCTCCGTACCCCCCCAAAGCTGCCTGTAACCGCAAATATATTGCCGGCAAAACCTACACGAGTTGCAGTTATCCAGTAGATAGGTAGCATAGTAAATCCACGGTTCTCCCTTCGGCTCCATGGTGATTTAGACCGGATCTCACAGCCAAATTTCCATCGTTCAGGATAAAGAACTTGTCTCCCTTGCCGCCGTCCACAGGGGCCAGGCTCAGCACGAACTTGCGGCGTGATGGAGCCAGCGACCGAGCCACTTTGATCAGAAGCTGCGGATCGAGGATCGCCCGAGGCTGTCTTGGAAAGATCCCGTGACGGATCTCGACGCCGGCCACGTTCTGTAGGTTCCGGGGAGGCGGGGGTGGTGAATAGCGGCCGCGGAGTACGCAAATTGATTTAACAAGCCAAGCCATCTTCCGTAGTCTTGACTCCGCGGGATGGACGGAATGTCGACTCATCTCGAGCCTAGCGCGTGGGATGAAATGGCATAGGAGACGGCGGTGCTCGAGACGACCCCTCGAGACGACGCCCCTTGGACTCGGGACATCAGTCATCAACGCTGCATCTAGGTCTTTGCATTCGGATTGCTTTGCTGAGTCTATGGCATATGAACGTTGCCTGGGCCTAAAGAGTGACACTTGTAGGTCTCAGGACATGCCGAGGAGACAAAAGTAGGTGGCCGAACACCATTCCCCCACGTCATTGAGGAGACCGACCAGTCGTCCCGAAATTATATAAACACCGAATAACGGTTAGTGTCTACGTTCTGATCTCCTTTCCTCGTGCGTCTTATTTCTTGCGTGTGAGATGATGTCGACCGAGCGAACCTAGACCGAAGCCGCCAATACGAGTTGCCGCCAACCCTCGCCGATGGGGCTTCCGTTGTTCGTCCCGTCCGATGAGCCGGGCCGAGTGCCAGTTTGGTCTTGAGGTATAATAACAGCCAAGGAGATGCGGGTGTGTTGGCCATGGCGCGCTTCGCCGTCGTCGTAGATAGTGCACTACGTTAACCTCTACTGGTATGTGTCCGACAAACCAGCTACGATGAGTCTCGGCCAGAGGGTGTGTCCAAGGCTTCTCCTTCGGCTTGGCCACTGGTACGAATTAAGTGGTCGTGGCCCCTTTTTCCATACCGTTGCTGTCTCTAGGACGAGTGTGTGGCTTTCCACCGATGCTAGGGGCGGCGGCGACCTGGAATACCAGGGAGTAAGAAACTCCATCAATCACCCTCTTTGCGAGCCCGGGTGCTGAGTCATCTGCGTGTCGTGATCTCGTGAACAGGATGTTGAGCTGGGGGTTCAAAGTAGACGTCCATGGTATCGAAAGAATAGCCGAGGATGCCCTGCTGCTTGAACGCACCCACTCGCCCCCTTTCCCCTACGGGATACGCCTCAGGTGGACGTCACATACGCAGCACGATATCTGAAGTCTCTGTTTCAGCCCAGAGCCGTCGAGCAGGCGTCGGTACCCGCACCCATTCGGACTGCCTGCTCAGAGTGAATGCCGTCTGGGTGCGATGTTTGTCTTAGAAACCCGAGTCCCGGTTCCCGCAATGTCGAATACGATGCGGAAGCTGGGCAACTGGGGGGCCTGGGACGGCCGAACAGCGTCAGTATCAGTCTGGAGAGACACAGCAGAGGAAAGATGTCTCGCTTCATGGACTGGACGAGGCGAGGTTTACGGTAAGGGAAGTACTGGCCTTGACCGGACTAAGAGGTCAGATGGTGTAGTTCGCAGTTATGTGCATAGAGCGGCGTCATTGCCGCAGTATGAGGGAGAGATGCTCCTCCAAGGGCTTTTCGACAACTCTGCTCTTGCGTCGGCACTCAAGGTCAAGCCATACTAAACTAGAGCACGGCGCGGAAGTCATGATCAAGCATCCTTCGCGGCATGTACCGAGCTCTGCAACCAAACGCTAATGCCCGGCATGTAGGTGGGGGGACTGGAGGGGTTCTCAGGGTGACTTCTGAATTCTTCAGTGATGTAGAAGCGGCGTCTGTACACAAACGCCGGATATAGAATACAAAATCGTCTGATACACACGACCCCCTCCCAAGACCCGAGTCTGGGCACTACATCCCCCCCCCCCGCGGCCGGTCTTCTTCGCACAACTCACTGTATTGTACATTATCTCCGCAGAGATTGAGATTTAAAAAAGAAAAACCACATAGTTCTTCAGGTGCTAGTCGGCTTAGGAACCACCGTCACCCACTTGTCGCGGGGCGTCCCTGACGAAGCCTCCTCCATCCTCTCCAACCCGTCATCCCTCGGCGCCTCCCTCTTCTTGAAGAGCTCGACGCCCACGGCGCCCGCAAGCATGCCGAAGAGGTGGGACGGCAGGTCGATGGTCTGCGGGCCCCGCCGCAGGAAGGCGTAGACGTGGAAGCCCAGGATCAGCGCGATGAAGCCCAGCCCCTGCGGGCCGTTCATCGGGTCCGGTGGCAGGTCGAACATCTTGAACGAGTCGAAGCGGTGTGTCCAGAAGAAGGCCGTCGCGACGCCGAACACGGAGCCCGACGCGCCGACGGTCGACACGGTCAGCATGCCCCGTAGCGTGTAAGCCACCAGGCTGCCGAGCATACCGACAGCACCCGAGCCGAGATAGATGGCCAGGAAGCCGGCGCGGCCGACCTCCTCGTGTAGCGCTGTACCCGTGAACCACAGCGCCACCATGTTGGCCGCAAGGTGGCCGAGCGACGAGTGCGAGAAGCTGGCCGTGACCATGGTCACGGCGCGCGGCATGCCATGCACCAGCACGAAGTACCGGTTCAGGAACTTCCACAGCGGCGGCACGCGCCATGCGAGCGCCACGAGCGCGTTCAGCCCAATCAGCGCGCCGACCGTCGCCGTCGACGCCGACACTTCGGGGTACAGCCGGTCGACGTCGCGAGGCGGCGTGTAGACCGCGGCAAAGGCAGCGAGCATGCCGACCAGCAGCAGGACAACGGCGGCCGAGGGCAGCAGGCGCTCGGCGAGCGACAACTGCGGCGGCGCTGCGAGATCGGAACTCGCCTGCTCGGTCCACTTCTGCATACGCGCGCTCATCGGCGGGCGGCTGAGGGACAGCGGCGCAGGGGGGCCGGCGTTCGGGTTGTTCCTCTGGCGCTCGGCCTCCTCCTCGGCAAGGCGCCTCTCTTCCTCGGCGGCCCTGGCCTGGTTCTTGGCGCGGATGGCGTCGAAGGCGCTGTAGCCGTATACCGGGTCCGCCGTGTAGACCTTTTCGCTCGCCGTTTCGGTGGTCTCGTTCTCGAGAGATGGCATCTTCGCATCTGAGGCTTCTCCGTCGACGCCCTTTTCGAGTTCTTTCTCCAGCAGGGCGAGTTCATCCTCGGCCCGCAGGCCGGCGTTGAGGACCTCGTCGACGGGGACGAGCTTGCGGAGGTAGGCGAGGGCGGCGTCGCGCTGCTGCGGTGTAAAGTCGGCCGTGTTCACGTCAAAGGCCGGATCGTCGAGGGTTCCGGCGACGCGGCGGCCCTGCATAATACGCAGGAGGCGGTTCGCGGCGGCGGGCTTGAGGGAAGGGCCGAAAACGGCTCTCACCTCGGCGGCCGAGAGGTCTTTGGCTCGGAAGCGCAGGCCGTCTTTGTCCTTGTAGTCCAGCGGGAGATCGACGTAGTCTCGGAGTATGGGCTCGTTTGTGGGTTCGGGCTTGCGCGGCGTGGAAGAGATCCATCTCCGTGTTGTTGCTGGGAGGTCACCCGTCGCGGCGAGACCCGGGGAGGGCCATTGGATTCGATGGAGTGTCGACGACCATGGCGAGTACGGTCTGCTAGAGACGGGTCTGCGGAGGGATGCGCTTGTTGAAAGAAGTCGTGAGGCGGTAGCCAGGGGGGAACTACAGCTGGTGGTCGCGGCGTGGCGGCTGGCAACGCGCAGACCCAGGTGGAGGAGGGATCGCGAGGGGACGAGGCCGAGTGAGGCGTTCATGGCTCCTGGAGCCGGAAACCGGGATGTCGCAGCGCACTGAAAGCTGTAAACTCATCAATGCGCCGGGTCCGGCCGAGACAAGTGTTACCCTTGGGTAAGAGAAAGGCGGCGTGTGCCTTTGGTCTTGGCAGCAGTATCGTCCCTCAGAACAACGTGTCGTCGTCGTCGGTTTTGATGCCAAAGGTCGTGGTGGTATGTCATGGAGCCGGAAATTCTTTGGCTCGATTTGATCTTGACCCGCGGAATCGGGACCGCGACGTTCGGTCGGCAGGCGGCTGAATCCGTGCAGAACACGCCAGGGTGTGGCTTTAGTGGAACTGCTCAGTTAGGCAAGCAATCGATAAGGAAAGCGGAATGGGGGCTCAGCTCAGGGGGGGGGGGGAGGGGGTAAATCGTTAAAATAAGAAGCCTTCTCCTCATCGGTTGGTTGGTCCAACCCCCCCGGTCAGGAACCCCCCGCCTGCCGGAACCTTCCACTGCACCTTCCACCCCGCGCTCAAGTTCAAACAGCTGGAAACAGAAACAGCTGACAGGCAGGAAAAGCTACCTACAGTGACGTCGCATCACACCTGCCTAGCGACAGCCGCTATCATCCGACTTCTTCTTCCCATATCTACCTCCTAGGTACCTTGCCTATCAAGAGAGACGGAGCCCGACCCCCTTTGCGCGACTGCACCACGGCATCATCGTCGTCATCACACGCCTTCCCTACCAAACGACGCGCCCGCACTCGCGCCCGCCTCGTTCTAGCTCGCTTCGTTTCCCCCAAATCCATCCATCGTCAATATCTAAGCAACGATTCCCGAGCCTGTTGCGTCCCCCTCTTCGGCCAGAAATTCCGCAAAGCCAAACCTCGACGACGCAAGCTCCTCGTCCAGCTCGTCGTAAAGCAAAAACTTTAAACGCCAACTCAGCAGAAAACCAGCACAGCCACAACCATGTCGGCAGACACCCACCCGATATCCCCCGCCCGCTTCGCCGAAGCCGTGCGCGACCTCTCGCTCGCGACGCTGCACCTCAAGGCCCTCGAGATACGCAACTCGATCCTGCACCTGCAGTACTCCAACGCCCAGCTGAAGCCCTATGCCGAGGGCGCCGCGACGACCCTTGACGCCGCCGATGCCTCCCTCGGCCGGCCCGACCCGGACTGCGTCGAGGCCATCCGCGAAAACGACGTTGTCATCGCTCGCATGGAGGAGCGTGTGCAGATTATCCGCGAAGAGGTCGAGGGCCGCGGTCACTCTTGGAACGAGTTCCGGAGCAAGGAGGAGGTCGAGTCGGAACAGCAGGCTGGTGCCGCGAATGGCGTGAATGGAACGACGACGGCGACGACGACGAATGGTCTTGGTGCCGCGAGGGCGGAAGAGGAGAGGATCGCGGGACAGAGCGCGCAGGCAGCGAACGAGTCCAGCACGACAACAACGACAGCAGCTTCACAACACCCCGCCTGGCTGGATGGCACATTCCAGATGGGCACGATACGCAACGGCGAGATCCACCTGGATACCACACCCGCCCAGCCTGCGCCGCAAACCAACGGTACGGGCGGTCGCTTGTCGGACGATGAGCTGCGCCGTGCCATGGAGGAGCGGATGAGGGGACTTGGCGACGGCGGCGGCGACGACGACAATGATGGTGGTATGCACTTGTAGTGGAGGACACAGGGTGCGTCAGGCGCGTTTCACGATCAACGAGGCGTTCGTTGGCTTTGGATGCGGGGATACTAAGAAAAGTGGACAAAAAAGGTTTCAGGGAAGAGGAAAATATACCCTCATATTCCTGCTGTTGCTTGCTAGCTATGCCATGACAAAAGAGAAGAAGCAAAAAAGAAAAGAAAAAGAGATAAAAGCTTCATCGCAACTCTGTGCGTCGCCAAGTGTGTAGGAGCTAGAGAAACGAAGAATGAAAAGGAGGGCCATATGTTGTTGCCCTTGTATAAACGTCAAGCCAAGAATCTTTTAGATGCCCAAATTCCGTGTGCTTTCTGCTATTGCACACATCTCTTAACGCCGATGCCGTTTCCCTGTCCTAGTAATGCAAATGCTCCAGCCCTGAACGCTATGCCTCCCCAGGAGTAGTAATGTAGTTGATGATCCCAAGAAAAGAAAAGGGGGCCCGAAGAAGATGGAGGGGGAAACCCCCTGGGCGCTGCTAAGACCCGTTCATTCGTCTAAGATTTTAAGGACGTCATGATACCGCCATGGGAGTGGTGACAGTGGTTGGTGTGTTTTCGTCGACTTTAAGGGCGATAATAGGGTTGGCCGACGCTTTGGGTGTGATGTCAGAGTTATCTTTGTACGCGGTATCGGGCTTGGTGCCGTTTGGCCGTGCCTTCAATGCCTGTCTGGTGGTGGAACGAGAGCTACGAATCGTTTCCAGCTTGGGCCGCCGTTGAGGACTTGACTTTCCTAGCGAGTCCCAGGTGCGCTGCTGGACAAAGTCGTCCTCATCCGAAGAAGTCTCCTCGGGGGTCATGGGAACGCGCCTGGCACGGGCGATTCGCCGCCGTTCCACCAGTTCGCCGTCCGAAGATACTTCAGACTCGAGTGAGAGACTTCGGCTGCGAGTGGACATGCCCCTGCTCGAAACGGTGGTCCTCCGGGATCGTCCGCCGATGAGCGAGTCAATCAATTCCGACTCCGAAGGGGTTTCTTCTAGGCGGGGCTTCTCCCCTTGCCGTAGCCTCTTCCTGAGCGCCTTTTCGCGGACTAATCTGTCCAGGGGAGGCTCTTCGGATGCCATCGTCCTCCTGCTCCCGACAGTGCTAGTACTCCCGGTGCGAGCAACGGGAACGCGACCCTCCATAAGTTTGGCCGGCGGAGGCGGTTGCAGCATCCACTTGAGGGCGTCCGGGCGAGAGGGTTTGCTCCCTACGATGGGCGGATGGTATTCGTTGACGGGGGGGTTTCTCGGCGTACGGTAAAAGTTCTCGCGGTCCTCGTCCGTGACGGGCTTCTCGAGTCCCAGCTTCTCCTCGACGTAGCGGCCCGCTGTGTTTCCTGCCTTGGCGATGTTGTCCATGAGCTTGTGGCCCATCCCGGTCAGATTATGGCCCCACAACTCCTCGTCCTCTCGCTGGTACAGGGCCCTGTCCCAAGCATCGCCAGAGAGCTTCCGGGCAGTCTCGGCGCTTGTGGTCGGTGTAGCGGGAATGGTGCTCTCGGCGACGGTGCTGGCGTGTCCAAAACTTGCGGCGGTGCTCGTCCTGCCGGCACTCGCCAGTCCTCTCTGGCTCGGGTTCTTGCCTACCGACTTCTTGGGTAGGTGGGGGCCAGCAGCCATCTCCTCGGCCCAGAAGGGGTTGGTGTGGAAGGGATCCGGATGGCGGTAGAGCCCTGGCTGCTCCATCTCGATCTTCCTCTTGATCTCTCGGTCTTCCTTGGCCTTCTTCTTGGCCTTCCGGAAGGCCTTCATCTCGTTACATGGCGTACAAGCGAGGTAGTAGAATATGGCCGACTGAATGGCGACTGGTAAAGACATGTTTGCGGAAGGGCCGTAACCCCGGCGCGGGGAGAAGGTCTAGAGTGTAGTCGGTGTCTGGAGGCCCACGTATACATGGAAGGCAGAGCTCAGATCGGGGGGGTTCGTGAGGTAAGTGGTGTTGGTCGTTGGATGGGGGTAATATAGACGGGGTGTGTTTCCGCCGTGGTGTCGAATGGTTCGCGAGGGAGACAAATGTCAACGTGGGAAAAGAAAAGTGACAGGAACCACGGGGAAAGTATAGTTCGAGCAGGCAATGCGGATGTTAACGGTACCCTGAGGTAGATAGGATAAAGCGGCCTAAGAACCTGAGATGAGATGCTTAGGGAGAGGAAAGGACCGCGTGCCAGCGCCAGAGGGGAAGCTTAAAGCGCCATTGAAGTGAATCACCGGCGCAGGGCCCAAGACACAGTTTCGGTACGGAGGCGCAAATGCTTTAAAAGTGGCTCGGCCTGTGCGACCTCCCTGGGTACCGGGAGTATCGAGAATTGGTGTTGGCCGAGGGGAGCGGTTTCAAGGCTGAGTGACGGTGCTGTTTTCGAGGGGTGTAAGAGCAGCACGGTACACCAACAGTGCAAGTACCAGTCCAATGCGGTGTTATCCAAGTCCAACACTATGCAGTAGCAGGGCGTGTAGGCGAGGCCGTGAGCGCGATACAGAGAAAGAGAGAGAGATAGAGAGTGTGTGAGAAATGGGAGATGGGACCGTAGCGCAAGGGCGGCATTCGGGATGCGGGATGCAGGATGGATGGGCGGGCGCGGACGGACGGACGGACGGGTTGGTTTGGTTTGGTTTCGGTTGGTCTGGCAATTTTGGAGGACCAGATGATGGTTGAAGACGATGATAACGGGTCGGAGGCTTGCGTCGCGTGAGCGAATAGGCGCTGGCGTCTGAATACACTCGGATCTCTTTACCGCAAGACGATGGATCCGCTGGCGGTATATCGGGTGGTTTGGGGGGTGGGAGACTGGGAGATTGGAAGTGAGATACAGGGACGGGAAAGGAGGAGGAGGGGAACAAAAGGAAGAGGGATTGAGGCGGAGAAAACAAATCGAGAAGGGGAATCGAAAGGCGGAAATGAAGATGAATAGCACGAGTCTGCGCCTGGTAAGAAGGGGAGGCGGAGGGTTGCGCAATGAAAGTGCTGGCCACCTCCCTCAGAGTCTCTCTCATTCATCAATCAATTGGAACGAAACGAAGGGGAAAGTGGGTTGGAGGACCAGCAGCGACAGGCGTGGACATGCATGGATTGGCGGGGGTGTTCTTAGGAGTGGGACCGGGGGCGTGGAAAATTATGGATTCTCAACGGGGCGACGATTGAAAGTGGAAAGAAAGGGATCGAAGACAAGTACCAGGTACATTTGTTGGTTCTTGTGCCTGAGTGGTGTTCCCTCTGTCTCTCTCTCTCTCTCTCTCTCTCCACAGGTGCCTTTTGGCTTCCTGTCCCAGAGCCCAGTGCCCAATGCCTCCTATTCAATCAAGCCTGGGATTGTCCCTGGATCGTCTCTCATTCCAGGTCCCTCAGTGGTGTTTTGTTGTTGATTCCCCAGCCGTGACCACGTCCACTTTATCCGTACATTAGATGATGGCGAGAGATTGCGGTCCCCTCCACGGGTTAGGCGACGGGTCTTCGACACCGTGACATCCCCGACGATGGATCGAGCAGCACGCACTCACGCACTCACGCACGCACTCACTCGCTCGCTCGCTCACTCACTCCCAGATACGGTGCAATCAGAGCCAAATGCGCCAATGGTTGAGATGTGTGCGACGCAGGGGGGCAGGACCTGAGGGACATGTTCTTGCAATCTTGGTCTCATTCGGAGCACCTTGTGGCAGTGTGGACGAATCCAGTACATTGATTAGTATCCGTACTCTGTTGGCATACATGCATACCTACCTACTACACAACGATGCATTCCAACCACAGACAGACAGATACACCTCTGCAAAAGATGCGTCAGCCATGCTGCAACTGACAGGCGAACGCGCCGCCTCACCTTCCCTCTCCGGACCGCCAGGTACCAAGAAACACCAATCCGGGGCAGCTCTGTGCCTCGTGCCTGCATCACGGCGTGAGGGCGCTGAGCGCTGTTTGGTCCGCTGCGCATTGCGTCCCACCCGTCGCGACTTGAGCTGCTGGGCAAGGTTACCTGACCTCCCGTCTCCAGAGTCCAGAGTCCAGGAGTCGGAGGGGGGCTTGGCGGGAAGGACAAGGTGGGCGAGAGGAGGGTGCATTGCATTGCAATGCACAGTGATGCCTCGTCCAGCACGTTTCCAGTGTTTCCAGTGTTTCCACCGGCCCAACTTGCTCGAATCTTCTGTCCCTCTTGTCCTGCCAAACGCACAAGCCCAACCAGGGGTGTCTGTGGCTGGGCTGCAACTGCAAAACCTCGAGGGAAAGCCTCTCCTGCACGCCTCCATCCTCCTCATGTTCGCTAAAGTCTCCTCCGCATCCGCCGGTCGGGGCACACAGCATGTGGCCCGAAGATCCCAATGGGCCAATGGGCCAAGACCCGACTGGCATTGTGGCAGTCTGGCAGTCTGCCATCCATCCTCCTCTTTGCGCAATGTTCAAAGTGGGATAGTCAAAGAGGTACCCGGTACTTCGGACATGCCCCCCCAAAGCCCCTCCAGGTCCCCTTTTACTCCCTCCACCTTCGACGACTGAACACGACCCCCTCCGACTGCTAAAGTGATCTATCTGACCAGTGTTGGAAGTTGAATGCCATGCCATGCACTCTATCGATATACCGCAAACCCCCTATCCTCGTCTCCCTGAGCCCGACGACGACGACCCAACGGCCAATGCCGCCCGGGCAGAGATGGAGCATGAAGTTGGAGGGAGGAGCACCCGTGAATCTGCAACCCAGCCAATTTGCGCCGCATGTTCTTGTCGCGCCTCTGCCGCGGGAGGCCTTTGACGGAATGGCGTCGACGATCCACCGGCCATCATTTGACTTGACATTGGACACTCTTAACTTGTCATCCAACGTACGACTTGTATGGGCGACTGTGCTCCAAGGCTACCTATATCAGAGACTAATGACTAAAAGCACGAGCCTGTCGAGACGAAACTGTACAAAGAAACAGAAAGAAGAAAAAGAAGAAGAAAAAAGTGAAGAGGAAAATTCTCCTTGCTCTCCCATTTCCGCCGTTGGTAACTGTCAGTCCCCGCCAGAGGCCGTTAGTGTCTCACGGCCACCAGAGCTCCGTCTCCCGCTGTGTCCCCCCCGCTGTGACCGCCTGTCCTAGTGGGCAGACGACCCGACGCCTGGTGGCGGCAGCGTCTAAACCCTCTCTGCTAAGCCATCTAGCAAAAAAGTCACCAGA
Organism: Colletotrichum destructivum; assembly: GCF_034447905.1. Taxonomy (NCBI): domain Eukaryota; kingdom Fungi; phylum Ascomycota; class Sordariomycetes; order Glomerellales; family Glomerellaceae; genus Colletotrichum; species Colletotrichum destructivum. Next base: position 3,070,331 of record NC_085897.1, on the reverse strand, counting down.
CGGACCGGATAGCGCTGCGGTTCGCGTTTCCATAGCCCGTCTTTCTGTCTTGCCTTGTCTCAGTCGTGGCAGATGACGGAGACAAGACCAGACAAGACTAGACCAGCAGGCCGCACTACAAACGCCTCAGCGTTTCGCGCGCCAGATGGGATTCACAGGACAGGACTTGAGAGACGTCGCCTCGGCGACGCCCTCGTGCTTCGTGAACTCCTCGGCCCATGCACCGCCAGAGACTCGATGGCTCGATGATCCGATGACGTGCCTTCGATGCCATTCATTTGCCCAGCACGCTTCTCAGCTGAATGACAGACGGATCAAACGCAAACCTTGCTGGCATGTTCGCCCCGTCATTGCTGCGCGTGGCCGAGGGTCCCTTGCTGGAGGGAATATCACCGTTCGGCAACGGACGCCTATCGATAAAGCGCTCCCTAGTCGCCCTCAAGTCCCACTGAGATGGCCAACAGGCTCCGGCTCCTTCTCCTCCCACGCCCGCCGCCTACGGAGAACCACGCCCACCCTCTCGCCTGGGAAGCCGATCAGCTGGGATACCAGCAAGCAAATAGAGCAGGGGGGGAAATGATGGTTAAGTTACACCGCGCAACGTGTTTAGCCTCCCTGGTCGCTGGGTCGCGCTGCGACGGCACGATGAAACCGAAGTCTGCGGCAATCTACCGTCGATCTGCCACGGGTTCCTGTGCCGGAGAAGATGAAGGAAAAAAGGCAGGAAGAAATAGAACGACGAACCGAACGAACCTGGGAGGAGAGGGGGGAAGCAATGACGGAGCATTGACTACCTCCCCATCCAAGGTACGACTACAACGGATACTATGCAAGAAATACACCCCAGAATTGCCCAACCTCGACGAGAGCACTCATGCCAAACTTCCCAATAAAACCCCGCGGACAAAGCACCGAAAGAAGTCGCGGATGTGACCCATTTGACATCCATCCATCCCACTCCTCCTCCTTTCCCCCTCCCCCGCCATCCAGCCACAACCTTTTCACCCCAACCCTTGTTTTCTTTTCTGCAGGAAAGGTCCAGCATAGCGAAAGAGAGAGAGAGAGAGAGAGAGAGAAAGAGAGAGGCACCCAGGCACTTACATGTCTCGCTGCCATCAACACGCACACCGGTCGAGTGTACTCCTGAGGCCGAGAGGGATCACCAACAGGACCGGGCACAACAACCTCTCTCTGTCGTGGCCCTGCCGCCGACCTCGCCTCGAGTATCCGGGGGAGGTCGACTATAGTCACCATTTTCGGTGACGTGAGAACTATATGTTTATGTCAACTACCAGTACTGGTGTAGTCGCCTACGAACAAACGAGACCCCGTCGATCCTATGGGATCGTGATATCGCTCCTCCCTCTCTTCCTCCCCCTCCCCCCCCTTCTCCGCCTCTCCGAGAACAAACGACAGCTTCGACAATTCCCCACCGGCTTCCCCAAAAGGTGGCCCCTCCCAAGAACATAGATATTCCAGCCAAGATGACCAGAACCTCGCCTACCCAGTCGATTCCTGCGCGAAATTTCAGGTTGTCGACGTCAACACATCATCCACGCGCTCCGCCCCCCGCCCCTCCTCCCAAAGTCACCGAGCCCTCGGCGTCCTGGCTTGGCCCCCTCCTCCTCCTCCTCCTCCCCTCCCCGCCAATGCGTTGATGCATCGATGGATATCGTCCTGCTTCCTACTCATTCCGAATATCGTCAGCTCCCTCCACCGTCTCTACCAGGCGGTTGATAAAAAAAAAACCCCGGACTCTTTAAAAAAAAATGATCAAGTCAGGTGTTTTGGGGCCAACGTTGATAGGCGGTACTTTTCCCTCTCCAACTATCTGCACTTAAAGATATTTTCTATCACAGGAGTCCGGCTTCTTTTGTCACCCGCTTGCCTACTTCACATCCCGCCCACCCCTTACGAATGGATTGCACACGCAATTCAACCCCACGCGTCGCAGCTCCAACCTCCAACCGAACGACGTGAACCATCCATCATCCATTTTATCCGTCCCGCTCGCATCAAATTGTTCTACCCCCTCCCCCTTCTCCTCCCGTTGGCCCCCAAACTTCCCATCTCGCTGGATGGACACGCCGCAAAGACCCCATCGCCAACATCTAGCTGGGCAACCTCCCCCCTCCCCCCTCTAATCATGTGCCTCGTGACTTCCGACGACGACGACAGCTTCGGACACCCGTTTCACTGTGTGAAAAGTATGAAGACGCATGCAAGGGAGCAAGTAGCTCGTGCATTACTTCCACGCCACACACACACACGCACTCACACCGTGATAGCAACCTCTCTCCCCAGCTCTAGAGCTTCGTTCCGTACGCACTTCAGCATGTGAAAATCGCTCCCCTTCCCACCTCCCCGACCCCGATCCCCGATCTCCCCCAAGTCCCCAAAAGACCAACGCATCCCGATCCCCTCGAGGCCATTGCAGTCCCACACACCCATGAACACAGGGTTCCCAGATCCAGACCCGGCTGCCATGCATGCATGTCTAGGACCGGATCATGGCCCATCGCCCTCGCAAGGCGGTCAACAACACCGTACGGATACACCATCCCTCCCCTTTCCTCTGCCCTTCCATTCCTTCACTCCCCTTCCCACCACTCACGGCCGTCGGCATTGTCGATCCCGAGTCGTCTCTCTGCCAACGCAGGACCACGAGGGAAGATCTCGGAGTAGGCTAGCTAGTTTGTTACGGTGATCGGGTGGAGACGAGGATGGGTGAGGGGCCGGATGACACCGGACGGAGTCACCTCGCGCATATCCCGCTGGACGGATCACCCCGGTCTCTCTCGCAAGTAGAGAGGGCCGCGTTCATGACCCAACGCGCGCCCCCAGGAGGGCTGCCTTTGCTCCGTCCGGATCGTGACGACAACAATGGAGCCAACGCGGCATAAAACGTGGAGATTTCTTGCTACCACTTGCGCCGGCACCACCCCGGTAGAAAAGCACGTCCGAAAACAATCAAAAAGACAGTCGCCGCCGCCGCCGGCAACCCGCGGGAGGTCGTGGGAGAAGAAAACCCATTGAAAGTATCTAGCGTGATTCTGCGCTAAACGCAACAACGATCAAAGGTGCCGCCGCATGGCCGTTCCCATGCGATTCAACCGATTCTGCCCCGAGGAAAGGTTGCATTTTGTTTGTTTCCACCCGAGTCCAAACCCGACTTCCTCGTTAGACGTCGTGATCCTGCGTCACCCTCCCTCCACCTTCACCACACTGCTCTCCCCCCATCCATCAATAAGAGCCGACCTCGACGTCGAAAGGAAAGAAAAAGAAAGCATGTGCAAATCACTCAGCCCGCTGGCCAATGTTATCCCCCAACTCCAGACCTCGTGCTGTGGCTGAGATCTTTTTTGTGTTTATGTGGTGTGCGCCATGGCAAGCCATGTGCCAGTCCTCGACCACGCCGCCGGCTCGCGGGAACGCGATCGATCCGAGATTGGCGTCCTTCCATGACGTCCAAAGGGGTTGCATGAGGTTTTTTTTTTTGGTGGTAGCTCCGCACTCCAGGAAGAGAGGTATTTTACAGTTAGAATAACAGGTGATGGTCAGACTGCGCGAACAGGATGTAATGTCGATTTAGAAGCACGTGTCTGAGGGCGGAATATCCTGGAGAATGACGTCCGACATGCCCGAAGCCGCTTATACATCCCACTCCTCTTCCTCCTCGGTGCTGAGGGCGGAGAAGGATCCAAAGTTGGACTGAACAGGCTTCGCCGTCTTGCCGTTGGACGCGGGCTTCTGGACAGCTTGGGCAATGGGGCGAGACTGAACAGGAGCGGCGGCGGCCTTGGCAGGCTCAGGAGAAGGGGTGCGGTTCTCCTTCTTGGCCTTCTTCGACTTGGCCGGAACCGTGTTCCACTCGTCATCCTCCTTGAGGCGCTCGATCTGCTCCTCCTCCGAGGGAAGCGACGAGATCCAGGTGTTGGAGGACTGAGGGGTGGCGGCGGGCGCGGCGGTGCGGTTGTTGGCCGGGGCCTCGAAGGTGTCGAGAGGCTGGACGGCTGGGGAAGTACCGTTGGCGGAGGCGCCGTTGGGGGAGCCGGCAGTCCAGGCGGACTGGCTGCCGTTGACACTGGCCATGAACTGAGAGCCGTCCTTGGCAGGAATACCGGCAGCCTCGCGAGCAGCACGGCGCTGCTTCTCGAGCTTGACCTTGCGCTCCTTCTCCTCCTCCTCGCGAGCCGCCTTCTTGGCCTCGGCCTTCTGGCGGTTCTGGCGCTGCTTCTTGGTCTCGGCCTTCTCGGGGACCTTCTGGTTCTTGGCCTTGGGCTTCTCCTTGTCGGTACCCGTCAGGCGAAGGACCGAGGGTCCGCCGGCGGAAGGCTCGAGCATGTCGCTGACACCGCTGGGGTCGACCGGCGTGAGCTCGGGGGAAGCGGCAGAGGAGCTTTCTTCAACGTCCTCGACGGTCTCGACAGCCTCAACAGCGGGAGTGGGAGCGGGAGCGGGAGCGGGCTCCTTCTCTTCGGAAACCTGGACGGGCTTCTTCTCGGCGGCACGGGACTGCTTGACGGACTTGGTCTTCTTCTTGGAGTCTCCCGAAGACTTGCCGTCAAACTTCTTGCCTTCCTTGATGCTGGCCATTCTCCTGGCAAAGTCGGCGTTATCAACATCCTCCTTGGAGTCATTGCTCAGCCATTTGCTCTCGACTGCACTTGATGAGGCCTTGTCCTCTGCAGTCGACTTTTGTGCGCTTGAAGCAAAGGCGGCCTTTCGCTGCTTCTTTGCGTTGTTATCCTTTCGGGGTTCGACGTAGGCCTTTGCCTGCTTGGCAATCTGCGCAGGCTTGTTCTTGTTGGAATAGTGGTAGATGAAGCCACCGGCGATCATGAAGCAGACAAGGTAGCCACCCACGGTCTGGGTAGTCAAGAAGTCTGAGGCCGTCATTGTTGCGGTTTTAGTGGCAGCAGCAGCGCCGGTTGGTAGATATTAAGGGGTGGTTGGATGGTGTCGATTAGGAGATGTGGTGCAGCAAGACAACAGCTTGTCGGATCAAGTGCCGCAATCTCAGGGTGCCGTTGAGGGTCACGGTTGTCTGTTTCGATGCTTCCCTGATGGAGAAAGACGTGGAGAGGGTTGGAAGCTTTGGGAGGGACAGTCAAGTCAGCAATGAAGTTCAAATTGTGTTGAGCTCCGAACGGGAGGAGTTGATCCGAGGCACCACCTCCTTTGGGAGGCAAATGCTGATCAGGGACATACAGATGGAGAAGGGGTGCGCAAGGGAGATGTGGGCGCACAATTGATGGGCTGTTTAGGGATGAAAGGGCGAGAGCGACGATGCTCGAGGTGGATGGTGTGAAGCAGAGGCAGGGGGAAAAAGGGAAGAGATGAGGGAAGAAAGGCGATTGAGGAGGCGTTTCGACCACGCGGTTGAAAGACGGACAGGCCTGGGCTCGGATGTCGTGTTCAGATGCAGGCAGCTTGGCAAGGAGAGACAGCCGAAAAAAAAGTTACCAGGTGGCTTCTCAGCAGACGTGCCTGGCAGTGGCCCAGTACGGGATACAGTAGTAGCAATTGGCGGGTTTTGCCTCAGCCTCTCGAGGACCTAAGCAAAGTGTCCGGGGGGCCTGCTGCAACAAGACAAGCTGCTGCTGCTACTGCTTGCTGCACTGCACCACGCCGCCCGACATGCATCCGAATCCCCAAGAGTGGGAATTGGACTGGTGTCCTTTTCGCCGCAGGGCCCCTAGTGTACAATGACCCCAGGTATGTGTTTTACGGCTGGCTGAGCTTAGGGGCGAAGGGATGTGGATGATGTGTCTTGTTGTAAGATGGGGGAGATTGAGAGCAATTGAAAGAGCCTCATTGACGCTGAGAAGCAATTCAAAGAGACGATTGCACTTACTGCTTGAAGGGTTTCGTGGACTACGCGTTCACTTTTCCCGGGCTGAGCTGAGATGAGTATATCCGTAAATAGGTAGATGAGGTTTATCTCTCCGGGGTGTTGCTGAGTAGGTAATTTCCTCGATCACCATCGAAAAGTGACAGCTTCACGTTTCCTCGGGGTCGAAGGGCACACAAGGTCCGCCTTTTTTGGGGGGTCCCAGCACGGACTCGGGGGAATGTAAGATTGGAGAAGAGGCCGACGGAAAGGTCACGTGGGGAGGCAAGAGGCAAGAGGGAGAGGGGATTGCGTTAAAAAAAAAAGACGCTAAGTTCACGTGACTGATAGGCTATTGATTGGCTGGCTGGGCTTGGTGGATGCTGTTTGAGCAAACAGCAGGAAGTACGGACACGGATGAGCAAATGGGAGTTCCCCGGTTGGGTTGTCAGGGCAAAAGTCGATTGCTGATTTGCTGCCAATCCAATTGAGTCGAACTCAAGGAATGTTATTCCCGGGCATGCAACCTACCTTACCTACAAAATGCGTGAATGCTTCACATACCCACAATCGGAGTTCGAATATAGATAGGCTTCGGGCAGGTTCACGTGTCTACGCATTTCAAAATGCGCTGGCCCGACCCTGCGGCCCCTGCTTTTTACTTCCCGGCCTTCTTCCCGTGTCTCATCCAATGTCGGAAGACCCAAAGAGTTACGACTTGCAGTCAAGCCCCCCCCCCCCCCCCCGATGGATCTGGGCTCTGTTCTGATAGTGGCCTAGCGCCCTGCACCCCACCATCGACGTTCGTTAACAATGAGGGGTCGGTCACTGGCAATTCTCTCTATGCGGCCCTACCAACTGTACACTTTTCAGTGAGCGCACTCACACACACACTGATTCGAGCGATACGCAAAAGATTAGGACCGGTCATCTCCGCTGCTTACCTCACATATCCGCCGATGTCCGCTACTGACTCATCAACTCTGTTTTCCTATATCACCCGTCAGACGGTACTATCTTAGTGAGAGGTTTGACTGCGGTGGATTCGAGACGTCACTGCCTACCCATCTTCGCCCACGACAACCCTCGCTTGATCCAAGGCATACAGCATTTCGTTGAATCTCACAGTCATGGCTCCCAAGAACCGCGTCATTATCGATTCTGATCCCGGTGAGGCTCTGTAGGCACTAAGCAGCCGGTGAAACGAATGCTCATCATTCACACAGGTATCGATGATGTCCTGGCTATGCTCCTGGCCCTCTCGGCCTCTCCCGAGGACCTCGAGGTCGTGATGATCTCCGTCACATACGGCAACGTGCCATTGCAGAGGTATGCGTGCCGCTGCCCGGGATCGTATACGCACCCTGTATTCTAACTCCCCATAGCTGTTTGCGTAACGTCGTTGCTCTCTTCCACGTGCTGGAAAAGGAGATTGCATGGCGCAAGGAGAACGGCAAGCCCGAAGGCTTCGAGGCGTTGAAGACCTACAAGCCCATCGTGGCTGTCGGTGCCGAGCACCCGCTGGAGGACGACGAGCTGGCCGCCGACTACTTCCGTAAGACGCGTCCAAGGAATCTGAAATAAACACGCACACACACACACGCACACACACCCTCTAACCTATTACAGACGGACTTGATGGCCTACATGGCGTCCACGAGCAGCACCCTCACCTGACCCCGGATGACAGGTGGAAGTCGCTCTTCCACACGGAAAAAAACATCGACCACGACCCATCGCCCTTCTCCAAGTACTTCACGCCGGCCAAGCAGGTCGCGCATAAGGAGATTCTCCGCATTCTCAAAGAGAACCCTCCCAACACCATCTCCATCTGCGTCGTTGGTCCGATGACCAACGTCGCCCTCGCCGCCGCCGAGGACCCCGAGACTTTCCTCCGTGTCAAGGAGCTCTGCGTTATGGGCGGTGCCGTCCACGTCGAGGGAAACATCACGCCCGTCGGCGAGTTCAACACCTTTGCCGACGCCGTGGCGGCCGCCAGGGTCTTCGCCCTGACGTCCCCCACCCCGCGCTCGACGATGCCGCCCATTTCGGACAAGCAGTCGTCCCTCCCACCCTACCCGGCCAAGCTGTCCAGGAGGCTCAAGCTGACGCTTTTCCCCCTCGACATCACCACCCCCCACCTGCTCATGAAGAACTTCTTCACGGAGCGCATCAAGCCTATCGTGGAGGCCGGAAGCCCCCTTGGCCAATGGGTCAACCACTTCATGTCCAAGACCTTTGAGAAGATCGACTCCATGGAGGGCAACGGACAGGAGCCTGGCCTCTCTCTGCACGACCCCCTAACAGTCTGGTACCTGCTGACGCAGTCGGACCCCAAGTGGAAGCCTGTCGCGGAGCCCGAGGACATCCGCATCGAGACGACGGGCCAGTGGACGCGCGGAATGCACGTCATCGACGGCAGAATCCGTGCCAAGTACACCGAGGCCGCCCTTGAGTCCAGCGAGTCCAGCGAGGGCGTCGACGTCCTGACGCTGGCCGAGGTCCCCGGCGACACGGGCGGCTGGCTCAGCACCGGCAGGGGCAACAGGATCAACCGGATGGTCGAGTCCCCTGGCGAAGAGCTGTTCGCGCTGGATCTGATGAAGAGGGTCTTTGGTCAAAACGGAAACGAGCAGCCCGTGTGCATGATGTAATGCCTTTCGTTCGCTCGCGTCAGCAGAACAGCACTTCGAGACTAGCAAATAGAGGCTTTTTCTAGATGGAGGAAAAGGCAGGCGCATACCCCGTAGGAACCCAATATCATTCTCTACCAACCCAAACATATTTAACGCCGTTGTTTTGCGTGTGTGTGTGTGTGTGTGTGCGTGTGCCTGCGTGCGTGTGCGCCTCGTGGCAGCAGGAAGCTCACGTCGTCCCAACACTTGGGTATCCCGCTCGTGATAAATAAAGTGAAAAGCCACACCCGTGATGTACTCGAACAATGCCCACTCTGTCCATAAGAGCCCCCGTCTATGGCTCGGGGTAGCTCATACGTGCTTGGTCCCTCCAATGGCGGAGCCCTTGACCTCGGTCCAGTTGATGCTGTCGTCTAGTGCCTCGTCCACCAGGCCGATGGTGCAAACGTTATCGCCCCGGACGAGGTAGAGGCCGAGGGGTACCTGGACCGATGGTTCTCCGCTCTCGGGGGTCTGGATTACTCGCTCCTGGGCGGCGCTGAGGACCTAGGGCGCAAGACGCGTGTTGGCTTGGAGCAGTGACATGGCGGGGGGGGGGGGGTTGTGTTTGTGTTTCTGGAGGAGCTTACGAGGTTGGTGGACTGGTCTGCGGCCTCCAAGGTGCCGACAAGAATTCTCGAGTCCGAAGTCACGATAAGGACTTTCTCTGAGGGAGGGTGGGCTCGCCGTTAGTGTATACTGTAGACAGAGGGCGTCCATAGCGTGGATGGGGGACCTACTGTTGAGGTAACCTCCGAGGGTCGCCATTGTTGCGGTGGTGGGACGTGAGACGGGGGGAGCCTTTTCTGCAGGAGTCGTTGAGTTTTCTGGTTAAAGCGCAAAATGAACGGTTACGTATCGTTCTAAAGAGTTGCGTTTGTGTGTCGGTGTTTGGGGGGAGGAGCCTAGTCGCCTGGCGTTGCTCGAATATCGGTCGTCGCAAGTGTTTGAATCCACGAAGCAAGCAAGCCCACGCTGGTGAAATTCGGAATTCTGAGTGGAGGGAAACTTGGAGCTCCCGAGCTAAGCCGTTTTCGTCTTGGGCGGCCCGTAGGGATCCCCGGGAAGATCAACCTGCACTTGGTCCGTGCGCCAGCGCTATCATCTCGTCCCAGACTTTAGGTACCTTACACTATTCCAGACCGTTGACTTGATCTGATACTGAACACACTCGTCCTTTCGACCCCAACCCCTTCAAATATCCTCCCTCTAGGACCCCCATCTGTATCCGTCTTCAAGATTGACTATCGATAATTGTGCTACACCAACTCGCCGCTTTTTCCAGGTCCGGCCAGTACTGATGGCGCACTGCCTTGTTTTCTCGTCTCAACCATTATCTCACAATCGAGATACGCGCTTCCCAGGTTCTCAGACCTGATGCCGAGCAAGTCTCGCCGCCCAATCATCGCAGGTGACCGCCAAGTCACCACCCAATATGGCAATGTGGCAGGCCTCAGACCGTTCTAGCCAGAAACTGCAGTCAGGAAGATTGCATCTTCTGCTGTGCCGCACAGCTTCCCCTGTCTAGCCATAGTCACTGGGCGACGACCCCTACCTGGGCTTTCATGCGCGCGATCGAGTGACGCCCCCGTTCTGTGCTTTAATACCTACCCTGCCTCAGCCCTCATACCCCCCGCGACATCGGGCCATGAAGACTTTAAACGGAGGCCGGGACCTTGTTGAATGTCTTGAGAGTTTCCAGGTCCTTATCCCGGCCATGTAATGCGTGGACCGCAAAGCCCCGCTCTCCAATATGAACGCGCCCGACGACGACGACGACAGGTCCAGCGGCGGCCCGAAGTACATTTTCGAGCGGCACGAGGAGAAGAAGATTAGGCGTCGGCTGATCATGAGCGCCTTCTTCTTTGACTTCTTCGCCATGGCGGTCATCATCGCCCTTTGCGTCGGCGGCTGGACGAGGAGCAACGAGGGCTGGGCGACCACCACCATGAGCGAAGATTCGCACCTCGTCACGGTGAGTCGAGATCGGTGGCCCCTGAGAATCCTATACCGGCGCTGAAACGCGATTTAGTGGTCGGCAGCATACCGTCGCAGCGAGACCGGGCTCCAAAGCACCTTCGTCGTGAGCTGGTTTCTTAGCAGCACCTGCTACAGCGAGTACAACAATAACAACGACTTCGCCCAGGGCGGCTGCATCCACCGGAAGCCCGGCAGCCCCTTCAACCTCGGCAAGATTATGTACGAGATCGAAATCAAACTGGTCGAGACGGCCAGTGCGTATTATGGCGTGGGCGTGGAAGGCATGTTTGAGGGTCTGGAAGGCGCTGACTTGTCTTCCGCCGCCACGATAACCTCGTCGCGCGACGCCGTCGCCTCCTACGTTGTCTTCTTGGTGCTGTCTCTTGGAGCGTGGATGTGGCACGGCTTCGTCAAGAGGAATTCGATCGTAATCAAGCTCAACACCTGGCGCGTCATGGCATGTACGCAAGCCCTCGCGGCGATCGCGCTGCTGGTCGCCTCGGCTTTGACGACAGCATCCGCTTTGAAGGCGAATGCCGTGCTCGGGAAGTACGAGAGCGTTTTCGAATACCACTCGGCAGGCACTTCTTTCAAGGCCATGACATGGTGTGCGTTCGGCAGTCACCTATTCAGCTTGCTGGCGTATTTCGGTTCCATCTTCATGTGGCAGCGACTGCAGCGGC